>NC_057819.1:86858918-87197668 GCF_910594005.1 Cervus elaphus
TCTCCTGGGCAGTGGGAGGCTCAGCTTGACCCCATGTGGCCTTTGACCCTGAAGCCTGGGGGTCCCATTCCCTGGGGTCTGTGAGCTGCACCCAGAATCCGGTGGGATGGCTTTCACCCTTGACATTTCCAAGCCAATCACCCATCCCTGATAATGCAGGAATGTTCCTCTGGCTGGTGGACCTCTGCCAGCTCAAGGGCTCGTCCCAGCCACCAACAGAGTAAACATTACTCAACAGACCAGGGCCCTGTCACACACATTCTTCCCCTGTGTTCCTAACCTCACGCAGAGCGCAGCCCGGCCCTGTCGGCTCTGGAAATGGGGATCGAAAAATCAGGCAGGAGCGAGAGTGCAGAGGAGAAAGCTCTTCCAAAAAGGAAACAACCACGTCCATCAATTATAAGTAGACAGAGCTGTCTTCCCTGTGAAGTCAAAACACATTGGGTAGGCGGGGGTGGTGGCTGCGACAGAAAGGAATTAAGCCAGTCTTGACGGGTCCAGTACCGCATCCTTATAAACTCTCTCCCCCTTTTCCTAAAGAGGAGTCACTTTTTATTTTTAGTTGCCGCCTGCGGGATCTTGAGTTGAGGTAAGTGAACTCAGTAGTGGCATGTGGGATCTGGTTCCCTGACCAGGGATCAAATCCTGGTCCCCTGCATTGGGACCTCAGCCTTAGCCACTGGACCACCAGGGAAGTCCCGGGAAGTTCCCTTTCTTGAGGAGAGAGGCAGAGACACAAATTATTCAGGCTGGTGAACTTCTAAGACACTCACTTGGGGATGAAAGAATGTCAACAATTCCCCCGGCTTGAAACTGAGAACTCAAAAAAATGAAAACTTTCCAAGAGGCTGGCATCACTGCCTCAGTTTCCTCACTGGTCACACAGGACCATCGCCGGTTCTTATTAACATTTTCTTCTCTCCGAGGATACAGATGGATGTTTGCCAAGGGTTGAGGAGATTAAAAATCTGAAAGCCTGGGAGTAAAAATCCGAGGCAAGATGAAAGCAATTTAAACAGGGGGCTGGCTTCAATTCCAGATCTCTTTCTCCCCAGGGTGGCTTAGTTAGGAATCCAATTCAAAAGAGGAGAAACACAGATAGACCTGCGGGGACGGTAAACATTCTTGAACTCAAGGAGTAAAAGTTGAGTGATACTTCAGGGAAGCCCACAAACTGGTTTTCTTATAAAAATCAAAGCAAACGTAACCAAGGAAAGAAAAAGGCTTCTATCAAAAGCATCTTGGCTGAGAAAAGAAGCGAATGTGTACCTGAGAAATGGCCCAGGTGGGGAGGTGGACCGGGCGCCAGGAACTCCGCCTGTCCAAGCAAAGCCCAGCTTGGCCACCACGCCTGCCCCTTAGCAGACAGCGGGTTTCTGCCGGCAAACGCCAGGGGATTTGCAGTGACCCCGGCGGCCTGGAGATGTAATTGCAGGTGGAAGCCACCCGGGCTAACCCTCGAGAAGCTGAGAGGTCCTCACACCTTAAGTGTTTTACACGGTCTGCTTCTCAGTGGGTTCCAGATGCCCACTGGACAGAGTGGAAGGCCAAGGTTCAAAGAGGAAGAAGTCATTTTCACCACCTCTTACCTAGGGTCTCCCAGCAAAGAAGACCTATTCTAAAGCTGCCCGCTCTCCTTCTTCCCTGAAAGCCACACATTGACACCAGATACACATTGACCCCAGATTGAATCTCGGGGCTCCCCAGGTGGCGCTAGTGGTAAAGAACCTGCCTGCTAATGCAGGAGACATGAGACACGGGTTCGATCCCTGGGGCAGGATGATCCCCTGGAGGAGGGCATGGCAACCCACTCCAGTATTCTTGCCTGGAGAATCCCATGGACAGAGAAGCCTGGCGGACTACAATCCATGGGGTGGCAAAGAGTTGGACACAACTGAAGCGACCTAGGATACACACACACGCTGAGCCTCCCATGATGATGCACAAATAGTTTGAAATGACTTTGTTTCAATTCTTGTTTCTTGGCTGCATCTCTCATTGGAACGTAAACCCAATGAAGGCAGGACCTTGTCTGTCTTCTCCACAATCTCTTGCCTCAGAACCTTGCACAGACTATGCTCTGCCCTCAATAAGAGGACATGATGAATGAATGCATGACCCGCCCTTGAATCCTGACCGAGCAGTGGAGAAGTCCAATGGTATAACTGATCCTCTGAACCTCTTGGGTTTTCTGAGGTTGATGGGACACATGTATTTTTAAGGAGGAAGAAGGGGGAGTGAGAGAGAGAGAGATTAAAATATAATCAAAATGGAGAGAGAGCATTGATGCATTTCAACAACTTCATGCTGGAAGGTGCGAAGTGGGGGTGCCTAGGAGTAAGTATGACACAGCAAGTCTCTCCTTTCCCACCAGAGACCCTGGACGGTGCTTTATCCAGAGTGGAAAGAGCCAGGGGGATGCCTGTGGGGAGGCTACCCATTCCCCACTTCCTTTTTTTTTTTTTTTAAAAAAAACTTTTTATTTTATATTGGAGTATGGCTGATGAACAATGTTGTGACAGTCTCAGGTGGACACTGAATGGAATCAGCCATGCATATATGTGTATCCATCTCTCCTGGACTCCCTCCCATCCAGGCTGCCACATAACATTAAGCAGCATTCCTGGTGCTAGACAGTAGGTCCTTGCTGGTTATCCATTTCAGATATGGCAGTGTGTCCATGTTCATTCCGACCTCCCTAACTATCCCTCCCTCCCCCATCCTTCCCATCCTTCCCTATCTCTTGAGGCCCAAGCCTATACAGGGGGCCTTAAACAGGGTGGGAATAGGCACCTCCGTTAACATAGGCTGACCATTTCTAAAGGGTTTAGGCTGCTGGAAGGAGCCCCAAATTTAGTCTTGCCATGTTAGAACCCAGTTTTAGGCCCCTTGGGTTAATTTGGGGGTCAGGAGGATCAATTACTGGGGATTTACCATGGCAACCTGGGTAACTCAAACGGCTTTTTCTCCAGAGGAGTCTAAGGTAAAGCTAAGAAGGGTTAACGATGGACATCGTTAGGCTTAAAGGCTGTGGGGGCAGACAGAGGCCTGCCGCAGTCTGGCTCCTGGGGTTTCCTTTCTGAGAGGCTGCCTTTGCTGGCAGGGTAATGTGGCTGCAACAAAGGCCCCCTCGGCTGGGCTGACGGGGAGAATCATGATGCTCCTAGTGGGGCTGGAGAATGGGGAGGGCCATAAAGTCATCAGCAGACTGAGCCACTGGGTGTCCACATAAAAGTGAGGGCCCATAAACAGACATCTGTATTGTGACTGAAGGGCTAATAAAACTGCCTTAGAAGAGAGAGGTTTTCCACTGTGACCTATTCATACGCAGGACCCTACTGGGAGGTGATACCCGAGAAGAAGATCCTTGGAGGCCTGGCAAGTGTCAGAACTGCCTCATTATGGGAAGCTTGCCTGGCCAGACCCCAGCCTCTTTCTCACTGTCGTGGAGGGCAGCTCCAGAATCATTGTCATCATCATCATCACCATCATCACCATCATCAGCGACAGGCAGCCCTGGATCACCCAGCAGGCTCGCGGATGCTGGACCAGGCACCAGCAGGTGTTGGGCCCTGAGACCACAGAACGTGGATGGTCACTGGCTTCCACTGACCCAGAGCACCAGTAATGTGCTTAGGGAGCACCCTGAGACCTGATAGCTGCTTAGTTTCCTTACTGTCTCTCCAGATGACAGCTAGGCAGTAAGTCCAATCCCTTTTCTAGACCTCAGTTACTCAATGGAAACTTAGGAAGAATGATTCTTGCTCTTTCTTGCCCCAAGGGATGCTGGTAAGAGATGATAAAGGGGAGTAATCTAGAGTGAAGTACGTCGGACAGAGAAAGACACATATCATGTGATATCACTTATATGGGGAATCTTAAAAAAAAAAAAAAAAGAGTACAAATGAACTTACCTACAAAACAGAAATAGAGTTACAGATGTAGACAACAAACTTATGGTCACCAGGGGTGGGAGGGAGGGATAAACTGGGAGATTGGGACTGACGGATACACGAACATATAGAACAGATAACTAATAAGGACCTACTGCTTAGCACAGGGAACCCCACTCAGTACTCTGTAATGGGCTAAATGGGAAAAGAATCTACAAAAATGAATAGATATGTATCCGCCTGCAGCGCGGGAGACCTGGGTTCGATCCCTGGGTTGGGAAGATCCCCTGGAGAAGGGAACGGCTACCCACTCCAGTACTCTGGCCTGGAGAATTCCATGGACTGTATAGTCCACGGGGTCGCAAAGAGTTGGACACGACACGACTGAGCGACTTTCACTTTCACTTTTTCATGTATGTATAACTGATTCACTTTGCTGTACATGTGAAACTAACACAACGTTATAAATCAACTACACTCCAATACAAGTTTTTTTAAAACGGAAGTCATCTAGTAAAACTAAACTGAACTAGTAATCTAGTACACCAAACTAGGAGAAGCTTAAGGGAGAAAGAATAATAACAAGTTCTTTGAAAACTTCCTGGTAGTGTTTAATATTGAGTGATTTTTTGGTTGAACCGTATACTTAAGTTAGCAATGGCACCCCACTCCAGTACTCTTGCCTGGAAAATCCCATGGAATGAGGAGCCTGGTAGGCTGCAGTCCAGGGGGTCGCTAAGAGTCGGGCATGACTGAGCGACTTCACTTTCACTTTTCACTTTCATGCATTGGAGAAGGAAATGGCAACCCACTCCCATATTCTTGCCTGGAGAATCCCAGGGACAGAGAAGCCTAGTGAGCTGCCATCTATGGGGTCGCACAGAGTCGGACATGACTGAAGCGACTTAGCAGTAGCAGCAGCATACTTAAGTTAAGCAGTATTTATGGAGATGGAGCTGAATGACATCATTTCTAGAAAGGGGAGAATATGCTTTACGTAATAATATGTACATATGTTATGTATAGAATGAAAGTAATTCCATGTTCAGCTTGAAAGTGAATAAGAGACTTATAAAGCAAGGCATTTACGCATGAAGCTTTTGGATAGGAAGCTCTCCATAAGAGATATTGTCAGTCCACTAATACATGGAAGGTGTACCAGGTGCCAGGCACGGGGCTGTGGGCTGGAAACTCAATGGTGAAAAAAGCCAACTTGGGCTTAGATGTCAGTACCGCCCACGTTTCTCTCACTCGGAATACATGTTAAGCTCATCATCTGTCTCTCTCCCTCCTGGGTGAGCTGGATTTTTAGCGTGTTCGGGGATGACCTTCTTCATGGTGAAAGTAAGACTGACTCAGCATCTTTCTCTGTCTTTGACAGGTAGAAATGCAAACCTTACACTCCACCCGGAAATACGAGTCTCAAAAAGAAGGAGGAAAAGGCTCATTTCTGTTTCCATCCCTAAGACATCCTGAGATAAATTAAGCTCCTATTTTGTATCCACCAGGTAAACTGATGTTTTAGAAATGGGAGATGCTGTCCAGAGATTTTCCATCCTTGCTAAGCAAGGACTCACTGGGCCTCATGGCCAGCCCGATCCAACAGGTGCCGACTGAGAAGATGCCCCCTGTAGTGGGCAGGGCCAGAAGGCTTGGGCAGGCACGCTGCCACTCAAAGGCCCTGAAAGTGTTAATTTTCAGCAGTTATAGGTGTCTCGTTTATACCCATTATAAATCTGTTTATTGTGACTGGCCCCACCCAATCTGCTGGAGCTGTAAAGCTCTAATGGTCCCTAATAAACGTGGAAGGCACACAGTTCCTGAAATGGGGAAGGAGAAAGGGAGTGAGGGTGACCAGGAGGGAGAGAGGCAGATATGAGCTTAACAAAAAAATATCACAATGGCAAAACTCCCTCTGCAGCTTCAAACAGCAGAGCCCTGGAGCCCCAATCTCCAAATAACCTGTCAGAGCTGAAAGGTCTCATCAGCCAGAATCCCTGAGATGTTAAATGATCGGCCCAAGGTCACCCCTGCTCTTCAGCACCTCGGGGCTCCTGGATCCTAGTCTAGGGCCCTCAGACCAGCTCTCTCACCTCTTCTACTTCGATAGGAGACCTTCAGGACTGCCGCCAACCCCTTTAGACTCCAGCCTTGCCCCATCTAGCCTGTGATGTCCAGCCCTGACTATCCATCCACATTTCTTAGGGATTCGTTGAAACTTCCCTTGCCTGAGTACTTATTCCATATTCTGACTCTAAAAGGTGTGATGGGGGTCTGTGCATGTTTTCAGTTGCTTAGTTATGTCCAACTCTTTGCGACCTCATGGGCTGCAGCCCACCAGATACCTCTGTTCATGGAATTTTCCAGGCAAGAAAGCTGGAGTGGGATGAGATGGCTTTCCTCTTCCAGGGCTCACCCAGGGATCGAACCCGCGTCTCCTGCATCTCCTGCATTGGCAGGCAGATTCTTTACCACTGGGCCATCTGGGAAACCCCAAAGACATAGGTACTTTTTATAATAATAAGCTCCCCAGACACCTTTGATGTGGCCTGGGAAGCAGATCTGAGAACCACAGATCTTGTTAATACTTGAGTTTCATTCTTCCCGACGTCTCAAATGACTAGCAGGGTTCACGAAAAGGGAAACTCTTCCAGGGTGAAACTGCAAACCACAGCCTTGTCCAGAACTCAGGCAGAACCAAAGCTCTTCCTCTCTCTTGATGCCCGGGAGGGTACCTGAGTCAACCCAATAACTCCTTCCGGGTCAAGCACCATGTGGGGGTGCTGGATGCATTTTATCATGTTTAAGCCTCACATGATAGCCTGAAGGAGATATATGTTATGATCCCTGTTTAACAAATGAAGAAACCAAGGCTCAGAGAGGCTAAGTCACTCATTTGAGGCCATATGGCCACGGAGTGACAGAATCACAATTCAAGCCCAACCTTGTTTGGGATGCTACACCTTGCTACCCAGAGACACCCCTCTGAGCGTGGTCCTGAAAAGGGGCTGCCTGTGACCAGCTCGCCTAGGGGATGTGGACTTCCCTTAGGAAAGTCAATAGACACTAAAGAGCGTCTATATGCACGGTGTGTCTCCAGCTTGGGAGGGACACACCGTGTACAGGTCCTGAGAAATCTCTTGAGTATCCTAGAGGGCTGGAGAGACTGAGCCTTGCTGGTCAAGCTCCTCCGTGGCTGAACTCCCACAGGTGTGGTTTGGACAGGGCTGCTGAAGCCAGACCAGAGGGTTCTAGGGAGGTATCTTAAAGCAGATGGCTCAGGTAGAGGAATGTCGCTTCCAGAAATTCAGCCCTCAGGAGTATCTGAGGTTTTCGGTGTTCACTGTGGGAATTGTGTCCACCCAACCCCTTCTTACTGCTCTTTTGCCTGAAGTTTGGGGAGCTTCCTTCCTAAGAACAAAGGTCATGAAGCTTCTCAGATTTGGCCTCCACCAGTAAAGCACCACACCCCCTCTAAGTGGCAGGTTCCCAGGGCTAATTACCAACAAGCAAGGGTACTCACAACCTTCATTAAAGGAGAGGAATGCCTTATTAGGTGGAGGAAACTCAGGGTCATCTTAAGTACCTGACCATTTGCTACATGGTCATGACCCCGCCTGTACCCATGGCCATCCATGGTTCTTCCCAGCTTTCTCTCACTGTTTAGCATCAATTCACTGAAACCTGTGGCACTGGATGTGTGCTCAGCCACTCAGTCATGTACATCTGACTCTTTGGGACCCCATGGACTGTAGCCCACCAGGCTCCTCTGTCCATGGGATTTTCCAGGCAAGAATATTGGAGTGGGTTGTCATTTCCTCCTCCAGGGGATCTTCCTGACCCAGGGATCGAACCCGGGTCTCCTGCATTGCAGGTAGATGCTTTACTGCTGAGCCATTGGAGAAGCCCATGGTGCTGCAAACGCCCTATGGCTATCACAGAGCAGTCCTTCCTGGAAGCAGGAAAGCCTTCCTCAGACCCAATTACTCCAAGAAGAAAGCCTGAGTCTGCCGCAAACACCAAGATGAGTATCTAGTAGAACTACTCAAATTGTCTCAAAGTTAAGATCGAAAGATAAGAGGAACAGAAGGAAAGAGGAATAAGCCAAACCACTAAGCTCTGCAAGGACTGCTAATAGGTACCATTTATGAGAGCCTGCTATATCCTCGGTGCTTTACATATATTATCTCATTTAATCCTTTGGCATCTGCATGAGTGGACGCCCCCATTTTACACATTGAGAAACTGAGACTCAGAGATCCCAGATACTTGCCCAGGGTCACAGAGCTGATGAGTGGCCAAGTTGAGGTTGGAATCCAGGTTGACCTCCATAGCTCATGATTCTGTTGTTACGCCCACTGAATTTATAACAGCATTTCCCTAGAGTATCTTTTTTGTTATTGTTCAGTCACTCAGTCCTGTTTAACCCTTTGCGACCCCATGAACTGTAGCACATCAGGCTCCCCTGTCCTTCACCACCTCCTGGAGTTTGCTCAAACTCATGTCCATTGAGTCAATGATGCTATTCAATCATCCCATCCTCTGTTGTCCCCTTCTCCTCCTGCCTTCAATCTTTCCCAGCATCAGGGTCTTTTCCAATGAGTTCATTTTTAGCATCAGGTGGCCAAAGTATTAGAGTTTCAGCTTCGACATCAGTCCTTCCAGTGAATATTCAGGATTGATTTCCCTTAGGATGGACTGGTTAGATCTCTTTGCAGTCCAAGGGACTCTCAAGAGTCTTCTCCAGCACCACAGTTTGAAAGCATCAATTCTTCTGCACTCAGCCTTCTTTACTGCCCAACTCTCATATCTGTACATGACTACTGGAAAAACCATAGCTTGGAGTATCTTTCAGTTCAGTTGCTCAGTCGTGTCCGACTCTTTGCGACCCCATGAATCGCAGCATGCCAGGCCTCCCTGTCCATCACCAACTCCCAGAGTTTACTCAAACTCATGCCCATTGAGTCGGTGATGCCATCCAACCATCTCATCCTCTGTCATCCCCTTCTCCTCCTGCCCCCAATCCCTCCCAGCATCAGGGTCTTTTCCAATGAGTCAACTCTTCGCATGAGGTGGCCAAAGTATTGGAGTTTCAGCTTCAGCATCAGTCCTTCCAATGAACACCCAGGACTGATCTCCTTTAGGATGGACTGGTTGGATCTCCTTGCAGTGCAAGGGACTCTCAAGAGTCTTCTCCAACACCACAGTTCAAAAGCATCAATTCTTCGGTGCTCAGCCTTCTTCACAGTCCGAGTCTCACATTCATACATGACCACTGGAAAAACCATAGCCTTGACCAGACCAGACGGACCTTTGCTGGCAAAGTAATGTCTCTGCTTTTTAATATGCTATCCAGGTTGGTCATAACTTTCCCTCCAAGGAATATCTTTAGCGTATATTAAATGTCAGTGTTGTTGATGGTCAGGCATCTATGGCACGGCCAGGCACTGGGATTTTCAGAAGTCCTCCAGTTGATTCTAAGGTGCGGTAAGATTTAGGAACCATTGTCCTAGAACAAAGGTCAGTAAACAGTGGTCTGCAGGCCAAAGCAGCCTGTTTTTGAACGACCTATGAGCTCAGAATGTTTTTTCTATCCTTAAGTGGTTTTTAAAAAGAAAAAAGGGTATTCTGTGATACACAAAAATCATAGGAAATTAAAATTTTAATCCCACCACAGCCATGTCCATTTGTTCACACCTGGTCCATGGCTGCTTTTGCTCTCCAAAGGCAGAGCTGAGCAGCTGTGACTGAGACAGTATGGCCTGAGAAGCCTAAAACAGTCACCATCTGGCTCTTCATAGAAAGTTTGCCAACCTCAACACTAGCGTTCTTTTCTGAGGGGCTGCACTGCGTCTTCATTGCTACACGTGGGCCTTCTCTAGTTGCAGCGAGTGGGGCTCCTCTCTAGTTGTGTTACATGGGCTTCTTATCGCAATGGCTTTTCTTATTGTGGTGCATGGGCTCTAGGTACACGGGCTTCAGCAGCTGCAGCATGTGAGCTCAGTAGTTGGGCTGTATGGGCTTTGTTGCTCCGAGGCATGTGGGATCTACCCCGACCAGGGATCGAACCTGTGTCCCCTGCATTGACAGGCAGATTCTTAACCACTGGACCACCAGGGAAGTTCTGTAGCCGAGTTCTTATGAACAGCTAGGATGATAACCAGGACTGAATGTGTTTGACTTTATTTGGGGGCTAGATTTCAAATATACATATATGTATATATGCATATATACATTATGATATATACATATATACGCTTTTTGCCCCCTCCCCATTCATGTTTGATATTGTGGCTTCCTATCGAGCAGTTAGCTTCAAAGACCCTAGCACAGCTCCCTGCCTCTCTCTGCACCTTTGGCGCTTAATTCTCTCCCAGTTCTTGTCAGTTTCCATCAAACCTTCAACAAACAGACTCCAAGGACACTTCTCCCACAACCTGCAGGTGGGGGCAATGTGCTTGCAGGCAGCTTCCTTCCACCTCAGGACCCCACGGAAGGCAGCAAGGAGTCCTTGAATTCCCTAAGGGTCCTTCAGGGGGATTAGGCAGGCAGGTAGGGCTGCTCCAGCGATAGGACTCCAGTATCTGCTCGGCCCCTTTGTGGCCAGGCTGGAGCCCCACTGACCTGGGCAGCCAGGCTTCTTTGTATGCAGACCAGGGTTGGCCCGCTATCAGGGGGAGGCTGCCAGCAGAATGCTCTGAAGGCTGGGCCTCTTAATCTCATTAATATCCTGATTGTCTTCCCGAATCTAGTGGCAGCCGATGGGGTGGTACCCGCAAGATAAAATGACCTTTGAATTCAACAGATAAAATGGCAGTCAGATAAAGTCCCTACAAGGAGAACAGTGGAGCCCTGGCCACCCGGAACTCCACATCACTATAAACGTGTTTTCTAAAATAGCAGATGACACAAGGCAGGGTTTGCTTCTCTTCTGAACGAAAAGAACCTTATACTGAGGGACAATGGGGCTTCTTTACTATGGGGAGGTTTGCTGCTGTGGAGATGAATATTTTTACAACTGCCCTCATAAACCCCCTCAGCTTGTCTGCTGCCCAGGGAGTGGGCGGGACTCCAGAGGTGAGCCGAGGTGCTTGCACTGTCTCCGAAGCCCCATTAAGTTGTTAAGGCATTTAGTGCCCCAGACAGTGCCGACTGCAAGGGCAGTTCAAATCTCCACCCAGATGGGGATGGGGTGGTGAAAGAGGGGGCTTTGATTTCTTCCCTAGGCAGGGCAGAGAATCCACCTTGGTCAGGGGCAACAGTTGCGGGGGTGGGGGGTGGGATGAGGCGGGGAAGCTGCAAAACAGCCAGCCCGGGAGACCCCACCCTTAAAGCCCCTTTGTCATTCAAAGAGGAATAGTAAGAATGTGGGAGAAGAAGGAACTGTAGGAGGATCCTGTGAGTGTTGCTTTCCATGCCTGAAAGCGCTTAGCATCTGCAGAAAGCGAAGAGAGAAAGTCCGTTCAAAACCTGTCTCTGCCGCTTATGAACTCCATGTGCCTGTACGTTCACTCAGCCGTGTTCGACTCTGATCCCATGGACTGTAGCCTGTCAGGCCCCCTCTGTCCATGGGATTCTCCAGGTAACAATACTGGAGTGGGTTGCCATTTCATCTTCCAGGAGACTTTTCCCCACCCAGGGATTGAACCTGTGTCTCCTACGTCTCTTGAATTGCAGGCAGATTCTTTACCACTGAGCCACCAGGGAAATTGGGTAAAGTACTTGCATTCTAAACACCTCACATTTCTTGATTATAAAATGGGGTAAGGATATAGATAGTGTCCACCCTATGAAGTCGTGAGGATTAAATAAGATGATGCAAATATAGCCCAGGACCTGGTATCCAGGAAGGGCTCTATCAGCATTAGCTGTTCTGATTATTCAAAGTTACTCACAACCCTGGGCATTTTTGAGATTTCCTTGGATTCTGTAGATTTCACTGTCAGGTAAAGTCAGAGTGACCACATGGATGTCCTGACCCAGAGTCTGATTAGTCTAAGACCCAGGGTTAGATTTCTACAGGCAAGTTAGAAGAAGTAACAGGGGATGAGGGGGAGGCAGGAGGCAGGATTCTCTGGTTCTCTAGCTCTGATCTGACCACGGCGGGGGCGGGGCAAGAACAGCCCCTGGGCTAGGAGAGGGAGGAAATGGCATTTGAAGGGAGGGAGGAGCAAGCAGCCACAGAAATACACGTCTCTAGTAGTAGCACACAGGCTTAGTGGCTGCGCGGCATGTGGGATCTTCCCAGATCAGGGATTGAATCTGTGTCTCTTGCATTGGCAGGCGGCTTCTTTACTACTGGGCCACCAGGGAACTATTGAGCCTGTGCTCTGAAGCCCGGGAGTCGCAACTACTGAAGCCTGAGCATCCTTGCTCCGGAACAAGAGAAGTCCTCGCACCACAACTAGAGAGTAGCTCCTGCTTGCCTTAATCAGAGAAAACCCAGGCAGCAACACAGACCCAGCACAGCCAAAAATAAAGAAGTAAGATGGTAACAAAACAACAACAAAAAAGAAAGACACACCTCCTCTTGGGTAAAGAGGCTTTGGGGCTCAGGGCATCCAAAGGTTATCCTGTGAGGCTTCTTCTCGCCTCTGGACTCCCTTTATTTCAAGGAGAGTGAGCCTCCACCTCCTTGAAAGGTGATACAGGAGATCAGGTGTTGGGTGAGTGAAGGCTGATGGAGACCTCTGCCTCTCCCTTGCTATCACAAGGAGGCCAGGGGACCTTGCTGGAGGCAGCTGGGTGAGTTTGCCACAGTCAGGAGCAAAGGGGACAGTACGCAAGGCCACCAGAGATGATGTAGCCAATCCCAGGGCTTGAGCCAAGGCTGGCCCAGCTTCCATCCCACGCCAACTTCCTCCTCCTCCTTGGGCGGATCAATACAGGCACCAGTCTCCAACCAGTCCGCTTCCTCGCCACAGCCCTGCTCTCTGACCTTTGGGGGGCCTTTCCCTTGATTCTGCTCCAGAATGGAGGTTGGGGCCATCACTCGGGGCCTGCTCAATGGCCTCAGAATGGGCTGTCACAGGGCCTATAACTGGGGACAGCTCCTGCTGGCGAGAGCTGGGATGGGGGGCTGCAGATAAAGGCCTTCCCGGCTGAAGATAAATGGCTGCTGGCAGCCGGCTACAGTAACTCCAGGCCCCCAAGCAGAGCAAACAAAGGGTGCCCCTGTGACACTCCCTGGAAAGATGAAGGCCCATCAGCGGCAGCCAGGCTTGTTCAAAGCCCCAACTTAATTGTCAATTAAGCATGCATGAGGGAGACAAGCCGTGACAACCCCGGGCTGCATGCTGGCGTGTGATTGTAAAGCCGGGAGGGGCAACGCCGAAAACAGCTGATTCTGCTGACCATGTGTTTGTAGGGCACCTTGTCACCAATCAGCCGCTGACAGAGGCAATGGGCTCCTCCTGCCACTCCTATTGTGCCGGACATTCCAGGGCCAGGGTCACACTGTGGTCACCATGGGCAAGTGGGGCCACAGCACTGTCAGCGTGGCCGGGGGAGGGGTGGGGGCTTAGGTACAGAAGAGGTGCTCTCCTCCCCAGGGAGAAGGGTCAAGGGAAGATGCGTCTCAAGGCGCCTCCTGCCCTCCTGGCTCGGGGACTGGAGTTTGGAGGGGAAAGAGGGGACAGGGTGGGGGCTTGGGGATGGGGACTTTTTCTCCCCAGCTCAGCCCTAGAAATTGCGAGTCTTGAGTCTGGATGTTCTTTTCTCCTCGGCCACCGTAGAGCTCTTTTCTGCATCCAGGTAAGTTTGGGGCTTGGTTAGAGACCACAGCTTGGTTGCAGGGACCATGATGGTAAGTAAGTATATCATGAGGAGTGCAGACCAGACCCTCCCCGAGCTCTGGGCTTCAGCCTGTCTTCTGGGTGGCCTGGGCCCACTTCCCTGGAGACCGTTACCGCTCCTGTGCTGCCCGCTCTGGGAGCTGAGGACAGGGACACCTCCTGGGGTGTAGCATCCTGCACCCCAGCCCCAGGGCCAGAACAGTTCACTGTCTTTTAGCAATAAGGCCCCAATGTGTGAAATTGAAAAGGAAATAGATTCCTGCTGCCTGTCACCAAAGAGGCTTGCTCCTTGGCAGAAAAGCTACGACCAACCTAGACAGCATGTTAAAAAGCAGAGACACTACTTTGCCGACAAAAGTCCATCTAGTCAAAGCTATGGTTTTTCCAGTAGTCATATATGGATGTGAGAGTTGGACTATAAAGAAAGCTGAGTGCTGAAGAAATGATGCTTTTGAATTGTGGAGTTGGAGAAGACTCTTGAGAGTCCCTTGGACTGCAAGGAGGTCCAACCAGTCCATCCTAAAGGAAATCAGTCCTGAATATTCATTGGAAGGACTGACGCAGAAGCTGAAACTCCAGTACTGTGGCCACCTGATGTGAAGAACTGACTCATTTGAAAAGACCCTGATGCTGGGAAAGATTGAAGGCAGGAGGAGAAGGGGACAACAGAGGATGAGATGGTTGCATGGCATCACTGACTCAATGGACATGAGTCTGAGCAAGCTCCAGGAGTTGGTGATGGACAGGGAAGCCTGGGGTGTTGCAGTCCATGGGGTCACAAAGAGTTGGACACGACTGAGCGACTGAACTGAGGTGAACTCACTGTTGCCGTGACCATTTGTTTAGCTTTCTGTGGTAATAATAATGGTGACAGTAATCATGGTTTGGGCTTTCCTGGTGGTTCAGTGATAAAGAACCCTCCTGCCAATGCAGGAGACGTGTGTTCGATCCCTGGGTTGGGAAGATGCCTTGGAGAAGGAAATGGCAACCCACTCCAGTATTTTTGCCTGGGAAATCCCATGAACAAAGGAGCCTGGCGGGCTACAGTCCATGGGGTTGCAAAAGAGTCAGACACAACAGTGACTAAACAACAACAAACAACGGTTATGGTTTACTGGGAAAGACGATGTTTACACAGTCTCTCACTGAATTCTCACGTGGACCCCAGGTGGGAGGTACCCTATCTCCATTTTACAGACAGGAAACTCAGACTCAGAGAAATTCTATGAATTGGCCGCGCTGCAGGTTATGGGGGTTAGAACCAGGATTCAAAACTAAGTCCAGAGAATCAGTCCCTGGTGGGTGTGGACCATCTTGATGAACTGAGTTAAAATTCAGGGAGAGAGAAAGGTAGACACTAAAAATATACAGTGGCCCATAAGGATCCTTCCATAAATAGCAGCTCCTCCCTACCAAGGGGCACGAAACTCTCAAAGATAAACTTGATCCCTGGCAGTTCTGGGGGCTCCACGCCAGCCTCCCAACTAGACCAGAAGCCCCCAGGGGCAGAGATGCGTGTCTTACTCATCACTAGCTTGGTGTCCACTCTCAGCCTGTGTCTGTGCTGTAGGAAGGTACAGGGTGAGATTCTATAGCCCTGGGTTCTAGTCCTTGTTCCGCTACCATCGCTTTAGGGAACTCTGCAAAGTTACTACTTCTTTCTGGGCCTCAATTTCCTTCTTCCAAGTACCTCCCAGTTTTAACATTCCCTGATACATAACACAGTCTCAACTTCCGGGGACTCCGGAGAATCCACTTCCAGTGGGACGTGCCTTCTGAGACGGATCGATCGGTGGTGTCTTGGGCTGTGTTTCCCGGCCCCCCGCCCAGGCCCTGGTACCTGCTCTGGCCCCTCCAGCCCCGCCTCTCTGGGTCTCCTGTCACTATACAGAATGCCTAAGCTGTCGACCCTGTGGTGACCTCACCACAACCGCAGCTTGTCAGAAAGCCACTGGGCCTTTGTTTGGCTTGCAGGCTCCCTGACTTTGGTGTGGAGATCACAGGTCCCAGCACAATGGCCATTGTCTTCTCAATAACGCCCCTTGCCCCAGCCACGCCCCCCGCAGCTCTCAGCTCCAGCTCCCTGGATTATTACCGCAGAGGGGCTGCCTTACTTAGCCATTGGGCCAGTGTTCATCTGCAGGCTTCGCTGCCTCTCAGGAGTGACCCCAACTTTCTTCCTATGTGGCTGAGCCCTTCCCTTCAGTTGGCAACAGCACCCAGAAAAGCGCCCCTCCCTGGCCCAGGCTTCACGCTGGACAGAGACCCCCGAGGAGGTCATGCCGATGGTGCGGGAGGTGGGGGCACAGTGAGGAGTGGATGCTTGCAGCTCGTCCAGGTCGGGGCTCTGAGCCAGCACCCCCGGCACTCAGGTCAGCTCCCAGGTCTCAGGCCTCTCCCAGCAGAAGGGCAACCAGCCGGTGAGGGGACAGAGTGGTTTCAGAGCCATCCCCAGCATTGGAAGTGGCGCTTGGCTCCTTCTTCAAACCCCTCCCGGAGCAGGCAGTAGACCGTACCACGCTCTGTCTACACGGGCACCACACCAACCTCAGCAAACACATCATGCTGGGAAGCCAGCTTTCCTGGAAGGACCCACACAGCCCTCAGCATGTGGGGGTGCTCTCCCACCAGGAAGGAAGGTGTGGGATTCCTCCCGACAAGCCCACGCCCCAGAACAGGGGCATCCTCATCCAGGCCGGGCGGGGCCTGGCACACACAGCGCACAGTAGGTACTCGGCCGATTTTGACCAACTCATTACTGCCAAGGTTTCATGTGACCAACCCTACCCTAACTCTGGCAGCGCACAAACGTCCCCAAGCAGAGGGGTCCTTGCCCAGTGGCCCCTGGACTCCTCCTGCTGCAGATGGACAGAGCCCTGGGGATGCACGCGAACGGGGTGGAGGAGGCGACCCCTCTGCCGGAGGTGTGGACCTGGCACACAGACAGACAGGCTGCTCCGTCTTATCTGGTGGCGGCCGTGACCCGCTGAGTCAGCAGCCACACACACACACACACACACACACACACACACACGCACACAACACACACACACACACACACACACAGGAGAAAGGAGCCTGGAGAAGAATGGGGAGCAGGGCTCCCTGGAGGCTAAGCAAGGATGCAGAGGAAATCCGACCACGACCGCACGCTACTCTCATGAGAACATTTCAGCAGCAGAAGGAAGTCAGCCCTAGGACCGTCCCAAAGCACTTCCTCTTCTGAGACATCATGAGACCCTTAGGGGAGAAGCCGGAAGGTCGGGTTGCCAAGTGGTGGGGCTGGGCCCTACTTACCTGGCAGTTTGTTTGGAGGGGAGGTACTGGGCTGGTGGTGGGGGGAGCCGTGGGAGAGCAGGGTGTTCAGGCCATGCGTCTGGCTGGAGCTGTAGGCGTCCATGGCCAGCTTCTGCCGGAACGCCTCCTCCTTCCTGCGGTTTGCAAACCAGTTGTAGACGCGGACCTCAGTGACCAGGTTGGAGCCCAGGCCGTGGGCTTTGGAAGGGGAGACGCCTCGCTGCAAACATTCCGCCCTGAGAACAAGAGAGAGGGGAGATGGTGAGTGAGGGTGGTTTGGGGGAAGGCCCACTGACATTTGGCCCCAGGTACATGATAGCGGGGGGCTTCCCTGGTGGCTCAGTGGTTAAAGAATCCACCTATCAGACAGGGGACTCAGGTTCGATCTCTGGGTCAGGAAGATCCCTGGGAGAAGGGAATGACAAGTCACTCCAGTATTCTTACCTGGGAAATCCCATGGACAGAGGAGCCTGGCGAGGTACATACAGTCCATGGGCTCAGAAAGAGTTGGACATGAGTGAGTGATTGAGCACACACTCATACTATCATGGAGCAGGGAGGGTGCTGGTAAGGAGTGTGAAGAGTGGCAAGAAGTGTGAAGCGGCCAAGGATAGAGTTTGGGAAGCCTAAGAAATGGCCAGCCTGTGTGGTTATCTGATGAGATGGCTGGATGGCTGGAGCAGGGTGGAACACAGGTCCTGAGTAGGTTCACTGCCCCAGAAGCCTGGGCTTAGCCTTTGGTGTGGCTCCTGAACAAGAGAGGAAGGTGAGGGGCAGGCATCTCAGGCGGAAGCCTCTTGACACCGTGTGTGACTATTTTTCCTGTCCTACAAAAGACAATTTCCTTTGCTAGCCTAGTTTGAGCCCCTCCATAGCACTCTGAAACGACTTCTGGTCTTCCAGGGTTTAGACACCCTGCAAAGATGCCATGGAAGCCAGATTCCTTATTCACACAACAGGAATCACTTCCAAAGGGCAAACTGGGTGAGGAATAAATGAGGACACAGCAGCAGAGATAGCTGGTCTCCAGTCATCATCGCTGAGGAAACCCCAGTGCCAGGTGTGAGAGAGATTCTTAGACACCACTGGATACTGGGGGGCTTCCCTCTCATCAGTGGGGGCCAGAGCATAGCTGAGGACTCTGTGACATGTCTGGGCAGAGGGTTTCACCTCCCCAGGCCCCTGCCAGACCTCCCTAGCTGCATCATCTCCCTGCCAGAGCCGGTCTAGCCCAGAGACAGAGAGAATCCACAGATCTTAGCCAAAGCAAAGAGCAGATTTTTTTAAAAAGTGAAGGTTGGAATCAGAGCAGATGGGGCAGGAATGAAGCTAAAGGATATCTGGAGGATTTTCAAATAGTTTTCTTTAAAACGTGACAGCCTGGGTGGGAGGGGAGTGTGGGGGAGAATGGATACACGTATATATATGTATGGCTGAGTCCCTTCACTGTCGGCTATACCCCAATACAAAATAAAAGCTTAAAAAAAATTCCATGTCATTAAAAACAAATGAACTCTACAAAAACAACTCTAATCAGCATGGGCAGAGTGGAGGGAATTCTGACCAATTCTTGCTCTCCTGCTTAGTTTCCCTTTGAACCAACATTTGGTTTAGGCCAAAGCCAGTCTGTGGCTAAGGAATACCTTTCCTTTGGTCTGTAGGGGGATCAAACGCATGATTCTCCCTTCACTGGCATATTTTAGACGATCATTCTCCATCATTCCCTGGGATAATAGTTCATAGGGCTATGCCACAGAAAGACATCCCCTGGTTAACAACCAGTTCAGCAAAATGAAGTGTGTTTCTTGACTGCAGGACTTCTCAGAGCCTTTAAGAATGTACCGTTGTGACTCCCTAAGAGAAAGTATGCAGGTGATGTTTCTCAGGCTGACTTAGTAATGACTTGAAATGAGGGTTCTGCGGAACACACTTTGGGAAAGACTGATTTAGCCACAGTTATCTGGATAAGTGGGCTTCCCCGGTGGCTCAGATGGTAAAGAATCTGCCTGCAATGTGGGAGACCTGGGTTCAGTCCCTGGGTTGGGAAGATTCCCTGGAGGAGGGCATGGCAACTGACTCCAGTATTCATGCCTGGAGAATCCCCAAGGACAGAGGAGCCTGGCGGGCTACCATCCATGGGGTGGCAAAGAGTCAGACATGGCTGAGTGACTAAGCACTAGTGTCTCAACACTCCAGGACTGGGGGGATGGAGCTCAGGTCCATGTGCCTGCCCGCCTGCCCTGGGGGAGCTTCCGGTGGGGTTACCTGTTGCACTCCTCCACTAAGGCCTCCCTCTCTTCCTTGCTGGGGTTCTTTTGCCGGTCGTAGGCCTGGTACAAGATTTGCTGGGACGCGGGCCCCCATTTGAACCGGTTGCGACGCATCTTCTTGTTGGTGGGCTCAGAGCAGGCGTCATCGGACTGCCCAGGCCCCTGGCTCTGTTGACTGAACTCTGGAAAGAGAAACAGCAGCTGATCCTGACTGCTTTTGTCTGTCAAATTTCCAGAACTCTGGACTGTCTGGTTGAATTCTGAAAAGAGAAAGGAGTAGATTTGATAGAGTCTGCAGCCTTCACTCAGCAGATAGACAGACAGACAGACAGATCAATGGACAAAAATACCTTTATGTCTCTCCCCTGAGCTTTGGGGTCTGCTGTTAACTATAGGTGGGAATGCCGGGGTGGGGGCAGGCTCACCAGGCCCCTCACTGCCCATTTCTGTTGGCTCCACCAAAGCCAACCCCTTTCCTTTCTTTGGAGGAGCTCAAACGTGGCTGACCATTGTTCTCAGGACAATTTATTATTATTATTATTTCATTGGCTCACTGGATCTCAGACATGAAGCAACACTCTGATTCCTGAAGTCTTGTGTTTTGATGTCAAGGAGATGAGTTCCACCAAGTCTCAGGTCTAGAGGGAAAAATGCTAAAAAGTACAATTTGCACTTAGACAAAATGTTCAGAGGCTGAAAATAGCTCTCTCCACCGATAGATCCTAGGGATCAACATTATGTTATGCTCTTTGTAAAACCCCAAGCCCCAAACCCTTTGACTACTGCTTTGAAATAAATATAACTGGATCTTTGTATTGGAAAAAGAAGCAGCAGCTCTTTAGAGCTCAATCATCTCAAAGGCAATGGGGTGTGTGTGTGTGTGTGTGTGTGTGTGTGTGTGTGTGTGTGTTCAGGGGTCCGTTTATGAGGGAAACAGCCCAAGAGGGGAAGGTCTTACACACCTGCCCACACATTTGAAAGATGGGAAGTGCAAGAGATAGCAAACACAGGACTTTCCTAAGAATGGTGTTTTAAGAGTTGGAGACAAGTAAATATAGACAGTATGGAGCCCCCAAAAGTCCAGTTCCCAGGACCTTGGCATATCATGACCCTCAAGATATTCTGATTGAATGAATGAAAGACAACAATCACCCAGTGGCGATCCCCTAGCCTCTGCGGCTGCCATGAGATTTGATATTTACTCGAGGAAGAGGCAGCCTCCTTGTTTTCTTCCTTACATCTGCATGAAGCAGAGTTCATCATAGTATTAACTCCATTTTACAGATGAACAAGCAGAGAGGCCAAGCACCTTGCTGAGCGAGGACCCATAACAGATTCATTTCCTAACTCCCAGTGCCCGTGTTCTGGACCTTGATGTTTTTCTTTCTTGGTTCCTGGAGTCATCCCTGCACGTCTCAGAAACTCTCAAGGTCCAAAGTCAGGCCACAGCTTGAATGCTCTGCATGACACCCTACCATGAGGCCTTCCACCTACCTACCTCCAGCAATGGGGAACTTGCAACAATCTAAAGATCCATTTCCATTTTGGCCCATCAAGAAGTGGTGGGTCCCTAACAAGCCTAGACCCCCGATGCAGGTAGTGCTGGCCTTTGTTTAACCAGTCATTGATCAGATGAGTTAACGAGCTGTATCCTTGGTAAACAGACAGAACATGTCACTGGAACCTTTGGTTGGAGCCCCACCCACTTTGGAAGATTCTCAGGCCACTTTGGGCTCTGTTTTCACTGGTTCCCAATAATTCCTTTAGATACCTGAGAGTGTCTTTGCCACATCTACTAGCAGGAAGTCACTGACTCCATGGGATAATGTAGGGTCCCAGCCAAGTTCTGTAATTCTTGGTCCCTTGGCTTCTCTGCCTGTGGAATGGGCCTGGTGAAGACTTGAAGGCCTTAAAGAGTCTTTTAGAACATGCACCCCTGGTCGGGATGATGGTGATGACAATGATGATCACCCAAATTCCAAGGGAAGTTCTACTGTACAAAGTACTTTTACAATTCCCGTATTATTTGGTCTTCACGGCAGCCATCTAAGTGCAGGGAGTCTGGGACAATCAGAGGGGGAGAAAGACGTCCCCTGCTCAGGGGGTGTCTGTCTCAGCATCTCCTCTCCTCCCTGTGGTCCTGTGGAGTTGTCGTGAATAACAGCCAAAGTCACTATGGATAATCGCGAGGACCCAGGACTAATACAAGGTTCCTCATTTGATGTGAAGAGAAAACCAACCTGTCATCACAGTAAACATGTAATGAACCATTTCTACAGTGAGGTTATTATACAAAGTCCGCCAAATGTATCCCTTCAACTAACTCTCACATCTCTCTTAGGAAGAATTGTTATCTGTGTTTTACAGATGAAGAAATTGAGGTTCAGACCAGTTAGAGCCAGGGGCAGGAGCCAGGATGTGAACCTAGACTGTAGACGCTGAACTTACAACCCTTGATGGTGATGCCCCATGTGCATCACCTCTCACTAAAAACAAACCCAAAGCACACACCCACAAAACCTTCCAACGGGCCTTGGATGGAGGTAACAGAACTGACTCCTGAAGGTCTATCTGTGGTGGGTGCGAGACACACTTGCAGCTGCCCACAGAGTAATGGCCACCTCTGGCTGTTGGCTGCCCTTTTTGAAGAACCAGACTCTCACACATTCTCCACCCACCACCAAATCTCCCCTACTTCTTTCCAGATTAATGTAAGGTGGTGGTGGGGGGGTTGGTGCACAGAAAATGTTTGTTGCCCATAAAAATTAACTTGGAGAAGATGGCATTAGTAACCTCTTTATAGGCTCAAGAGCCAGCCTGGACAAGGAGATTCTTTCTGTGAAGATAGGCTCATGAATATTACCATTTATTACTTTTAGCTTATGAAAATTTGTCATCATATGTCTTTTTTATTCTCCTGATTCTCTCTTACTACTTGCCACTTGTTACTTGTCCACTTGTGTCCTTCTCTTATTCATCTCTCTTCCCATTTTTTATCCAGTGCTAGTATATCTTGTATTCAACCTTCAAAAACTGGTTCAAATGACACCTCCTCCAGGAAGCCCTCCATGACGTCTCTAGGCAATTTAGCAATTCCTCTGGCTGTCCCTTGTGTATACTTTTATAACAGCTCTTAGAAAGCTGTCATTATTTATTCAAACATCTCATCTTCCTCATTAGGTTGTAAGTCCCTGGAGAAAAGAACCTGTGTATCTCACAGCCCAGCAAGTGCTTGGCACCTCATAGGTGCCCATATAATATTTACAGAATGAAGGGATGCTTCTTAAGCTTTCTGTCTTATGGGACTTTAAAACAATAATAACAATAATTGAAAAATCCTTTGCAGAGATGGTCATACATTTTTGCAAAATGCCATTCTCAAGCATCTTGAGAACCTTTCTGGGACTTCTATCTTTTAGAAGCTTTGGGTTGACCTCTCCTGCCTCCATCTTTCTGAAGGAAGTCCCACAGAATACAGAGAGGCGACTCAAATGGGAGATGATGCCTGAGGCTTGGATTGGAGTGAAAGCACATCCCAAGGGTTCTCTGGCCTTTGGAGACTACCGTTCCTGAAACTTTTTCTTGGGCTTTACAGGAATTACAGGGAGTTGCTTCATGTCAGACACACAATTTCTTAAAGACATAGTCACCATGGATGGTGGATCATCCCTGAGTTTAAAAGGGGCCTCTTCCTCTCAGTAGCAAAGAGCTCTCACTGTGCTTCTCATAACCTATAAACTTCTTATAACCTTATAACCACCAGGAAGCTCCAACTTATCTAATGCTACCAGCAAAAGAGCAAATCACTGCAATATAAGGTGAACCCCTAACATCCTTGCATCTTGAAGGCCTTTCCAGCCCATGGACATTGAGACAATAAGTACTGAAACCATCACTTCAGGGCAGTGTGTGACAGAAAACAAGAGTGATTTTTGAAATAGTCCTCTAGCAAGATGGGAAAAACGCAGCCCAGAAAGTGGTGGAAACTCATGTCTTAACAAAGACAGAGAAGCCCACAGCCCAGAGGGGAGTATGTGGGAAGAGTGAAAACTTACATAAAATTTTCCTAGAAAGAGGGCTGGATTGAAATAATCAAAATATAATGTAAAAGTACACTTTTCCTAAAATAAAAACACTAGATCACTGATACTCTTATCATTCAAAGGCAGTTCAAACTTCCCTAGCCTTCCAAACAAAAATCTCTCAGGGTTATTGCGTTGAAGAAATCTTGGGACAGAAAGGAAATTTGGGAAAGACAATGCGAAGGATAAGAATTCATCACTCAGAGTTGCAAATGCAGATGCTTTTACTGAGTCCTGCCTTAGCCAGAAGCAGATTCTTCCTCTGACAGGCTCACCAGCTGGGGTCTCAAAGCTCTCCCGATTTTGGTAAATGTGAATAAGCATCTTAAATTGCTTCAGAACTCAGCTGTACCCCCCACACCATCCTCCCAAACAACAGGGTCAAGTTCCTAACATATCTATATGTACGAGTGCCTTCTATTTTTTATACTCTTCGAGAGAGAAGGAAAATAACAATAATAGTGATCAATATTATTGATTGCTACTAAATGTCTTCCTTGGAAAGTCTGATCCATGGTCATGGATCAAGGGGAGAAGATGGTTGGCTTACTTCGGGTTCAATATTCTGCTGTCACCTACTTGGTTTCAAAAAAGAGAAAGATGTTGGAAGCAGGGACCAAAATATTCAAGGTGTGCCACACACCGATGGGCTTGGCAAATCAACTGGCTGGGGACTAGGGCATCTCGGGAGAAGAAAACGACATAAGCCAGCTCATTGCAGGGCAGCCAAATCCACCTGACAGCTTCCTTATATGTGCCAAGTGCCACGCAGCCCTTGTTGATGAGAAGGAAGCTGAGGCGCCCCACAGGGGTCAGAGTGAGGGCAGAGGTCAGTCTTGGTGGGGCAGAGGCAGGTTGAAAGCACTTACGTCTGAGGATCTCCCGTTGCTTTCGGACGTACCAGGTGTATAAGGCGGCGCGCTTCTGGGTCTTCATGGGGGTGCCTTTGTTGAGATGCTGGGAGAGGTGTGATTGGTTCAGGCCGGTGACATCCACCACTTCCCTTTGGGGGATGTTGTGCTGTTGCATGTAGCCCTTGATCATTTTGGCAGCCCTCCACGGGTCCTCGCTAGACAGACAAGCAGAGGGTTAGGATGCTGGTGGAAGAGGTCGGGGACAAATATCCTCTTTCTAGAGGTTTTACTTAAACTCTGTGCAAAACACTGACCTTCCCCTATTTTTCCTCCTGCCCAAGTTACGTCCTGGGGAGAGAGGTGAAGCCGAAATAGGACCTGGACAAAAGAGGAGATGAAAGCTCCTATATAGTGTACTCCATCCCTTTCAACTGAGATTGGGAGGATAAAGAGGAAGATGACTTCCTTGCTTCAGTAATAGGAAAGCAAGCCCAGCACTCTCTGGAAGCAGAAAGAAAAGTTCCTGGGTGTTTCTTTTTGCTTTTGTTTTACATTTTTCTTTGTTTGTTTGTTTTGCTTTCCTTCACTTCCCTGGAACGTGAGAGATCTTAAAGGAAGAGGCAGACCAGAGAGCAGAGGTGTCATTCGCTAGGGACTAGGCTGGCTGATCCCCACGATAGGAGGTAGCATCTCTAAATTCACCTGGACATCTCCCACATCACCTCCCTTTGGGATGGGCATCTCCGCTTCTTGCGTGTCAAAAGGCAGTAAAACATAAGTGACCACCTCCAGAGAAGCAAGGAGGACGTCTTAGCCAAATGTTAAAGTTTTCAGAGTTTCAGAAAACTTTTAAGAAATGATGTCCCTCCCCGGTGGGGTTGAGGAATCACTGCACTGATGTGAGGCAAATAAAGTTAAAACAAAAATTCTTCACAGCCCCGCCTCCCAAATAAGACCACACAGACGGATGGATAATTTCAATTTCTGAAAAAGATGTGAATGATTCCAAATGACACTTTCTTTCTATATTCTTACATTTCTCCTCGGATAGGGTAAGAGTGTTTGGAAGTTAATCTTTCTCATAAATTTCAAGCTTGGGGTAAGAACTTAAACTTTTCATTTAAGTGTTTTCATTTAAGCTTTTCATTTAAGTTCATATCATTCATAAACACAGGTAATGAAAAAAAAAAAACCTCTTTAAGATCAGTGTATTAGTGCCTCTGAATTTATTCCAAATATTTTCAACTTTGCCAATATCTGTTCTTGCTTATTGAATAGTTGGCTTAGAAGTGAGTGATCTAATTGAAAACAAAAATTAAGAGAAGAGTGCACAGTATAGAACAAAAAAATTCATGAACAATATATCCATATATATTATTTGTTTAAGGCAGCTACATCATTAACTTAAAAAAACCCAGCATCCCCTTACAGTATGTTGATGTATATAATAGCCTGATAAAATATGAAAAAAAGTGAAGGGAATAATCAATTTCAGAGGACAGAACAGAGGGCCAAAGAACAGCTACAGTTGAAGATGAAATAAGTGATTATTTCTAGATGATGTCTATGTCAACTAAAATCACATTTGTATAATGAATTTTTTTAACCTAGTAATTAAACAGATTTTTGTAAGCATTTGAAAAGTTGGGATTATTTTAGCAAGTCTTTGATGTTAAATTTATGAGAACACAAGTTTTGATAGAGATGTTTTTGATAAATACAAACTCAAAATTACATATAGCTTAATATATTTCTCAAGTATTTATAAAGGTACTTCCAAGTAATACAACAATGTTTAAGTAAAAACAGGAACAAAAAATGAGAAACTGCCTCCATTTCAAACATGGCTAATTCACCTTGAGTAAGAGGAAAGTAATGTAACATTTTGAACATTCCCGTGTAAACATTTTAAAACACTCATTTTAAAAGTTTCTTTCTGCTAAATTCTTGCACAGATATTTTTAGGGTAAAAAACACCTTCCACAGATACCAACAACAGCTTCGAAAGTTAGAATAAGTATTTGGGTTTTTAAAGGTAATGCTGCTTGGACAGATTCTTTAACATTTTTGGTTTTGTTTAAATTTTTTACTAGTATTTATTTTGTGTGTTTAAGAAACTGAAATAGTGTAATGTTCTGGGAGTAAATAATTCCGCGGAAAAAGTGAATTAGCTTAACGACTGGAAAGGTTTGAAACGAAAAACAAAAGGCCGGGGAAACCACATAAACGATAGCAAATCTTTCAGCCCGCATTAAAGACCAGAGCTGGGGATAAAATGGCGTAGTCACACCTTTATAGCTCTGACCACAGAATTCTCATGGATTCACCGGGAAGGGCCCCAAGAGTCGGTTACGTTTTGAAATTCAAAAATACAGCCAGTGATCTGGGGTTCGCAACCCCTATAAACACACGGATCGGGAGAAGGGCGCCAGGCATTGTCCTCAGGGCGCAGGTGTCAAGCGACCGACCTCGGCGCCCGCCTAATCGGCCCAGCACGCTCCTTTCCAAACAATGCCACGAACAGAGAGGCCCCGGACTCCGGCTTCGATCGCCGCGATTCTTCGTTAAGAAGCCTGCACCCGGGCTTCTTGGGGAGCAACCCACGTTGCAACTTTTCACCGCGCGCGCCAGCCTAGAGCCGGGGCCAGAACCGGCAGCGCGCAGCCCCAAACTGCTTTTCTGGCCTCGCTCTTCTTGGAGATGGAAAGAGCGGCCAGCCGCTCCCCAAAGCGACTTGTCCTGTTCTTTTCTTTCCGCCTTAGCGGAGCAGGGTGTGGACCAGAAGGGGAGTGCGCGCGTCTGGCGTGTAGCAGCCAACTGCGCAGTGACCTGGGGACCGCTAGCGATTTCTTGAAAAATTACTTTAATCAAGTCTGACCACTCCTGAAGGTGGGGGAGGGAAGTTAGCAGCCGCTGGGGGAAAGGAGGAGAAACATTAGGGCCTGTCCTGTGTGTCCCCCACTCCCGCTCCCAGTGGGGGTCTTGGGCCCCCTAGCCTGGCTCTCCGCCCCCTGGAGCCCGGAGCTCTGCGTCGCGAAGAGCGCTTAGGTCCGGGGCCCAGGGCCGAGCCTGGCTCTCTGCCCGCCCGGCCTTTGGTGTCGGCGACCTCCGGGGAAGCCCGGGTCCGGCGCGGGGGCTCGGGGCGCCGCGGGGGCTCTCCTGGGAAGGCCGGACAGGCCCGTGCGTGTGTGCTGGGAGCCGCGAACAGCCCCGCGCGTCCGCTTTCTGCTTTCCTTCCCCCTCGAAGCCGCGTTTACAACTTCACCAATGAATAACCCGCCTCTCCGTTCAACCTAATCACGACTTTTTGTGTATCTTTCTGTTGATGATTTATAGAAATAAATTAATAACACCCTAACTCCACGTGCTTCAGTTTATATTACATCTCTGCCACGTCTAACCCGGCGCAGGGCTGGGTACCGAGGGACGCCCCAGATTCTTCTTCCAAAACCCCGCTGGAAGGCGAGTGCCTGCGGCCAGGCGGATGGGCCTAGGCCCCGCGGGCCCCGGTGCCGGGCGGCCGGACATCGGCGATTCCTCCCGACCCGGGGTCAATCTCCGGGCCGCCCCGGCGTCCCAGCCTCTCTCTCTCTGACCCCTTTCACCTTCCTGCACCCCTAGCCCAGGCCGGGGAGAAACCACCGCCAAGGGGGCAACCGCCAGGCAAGAAAGAACCTCAAACCCTACGAACTAACTGTAGCAACAGACTTTCGGGAAGTTAGAAAAAAAAAAAAAATCTAGAAATTCCCCTGATTGTTTTGCTAGAGAGTAAGCCGCCGGGTCCCCAGGTAGCAAATTCAAATGCAAGGTCATATCGCATCCCAAACGGCCACTGCGGGCGGGTGACCCGGGTTGCCCCGGTCCCGGGAGCGACTCCGGTCCTGGCCCTGCCTGGGGACTGCGGCGCTGGAAGGTCCGAGGCCAAGCGAGGGTCTCGGTCCCAGAGCAGCCTGGCTGGGAGCGACGCGCGGTCCAAGGGAACCGCTCGGCTCCTTGGATAATTAGTAACAAGCTGTCAAAGTCCTAGGCAGCTCGGAAAGTCTTAGCAAACCACCCGGGGCCCGGAGACAGACCGCCGGGCGGTCTGCCTGCCTGGATTCCCCGGGGACGCCGGGGTGTCAGCGGCGAGATCCGGGAACGCCCTCCTTTCTCCCACCAAATCCACCGCGAACTGGAGGCTTGGACCCACTGATCCCTCGCTTATTAAAGACGCGGTTTCATTGCCCCTTGCGAGTCCACTCCAACCCGACAACGTGCAAGCATTTCCTTTCGCAGATCTCAAGGGGCTTTAGGGATTCCGGATAACCTCCGGGCCTTGCGCGGGCGCTGCAGACGAGAAGGCCCATCGGAGAAGGCGCCCCCCACTTCCCGGCCCCGGAGCCGCTGGTCCCTCTGCCGAGAGCCTCAGGACGCCGTGCCCCAGGCCGGCTCCGCAGAGGCGGCACCCCGGGAAGAGTGCTTGTGGCCTGGGGTTGCTGCGGGCCCGGAGCCTCGGCACCCGGGAATCGCCGAGGTTTCACTGCGCCCACTCGCACCTTCGGCCGCGTGGGCAAGGGCTCTGCAAGCTCGGTTCTCGCAGGCTGAACTCTAACCCAGCCGGGAGGGCCCCGCCGGTCCCGGGCGCTGGGCTGGGCAGGAATTCATGAAGTTTCGGGGCTCGGGCTGTCCGATTGAGGGGCTGGGAGGGGTCCAGGTGTTGGGAGAGAAGCGGAGCGCCCCCCGGGGGACTTCTTTGGTGGGAACCAGGCTTGGCAACAGCAGTCGGGGCCGTGTGGCTCAGCCACGGGGCCCGGGGCTCCGAGTGTTCGGGCGCACCCCTCCGCACCTCGGCCAGCGCCTACCTGAGCATCCGGTCCACCTCCGCCCGCTGCTCCGCCGCCTCCTCGGTGTTGAGCGCTTGCAGCTCCTTGAGGATAGGAGGGGTGTCATAGTCGTCCCCGTCTTCGGAGCCCTCGTCTCCGGACAGGCGGCCCTTGGCGTGGCCGTTCGTGAGAGTATGGAAGACCGGCTTGGTGTCCGGCTCGGCCCCGCTCCCAGGGGACAGGGGCAGCGTCTCCAGCTTCACCCCGAAACTCGGGGACGGCAGCAACTCCTCCAAGGCCTGGATCAACACCTCCTTGGTGACCCCGGAGCTCAACAGGGCGCTCAGGAGTTCTTGCTGGAGCGACGTGAGCTTGGACACCATTTTCCAAGGACAGAGAAAGAAGGGGGTGAGGGGGCGGGAGGGTGGGTGCGAGAAAGGAGGGTGGAGGGGAGTTTCACAAGCGAACCCCAAGTCCAGGAACCCCCCCCACCCTTCAGCCTCCAGACACCTGTTACTCCCCGGAGTCCCGGAGTCTCCTCCAAGAGGAGTCAGAAAACTTCTAACTTGCCATGATCGCCACCATTAGGCCATATAAGATATGCAAATTAGCGGGGAGGGCCCGGCTTTCGGCAAGATGCAAATAGTCGGCGGGGATGGGGGGGGGGGGGGGGTTGGGGAGGGGAACCGAGAGAGTGAGTGTGAGAGGCAGACCGAGAGCCCGAGACCCGAGCCGAGAGCCGGGGATGCTAGGGTCCAGGGTATTCACGCCGGGGGGCTGAAGAGATTCTTGTCCCGCTTCCGCGTATCAGTCAAACTTCAGCTGACCTTTGGACTCGTTAAACAAGTAGCTTGCAGCCTGGTGTGCGAGGCGCCGGGACTTTTCCACCCGCTGTGGGTTCGGCTTTAAGTCCGGAGAGAAGGAGAAACTGCGCTCGGGGGTCAGGTGAGGGCTGGAGGAAGCTGGGGTGCTCTTGGGAGAAGCAGACGGAGGAGGGGGGCCCTAGCACGCGTCCTGACCGACCTGCAAGCGGTGGGCCCGGAGAGCCGGGCGGGCGGAGGAAGAAACTGATCGCAGGGGAGTGGACGCGGAGACCCGGGGAAAGAGGGGCGTGTTGGGCGGGGGTGAGTGTGGAATGCGGGGTGGGTGGCAGGCACTGAGTTCTACCTGGGTTACCGCTCTGCCGACCCCAGGCCTTCGGGCGCCGGGGCTGGCGGCTTGGATTTGCAGAACTGTCGGCCCCAGAGCGTAGGCCAGCGGGATGGAGGCCCGGGAGAACCCTGGGAAAGAGGAGGCGCCGACTAACCGGGTGCCACGGGACCGCACCGGCACCCAGCCCGGCCAAGCCGCGGGGACCTGGGCGCCCGGGCCCCTGGCTTAAAACCCAGAATATCAAAGCGCGCTTTCGGGGCAAAACCAGGATTGTGGGGCTTCCTTTCTGGCAGTGAAAGCTGGCTGGACAGTTGAAGCCACATGTCTTGTGCGCACTGATTTCTGGCTTCTTTGCAGCTCCAGGACACACCGGTTCCCGGGGCCAGAGGCTGATCTCTGCGGACCCGAGATCACTGCGGCGGTGGCTGGCGACTCCCACGCCAAGTTGGGAAGGGGCCGACCAAGCTAGCTGAGGGACAGAAGTGATTGTTCACGCCGGCCTGGCCCAGAGAGGAAGCCGGGAACCTCTCAGCGCTCTCAGAGTTTCACCTGCATCTCCCCAAGGCGCTCAGGGGGAAGGACGGAGGCAGGAGGTGCGCCCCGACCTCCAGGCTGCCCAGGACTTGCATAAGACCCAGGGCAGCAGGGGCTTTTTAGGACCCATGGCTCACAGTCCCATAGTTTCTGGGGGCAGAGGACACCTCCTTCCCCTCTCTAAGCCTCAGGTTCATCACCTAAGAAATACTGAAACCTAAAGCCCAGAGGATGCGGCATTGTGTACATCGAATGAGCCCACCTGTGAAACCCTGTGTCCCGGGAACAGTGTTCACACTTCTCTGAGAAGGCAGGAAGCCGGTTCCTAGTAGTAAAATCTGGCCCCTTGGGAGGTTCAGGATTCTCAGAAGCAGGCAGATTCAGTGCTGGGCTTGGAGGCACTGGGAGCTTAGGGACAAACATTCAGAATGAGCAGGGGATTTGCAAAGGAGCTTCTAAGCAAAGCTCCCCCCTTTCCCATCTTTTAAAGACAGTTAGGAGGAAGAGGGAAATTTCAGCAGCAGTAGGAGTGGGCATGGGGAGGGTCATCAGATCTGTCTGCTTGGTTCAGGTGCCAGGGCTGAAACCCAGATGTGGTTGATCCAAGTCAGGCTGCTGAGGAGCTTGTTGTTGTTCAGTCCCTAAGTTGTGTCCCACTCTTTTGCGACCCCATGGACTGAAGCCCTGCCAGGCTCCTCTGTCCATGGGATTTCCCAGGTAAGAATACTGGAGTGGATAGCCATTTCCTTCTCCAGGGGATTTTTCCCGACTCAGGGATGGAACCCGTGTCTGCTGCATTGGCAGGCAGATTCTTTACCACTGAGCCACCAGACAAGCCCAGCGAAGGAGCTAGGCTGACGTTTTTAAATACAGAGTTTGCTCTGCACTCCTGGACCACCCACGAGAAAGGGGTGGTTGTGTGCATGGAGCTCTGGGTGACCTTTATAGCAACTCAGTGTCTTTCCCCGAGAAAGGGGTAATAAGTTCATAGAAACGAGGGCTCTTCATTTCACCTTATTGTCTTGGAGTTTGTTGTGACATATGGCACCTCCTTGCCCCTCACAGTGCAGCCCAATGGGAGAATATTTTTTGCCTCCCTAGCTCCCCTCAGCAGGGATAATGAAGTGTTCAGAGTAAATGTCCCTGGAGAACAATCGCTTTTTCTCTGTCTCTCACTTGCTATCATGATAGAAGCAGTCAAGTGTAATGAAGATCAGTTTCTGTGTTTAGCTGGGAAAACCCATTAAAAAACCAGCCATCACTTCCCTTTTAACAACAAAGCTTTGATTTGTAGTTCTGACTGCTGTGTGCCCAGTCTGACTCTCAAGCTTCCTTATCTCTCAAAATTCAGGTGTCAGCAAACCCATTCCTCCCCCCAACCCCAGCTGATGGAAACACACAGAACGATGCCCAGAGTACAGGGAAATTTCCTATGCGTGTCCAGGTAATCTGGCTATTCAAAGCCAGCAGCTTCCTATAACCCTCTTGCTCTATCGGTATATAGCACCTGATGCAATATGGGTGCTCACCAAGTAACTGCAACTACAGATCTGTAGGCAAACCCATCATCTATCTCTTCATATGGAAATTTAGAAAGAAAAAGTGTAAGGATCCCAGCAGAGGGTCCTTCAGGATGTTGGTTACAAACACTCACCAAATGAATTATCTCATAAAACACTTTGGTTAGGCTTCCTCCAAACAGAGGAAGCCAGAACATAACTGAAATACTCTTGTTTATGCTTCACACAGGATAAAGTAGTGATGGACTGACACAGTAGCCCCACTTTAAAGAACTGGGAAAAGAAGGCGTAGGGCATTTTAAAGAGGTGGCTTGGAGCTACTGTAATAAGTTAATAGAAGGGTTGAGACTGGGGCTCAGGATTTTTGAGTAGGGCTTTAGGATGAAAGAGAAAGGGCTCCAGTTTTACGGCGTTGGGAGATGGGAAGTTGAAAGGGGGGATTCTGCTGTGATTCCACAGCAGAGAATAGAGAGCAGATGTTGGCATCAAACAGACCTAAATGTGGATTCTGCAATCTGCTTAACCAGCTGTGTGACTTGAATAAGCTTGCATTACATAAGCTTCTGAGCCTCAGTTTCCTTAGGTGGAAAATGATCCTAATACTCTACTGTGTTTTTGTGAAGGTAAAAAAATATTGAGTTAGTAACTGCAGGTTCAAGTGTCTGACATGTTTAGAAAGAGACAGCCCATCATGAAAACATGCAAAGAAGTAAGGCAGCTGATCTTCTGGGGGCTCTTTTATTCCCAGCTTTTTTTTTCTTTTTTGAGTTACTGAATTTAAGGAGACCAGATTAGGTTCTTCTACTCAAACAATGAACCCCCTCATTCACATCCCAAGATTTTTCTATGGGAAATGTAGTCCCTGATCCAAGATAATTTAAAATCCAGTTGGCTCATTAGTCTGTGAAAGCTTTCTGGGCACCATCTTGGAAATTTCACAGAATGGCACTTGTGGTTCCCGTGGACTCAGTCTCCCCCGTAACGTCACAGCCTCAGTGGCCCTGCCTTCTTGCACTGGTGCACATAGTCTTCCTCCTACTTTCCACAGTTCCCCTGATTTGCTTACAGCTGGGAGAACCCAGTCCTCTCTCTTCTCTGATGCTCCCCTCTCCACATTGATTCCGGAGAGTCTCCAGAAAGTCTCAAAATGAAAGCATCTCTAGAGTTAAGCATGAATACCACCCTATCCTAGTCTGAAAGAGGTTGGAAGCCTTATTGTCAAGAGAGCAGCGTTACAGTGTAGAGAGCATTCTAGACTGTGGCATTAGAGCCTGAGTTTCCATCTCTGGATACAACACTCTTTTCTGGATAACTCTTCACCTCCCCAAAAGGCTTGGCTGGGCACCTTCTCTGACTCTGCTTTTGAAAGATGGCCACTTGGTCTGAATGTTTGTTTAAGTTCCCTATTGTTTCCATGATTTGAAATTCCAGAATGACCACGTTGTCCATTTCCAGACTTTTGGGCAGATGGTACATGAGCTCAGGCTGGAACTCTGAGTAGTACTAGACATGGGACACCATGGATAGTAAACTCCAGGAAGACAGAGACCGTCTCATGACTTACTCTTCAATGTCTGGAGAGGTGTCTGATTCATAAAAGAAGCTCAACAAAACCCTTGTTGAATAAATGCACAAGTAATCATTCCTGCACAATACCATTAAGAGTGATTTTTGTGTCCTTATTTATACTTGATTTTTCAAGGTGTCAGCAAGGAAGTTGTAGCTTAAATACCTTACCCAGACCCAAATAGGTATGTAATGTGTGACTCCATTTATATAAAGTTAAAAAGCAGGAAAAACTAATCCATGGTGATAGAGGTTAAAGTTGAGGCTACTTGGGACTTCCCTGGTGGTCCAGTGGTTAAGACTTCGCCTTCCAACGCAGGGGGTGCAGGTTTGATCCCTGGTTGGAGAGCTAAGATCCCACATGACTGGTGGTCAAAAAAACCTAAACATAGAATAGAGCAACAGTGTAACAAATTCAATAAAAACTTTTAAAATGGTCCTCTTAAAAAAAAAAATTGAGGTTACTTTGGGGGATGTATTCACAGGGATGGGTAATGTGGAAGATTTCTGGGATGCTGGGAAAGTTCTCTATCTTGATCAGGATGGTGGATACATCACCAGGCTACACACTTAGGATCTGTGGATGTTGCTATAAATTATAAATTTGTTAATGTTAGCTACTCAGTCATGTCTGACTCTTTGCAACCCCATGGACTGTAGCCCACCAGGCTCCTTCACCCATGGGATTTTTCCAGGCAAGAATACTGGATTGGGTTGCCATTTCCTTCTCCAGGTGATCTTCCTGATCCAAGAATTGAACCTAGGTCTCCTGCATTTCAAGCAGACTCTTTACTGTCTGAGCCACAGAAAGTGAAAGTTAGTCACACAGTCGTGTCCGACTCTTCTCGATCCCATGGATTCTAGCCCACCAGGCTCCTCTGTCCAGGCAAGAGTACTGGGGTGCGTTGCCATTTCCTTCTTCAGGGGATCTTCCCGACCCAGAGATCAAACCCGAATCTCCTGCATCTCCTGCACTGGCAGGTGGATTCTTTACCAGTGTGTTACAATCCAGCCCTTTATGGAAAAAGTTTGCCCACCCCTGAAATATGCTAAGTTTTAATGCTAAGTTTCTGTAAGTTTCAATGGTGATAAACTATATATGACAAATGGGAAAGAATGTATAGGGCCATGCAGCAACTGTAAACGGGGGGCAGTAAGGAGGTGGCTGCCACTGTTTACATTTTACACTTTGCAATTATATACTTTTTACTAAGTTATCATTTGGGCTTCCCCAGTGGCTTCCCTAGTAGCTCAGTTGGTAAAGAATCCGCCTGGCCAGTGCAGGAGATGCAGGAGACTCGGGTTCGATCCCTGGGTTGGGAAGATCCCCTGGAGTAGGAAATGGCGACCCACTCCAGTATTCCTTCTTGGAAAATTCCATGGACAGAGAAGCCAGGTGGGCTACCATCCGTGGATTCACAAAGAGTCAGACACGACTGAGCACATCAGTGTGTTAGTAAGTATTTTAGGCTTTTGAGGCTTATAGTCTCTGACACAACTGCTCAGTTCTGCTGTCATAGACAATACACAAATGAATTGTGTGGCTCTGTGCCAATAAAACTACTTACAAAAGCAATAGGATGGACTTCACTGGTGATCCAGTGGTTAAAAATCACCTGGCAATGCAGGACACAGCAAAACAAAACCAAAAAACAATTGGCTGGCTGGATTCAGCCTGTGGGCTACAGTTTTGCCGAACCTTGGATAAAACTATATATATAAAACTATATCTGAAAGAGAACTGAGAGGCATCTCACTTCATTCCTTTGTCTTTGGGGTGAGGAAACAGATTCAGGGAGGAGAAATGACTTTCCCAAGAGATATTAGCACAGATCACCTGGGAGATCCTGGATTTGGAGTCGAATAAGAGCAGCTGTTTGTGGGTGTGGCTTTGGGAAAGTTACTTAATTTGAGTCTTTATATTAGCACCGTATGTCAATGGTGATAATAGTGGAATTTCTATCTCCCAGGGTTATTGGAATGATTAAATTAGATAACACAGAGAAACACCTTGTACAGGGCTTGGATTTGGTTTCCAATGAAGTGCTTTCTCAATCATAGCACACAGCTCAAGGGCTCCTTCCTGTCTCCCTTCCTTCCCTCTTCCTAGAGCACAACTTCTAGGGTAAGTTCATTGACAAACACGACCAAGTGTCTACTACCTGTGAAGTCCTCTGGGGACAGCTGCAAGCTTGGGACAAATGGCTCCAGAAGGATGTCAGGTCCTACCACCGCAGCCCTCAGCTTCCTTTCTAGAAATCCCTTCCAGCTCTGCACTTTTATTTCCCCAAACAAGCTGCTATCAGATGATCTTTGCCAGGAAAACTCCTAAGGGTAGAGGAGATTTCTCTCATTTGATTCAACAACCCACCTCCGTCTTGCCGGGTCATTTTTAGAAATAGGGTGTTCCCAGGAACTTGTAAAAGATTAAAAACGAGCGACCTAGTATGATATTAAACTAATAAATACTACACCTGGCATAGACAGCCTTCACTCCAGAGCAATAATCTAGCCCTTCTACTACACCCATGAAAAGTGAGGTTGGCAGGGGGCCCAGCGCATAGCAGGGGCTGTATAAGTGTTTATTGAATCAACTATATGGGCCAGGCTAGTGTTCAGAAAAGAAACAAAGGCAATTCTCTTTACTAAGATTTCCTGGAATCTGTTTTCAGATTAATAGTCAAAGAATTGTTAGTGAGGGATCTTCGTGGTACTCTCCTCTGTATTCTTCCCACAAATCTGTGAGCTAGGCAGCATCAGTCCTGCTTTAATGATAAAGAAATAGAGGCTCTAAAAGGATAAATACTGGCCCAAGGACCCACAAACGGTTAAGGAGTGGAACCTTGGCCTTGAACTGAGGACTCCCTAGTGCTCCATTAAGTACCTTCCTTCTGGTTCCTTTGCATCTTCCAAACCCAAACGGGATGGGAGAGACAGGGCAAAGAGAAGCACCCTAAACAGTTTCAGGGCAGAGAAATCTTGTGATGTGTTAGAGAGAGAGAGGTCAAAGTCTTTCCTGTCTAAGGCGATTCCAGCCACATAAAGAACTCTAACATTTGTATAGTGTTTTATGATGTGCAAGGAGCTTCCTCCTTTCATTTGGTCCTCAAAACAGTCTCGCAAAGAAGACAAGGCAGTCATTAGTGTTCACAATTCACAGACGAGGAAACCTAGGTTCAGAGAGGAAAAAAGATGCACTGAAGATTCCAATACCACCCTCTATTGACCCAAGTCTTCTGAAACTGGACTCTACAGTCCTCTCCACAATATTGTGTTTGTGCAATGATGAGATTAGCAGAAGGCACAGCCCAGAACAGATACAAGATTTAACGATAAGGTAAAAAGAGTTACCCCCCATTCAAAAGTTGGCTTAAAGCTCAACATTCAGGAAACTAAGATCATGGCATCTGGTCCCATCACTTCATGGCAAATAGATGAGGAAACAGTGGAAACAGTGTCAGACTATATTTTTGGGGGCTCCAAAATCACTGCAGATGGTGATTGTAGCCATGAAATTAAAAGATGCTTACTCCTTGGAAGGAAAGTTATGACCAACCTAGACAGCATATTAAAAAGCAGATTCATTACTTTGCCAACAAAGGTCTGTCTAGTCAAGGCTATGGTTTTTCCAGTGGTCATGTATGGATGTGAGAGTTGGACTGTGAAGAAGGCTGAGTGCCGAAAAACTGATGCTTTTGAACTATGGTGTTGGAGAAGAGTCTTGAGAGTCCCTTGGACTGCAAGGAGATCCAAACAGTCCATCCTAAAGGAGATTAGTCCTGGGTGTTCATTGGAAGGACTGATGCTGAAGCTGAAACTCCAATACTTTGGCCACCTGATGTGAAGAGTTGACTCATTGGAAAAGCCCCTGATGCTGGGAGGGATTGGGGGCAGGAGGAGAAGGGGACGACAGAGGATGAGATGGCTGGATGGCATCACCGACTCTATGGACATGGGTTTGGGTGGACTCCGGGAGTTGGTGATGGACAGGGAGGCCTGGCGTGCTGTGGTTCATGGAGTCGCAAAGAGTCAGACACTACTGAGCGACTGAACTGAACCGACTGACTAGTCCTGAGGTCATGCTCAAGTGATGGGAATGCTGGAACGGTGTCAGGAAAGATATTGGGTCCAGTCCACGAGACAGGAGCCACTACCCACTTGGCGTGTCACCCTGTGCTTCCCCATCTGCGTCTCCTCTCCTTCCATATGGGGTGGGCACACCCCTGCTCTGCCGGATGGTGTCTGGTCAGGAGGTAGGTGACGTGATCTCAGGCATGAGTGGCCACTGGGCCTCAGCTGAGGGATGACCAAGGTCTTATTTAATGCTAGGTGACTAGACACAGACCCTGCTCCCAGGCCTGGGGGTGAGGAGCGCACAGGGCTGCTGAGTCAATGCAGCAAACATTTATTGAGCACCTGCTGGATGCTGGGCACTCCAGAAGCTGTCTAGCAGTGCTGAGATGAATGTGATTCCATTGCTGCTCTGAAAGAGCTGTTTTTATAATGGGAGAGATAGACATATATACACTCACTTCTCTTTTTTGGATTAAAAAATGTTTTGTTGAATTATTTGATGTTGTTTTTGGTCACACCGTGTGACATGTGGGATCCTAGTTTTCCGATCAGTGATCTAACCCGAGTCCTCTGCAGTGGAAGCAAAGTCTTAGCCACTAGACCACCAGGGAAGTCCCATAAACTCACTCCTGTTGCTAGACAGGGTGGAACAGGCTTTACAATAAGCATGGAGCTGATAGCTTCACATAAAGCGAAGCATTTATTCTTCATGACGGCCCTGTGAGATAGTACTATTCCTTCTACTTTTAGTTTTCTCCATTTATGCTCAGAAAGCTCAAGATTTACATTGAGATCTTGTGTTGCCTAGCAACACAAGTACACATTTTCTGTACTTGCCGAGAGGCAGCAATGATAGGAGACTCAGGGTAAGGCTTGGAATCGGGCTGATCTGGGTTTGCAACCTGTCTCTGCTGCTTCCCAGATGTGACCCTGCGCAAGCTGCCACTCTGAGCCTCAGTTTCTTCATCGGTCAAAAGGAAAACAGTGTAGAATTTGGCAGGAAAGATAAATATGTAAACCACTTGGCACAATGAGTAAATAGAAGCAAATGCTAATAATACTAGGGGAATCAGCCAAGTTCTGTGGGGACTCAGAGCATTTGAAGGGTAAGTAGAATTTTGACAAGAACTCAGAGAACATTTCAGGCAGAAAGAATCATTAAGCAAAGGCTTGCAGGCATGAAAGAAAGTAGGTGAGGAGGTGATGAGGGCAGAGGGCAAGCTGAGTTGTCTGGACCATGGAGGGATCTTGCTAATGATGATGCTGGGAAGTTAGGGAGGGCTGATATGAGCAAACAGTGGATGCCATGACCGGGGGTCTGAACCTCTCTCCTTAGGCAATGTGCGTGTGTGCGTGCATGCTCAGTCGTGTCCAACTCTTCATGAGCCCATAGCCTGTACAGACTGTAGCCTGCCAGGCTCCTCTGTCTGCGGAATTTTCCAGACAAGCATACTGGAGTGGGTTGCCATTTCAGGGGATCTTCCCGACCCAGGGAAGATCCTTTCCGGGGTGGGTTTGGGGCTCTAGCTGCAGGCCCCACCCATCTTCTTTCTTCCCAACTCCCACCCGGCAAACACCGCCATCCTCGACACCCTTAGGGAGCCTGGTGTGGGCACAGAGAGGTGGGGAGAGCATGCTGGAGCTCCATGGCATGGCAGGGACATGATAATGGCCATCCCTGACCCAGGCTGATGGTGTCTGTCTGCCATGGGTTGGAGCTGAGGCCCCAGGAGGAAGCGATGCTTGCCTTGACTTCCACGGCCTCAGAGGGGGCAGCATGCATTGGTCCAGTGGCTGGGCAAGGGGGAACTGGCAGCTGGAGGGCTGTGTGCCCAGGTGTGAACTGAGTCACAGGCCGGGGTTCCCAGACAGTAACCTGTTATCTTCCCTATCCCCCCAGGGGATGAGGCATTAAATAGCAAATAAAAAATAAACAGGGAGGGAGAGGGACAGATAGAGGGAGACAGAGAGTGAGGGGGAATGTCCCCAAGGTCCTGCTGGTCCAAGGCAGCGTGCGTTCTCCCCGCCCGGCCTTTGCCCAGACCTCAGCCTGGTAAGAATGTTCCGTCACAGTCTGTGGGCTGGACCTTGGCCTCTTTCCACACATTCAGAATCACCGGCTAATGAAGTGGATGTTGTTTTCTGGTCCATCTCTCTCACCCGATGGCTAGTTCCCCTCCATGGGCCTCGCTCAGTGTCAGGAGTGATATAGAGGTTGACCGTTTCCCATCACTGTCCCACACACCTCATTAACTCCTCCTTGCAGCTGGAGGTGACCATTACGGATTAGAAAAGCCGGCGGGCCCTTCAGAGAGCAGAGGGACCCGCGGTTTCCCAGAAGTTCCTGACCCACCTGTTCTCTCCCGTAAGACATGGGAGGTGACCTTCTGGGTTATAGAGCCATCGGAACAAAGTCATGTCCGCAGCTCTTAGAGAATCACTTTTTTTTTTTAAATAAAAGATTTGCTTTTAAAAACAGAGGAATAGATTTCAAACTTACAAAAACAAACTAGTGAATGTAACAAAAAAGAGTCAGATTCACTGATACAGAGAACAAGCTAATGGTTACAAGTGGAGAGATGGAAGAGCGAAGGAGCAATAAAGGGGCAGGGAATTAAGAGGCAGAAACTATCAGACATAAATTAAACTCTAAGGATATATACTGTGCAACATAGGGAATCTAGCATATATTTTGTCATAACTAAAATGATTAGGGGACTTCCCTGGTGGTCCAGTGGTTAAGACTTTGCTTTCCAAAGCAGGGGGTGTGGGTTTGATCCCCCGTCGGGGGGCTAAGATCCCACATGCTTTGCAGCCAAAAAACCAAAACATAAAACAGAAGCAGTCCTGTAACAAATTCAATAAAAGTTTTAAAAATGGTCCACATTAAAAAAAATCTTTAAAAAATGATTAATACTATAAATTTATGTATATTTTAAGTTATGTATATTAACTAAAGTTATGTATTTTCTTAAGTTATGTATATTTTACCCCAGTGAAAACTTAGGGAAAAAAAATGAGGAATGAGATGAGAACACTTCAATGTGGAATAAAAGAATATTCTTTGGAATCAAAGAAAACAAAAAAAAGAAAAAAAGAGTACAAAATTGCTTTACAAAATTACACCAGAGGAAGCCAGAAGCACTATCTATTGAAAGAAATGTCTCTGTTTCAAATTTGATCTAGCCCTGGCATGGGGAGGCATGAGATACTTGTTGGGTGAAGGAATAAGTGAACGGTGTATTTTCACGACAGTCCTGTGATGAGTCAAGGAGGACGGTGTCTCAGGAAGTGAAGTGCCTGGTCACACGGTGCAGAAGCAGGTGGCAAGGCCCCATCCTCCACAGTCACCTTTTTCCAAACTGTCTTTTCGTCTCCTCCGAGATCTACCACTTGCCAAGATGCTCTGATGAAGTCATCCTGTGAGGACAACGGTCTGTACTGAGCACCTACAAGAAGACAGGTGTGGTGTTGGGCCTGGGTTGCAATGCAGTAGGGGGCTGCCAAGCCAGCCCTGCTCTCAGGAATGGCACGGCCCGACCCGCTGCTCCTGGCGTCCAAACAGCCCCACTCCCTGGTCCTGAAGCTCTTCATTTTCACTGTGGTCTCCATGGCTCATTAGTAAACATGTTTTCTAATCTATGTGAGTATTCACTTAAGGAAAAAAAAAAACTTTTGTTTTCTAAGCTACGAAACTAATAAACGTCACTCAATGATCCAGCAATTCCACTTTTGGGGGGATATACCCCAAAGAACTGAAAGCAGGGGTATTCGCACACGAAAGTTCACAGCAGCTGCAGTGTGGGCAGTTCCCTGGCAGTCCAGTGGTTAGGACTCAGCGCTTTCACTGCTGAGGGCCCAGGTTCACTGGCTGGTCGGGAAACTAAGATCCCACAAACCATGCAGGATGGCAAAAAAAACAAAAACAAAAACAGCTAAAGTGTGGAAGTAACCCAAGTGGCCAGAGCAGATGGATGGATAAGCAAAATGTGGTGTCCACATATAGTGGAATATTTTCCAGCTTTGAAAAAGGAAGGGGATTCTGGCAAATGATACAACATGGATGAACCTTGAGAACATTATGCTAAGTGAAAGAAGTCAGTCCCAAGAGGACAAATACTGTATGATTCCACTCAGAGGAAACATGCAGAACAATCAAATTTATAGAGAGAGAAACTATAGCGACGGTTTCAAGGCAGGGTGGGGATGGTGGAAGTGGGGAAGGGGCAGTTATTGTTTAATGGGTGCAGAGTTTCAGTCTGGCCAGATGAAAAACGTTCTAGAGAAAGATGGTGGTGGTTACACAACACTATGGACGCAGGTGATACCACTGAAATGTACATTTAAGAATGATTAAGATGATACGTTTTGTTTGTTTTACCACAATTTTTAAGAACCTAACAGGCATTGCAAAACAGAAAACAATCAAAACTGGATAAAGTAAAAAGTATCTGCTCACTACCAGCTTCCCAGTCTCCTGGGCTGTCCAGAGAGACTTCAAGCCCACGGGCCGCGGGGACAGATTGCCGGGTCTGAATTCCCATTCCATCCTGTGAGAAGGGACAAGGGACTTAACCTCTCTGGGGCTCGGTTTCTGCATCTGAAAATGGGTTCACTATTATTCCTTGTTCTCTGGAAGTTTCTCCCTTGGCCTGGACTCTGAGAGCAATCAGGGCTCAGGGAAGTCTGCAACAAAGGAAGGTGGGGGAGGACCTTACTGGAGGTGGTAAACGCCTATTTACAACATGTGTTTCATCTTTCCGCAGACGGTCTAGCTAAGAACAAGATATCTTTATCTTTCCAGCAATCAAGAGCAGCTGTTACAATAGAGATATCCTTTCCAAAACAGTAGATCCTTGGAGGGAAAACTCATATTGCAAACTTTAAGAAGAGGTGACAGAGCAGTATCCAGAAAATATCTGGGACCCGAGGCACTTGGATCGGTAATACTAGGAAGATACTGGGGTAGTGGATTATGTGAAGCACTTGGAGTCAAGATGCCCAAGTTCAAGGTCCACCTCATAGAAACGAATAACCTTGAGTCATACAAACTGTAATGCTGCCAGCCTCAGTTTCCTTGCCCAGAAAGAGGGCATCATATTTCGTATTATATAGGATTACTGTGAGGATTAAACTGCCATAGTATGCAAAAGTGCTTTGCAAACCATACAGCTCTCAAGCAAGTATAAATAATTATTACTGACTTATTGTGATAATGGACTTATGTCAATATTTTGCCACAGGCCATGCAATAGCAGAATCTTTCTTTTATTTTTCAAGAATGAACATAATTTTCATATTTTTTGTGTGTTCTTGGTAATACATCATCATTGTAAAAAAATTAAAGCAAAAGGAAAAAGTACAAGTTTCAATAATCATAGCTGCTGTTGACACTTTAAAGTCCTTATTTATTTAGAGAGATTTCAATAGATTAAATGAGAAAAAAGTTTCAAACATTTTTATAGTATGACCCTAGTAATAGCTTATGAATTATTCCCAATCAAGTATTAGTGATGAGAAGGAAACATACAAGTTACTAATTAACATCATGTGAGACTTCCCCGGTGGCACAGTGGATAGGAATCTGCCTGCAGGAGACATGGGTTCAATCCCTGGTCTGGGAAGATCCCACACATCTCAGAGCAATAACAAAGCTCATGTAACACAACTACTGATGCCTGCAAGTTTCAGCCGGTGCTCTACAAGAGAAGCCGCCGCAGTGAGAAGCCTGCCCACCACAACTGGAGAGTAGCCCCTGCTTGCCGCAACTAGAGAAAAGCCCATATAGCAGTGAAGACCCAGCACAGCCAAAAGTAAAGTAAATAAGCAAACAAAATCATTAAAAAATCAGATGATATGATCTTTTAAGGTTTGTATAATCTGGAAATTCTGTCAATTATTTATAAAGAAGTTTCATGTATTTAAATTATAATAATGGACTAGTAAGGACCTAAGTTCAACATGAGTAAAAATGGATATAACATGGTGTAAATTCATAGTTTTTGGTGCAGATTAGATTAGAGAATGCACAGTGTTGTCACGAACTGAGCCTTCATAAATGCTAGTTGCTACTATTGTCAATAATAATATATTAAGGTTATTTTGTTCCCTACTTCTGACGACAGTTAGGTAGTTTATCCGACTAATCTGTGATCACCTGAAGTAAAGTAGTAGAATTCTCAATTTACAAGATTTGAAGGTAGAACAGAGGAAGAGATGATTGTATGAAGACTCTTCAAAAGTCAGGAGTGGTGGGTGGTAACGGACAGGTAGTCAGGCTGGGTGATGGTCCTGGGACATCTAACTGGTGGTTACCACTGTGGCTTCTTTGGTCTAAACTTTAACCACTATACTGAGATTTCACGTGACTTTCTCCCTATCTTCCGGTCCAAAGCTGCTTTAGTGCTACTGCCGGACTTACTAATATGTGAAGAAATAGAACTTTTTACCCCTCTGCCAAAGATGGGAAACATTATAGGAACCATCTCATAATTCAGAGCAGAAAAAATTTCTTCCATTTAATCTAATTCTACAGTCTTTCCCCTGTCCCTATCAGATAGGAGTTGTTAATGCATGGTACATGCAAAACTTGGGAGAGAATGAGAGACAGTTTTTTGAAGTTTTAAAGTTACTTTTCAAGTTTAGGGGAGAATGGATATATGGCTGAGTCCCTTTGCTGTCTGCCTGAAATGATCACAGCATTGTGAGTAAGCTATACTCCAAAATAAAATAAAAAGTTAAAATAAAATAAAACAAAAAGTTAAAAAAATAAAAATAAAATGAAAAGTTAAAAAAAATTTTTTTAATGGTTAAAATATTTGGAAGAAAGTTACTTTTTAAAACCACTTTTGCTATCACAGGAAATTTCTTCTATGTCATGGAAAACACACACCTCTCCCAGTTTGCAATGAATAGTGTAAACAACATTTGTGACTTTAACCACAACAAAAATGTGCCACCTTTTAGGTGGTCTTTGAGGTTTACCTTTCAAAAACTATTTCAAGGAGCTAAGTTTTGGTTTTGTTTTTTTCCTCTGATCACTGCTGACTGACTAAGGACTCCAGGCTGTTTACACGGGAGAGCTTTAGATACGGTTATTTGTGTGGCATTGTATCAAGGCCTTCAAATATTTGCCAGGAGGTTTGGTGGAAAATGTCTAGGCCAGTGCAAACACTGCCGGCCCCAGAGAAATCCAGGAGGCTCAGAGGACCATTCCAGAACCCATGCTCTGTCGTATTGTCCCTACAAGGACACCCTCTGAATCTCTGTCAGACAGAACGAGCCCATTAAAGAGACCTATTTGGGTTCACGTCATGAGAGTCTCCTGATTTAGCCACTGCTGGATTCGATCATTCCTCATCTGTGAGAGATACGGTGGAAAGCCGTTGACCTCACAGTCACGCAAGCTGAGCACCAGCCCTTCATCTGCTGGGCCACTTACTTGCTGGGCCACTTTGACAAGTCACTGGCCTTCTCTGGACTCTGATTTTCTTAACATTAAAAGGAGATGACAGGACAAAATAAGTTCTAAGATCCCTTTCTTTAATCCTATCTATAAGGGCTTCCCTGCTGCCTCAGACAGTAAAGAATCTACCAGCAATGCAGGAGACTGGGGTTCAGTCCCTGGGTCGGGAAGATTCCCTGGAGAAAGAAATGGCAACCCACTCCAGTATTCTTGCCTGGAGAATTCCCTGGACAGAGGAGCCTGGCAGGCTACAGTCTGTGGGGTCACAAAGAGTCAGATGAGACTTAGTGACTAAACAACAACAATCTCTCTATAAAGTACCTCTTGGGTGTAGTCATTGAACCAGGTCAGCAGCGGACGATACAAAGAAAAATAGGTTCTTTGTCTTCAAAACGTTTGATTGAATGTTTAAACTCTTTTATTATTTCTCAGCTCCAAACAGTTCCCTACACGCTCACAATCTCAGAGGGTATGCATGGGCACATAATAAATTATTTATTGATATATTTCAGTGCATGTTGAAATAACACTGTCTGTTTCCTTGAAATAATATTGTCTGTCCACTCTGAATTTTTGTACAGGTGACCACACACTCAGAAGGCCAATGTATGAATAAATCAATCTGTAATAACAGTTACATTTATGTGTAACAATGGCCATAATTTATTAAGCACCTACTACGTACCAAGCTCTTTGTTAGATACTTTAAAATTTTTAGCTCAAGAATTCTCACAACAGTCTTGTAAGGTAGGCCATGTTATCTCCACTTTACACACAAGGAAAACAAGACTTTTAAGAGGGAAAGAAACCAGCCCAAACTCATATTTATATTAAGAGGCTTCACGTTTGGCTCTCTGTGTTTCCAGACTCAGGTCTCCTAGCCCTGAACCTCTTGCTTTGGGTGTAATGTTCTGCATTTTACAAAGTATGTATATATATATGTTTTCAGATTTTGAAGATAAGCAGATTTAAGCAAAGAGAGCTTCAATTTGGTGCACTGTGACAACCTAGAGGGGTGGGATGGCAGAGGTTTTTGGGAAGGGAGGTTCAAGAGGGAAGAAATATACGTATATTTACTTATGGCTGATTCACTCTGTTGAAGAAACCAATACAACATGGTAAAGAAATTACCATCCAATTAAAAATAAAACAATAATAATTTTAGAAAAGCATAGAGAGCTTAAATGTTGTGCCCCAAATCCCTCGACTAGAGAGTGGCAAATGTGGGACTTCAAACCAGGTGTTCTGACTCAAAAAACCAGAAATTCCCCTCCTTGCCCCATCTATAAGGTTTTTTGAACTGCCCACTTGCAGGTGGGGCCGGCATGCCACATGTATCTCCCCCCTCCTACTGTTTATACACGGCTTCCTATTTCCTTCCTCAAACCTACTTTTCCTGCAATCTCCCAATTCTATAAATGGTATGTTCATCTTTCTACTGGTTCGTGCCTCCAAACAAGAAGGCATCCCTGTCCCTGACACCTGGATCTTACCTTCAGCAACCCCTGTTGGATCTTCCTTCAGAGTAAACCCAGAATCTGGTCCCTTCCTGGCACCTCCATCAACACCCCCACCATCATCCCAGGAATCTTTCCTGTTGTCTGATCTTGTCCCCCCGGCTTCTGCTCTTGCCCCCTGTAGTTTGTTCTCTACAAAGCAGCCAAGGAGTTTTCGTTCAATCAGAAGGTGATGTTCGGACTTCCCCTGTGGTCCAGTGGTTAAGAATTCACCTGCCAATGTGGGGGACATGGGTTCAATCCCTGGAAGACTCCATATGCTGTGGGGCAAGTAAAACCATGCATCACCATCACTGAAGCCCACGCGTTGCAATTGCTGAAGCCTCACACGTAGAGCCTGAGCTCCGCAGCAAAAGAAGCCGCCGCCAAGAGAAGCCTGTGCACAGCAATTAGAGAAATCTTATGTGCAGCCAAAATGAAAAAATAAATAAAAATTAAAAAAGAAATCATGCTGTTCTCTGCTTCTAAATATACAGTGGCTTCCTGTCTCACTCAGAACAAAAGCCTGATGGAAGGTACTTGACTCCAGCCACAGGGTCTCCTTGCTGTTCCTGGAAACTGCCAGACGTGTCCCTGCCCCAGGGCCTTTGCACTTGATCTTTCCCTGCCCTGGGGGATTTTCCCCAAAGATCTCTCCCTCAGGTCTCTACTGATCTGCCATCTCTCTGTGAGGCTTTTCCTGCTCACCCTTAATAAAACTGTAGCCCACCCCTTATTTGATATTCTCAAGCCCCATTTCCTGGCCTTTTTTTCTTCTTCTCCATAGCATTTATCATTATCTGACAAATTATGTGCTGAACTACTTAATTCAGTTTATAGTCTGCTTTCTCAACACTAAGCCCCAGGAAGGCAGGGATTCATTTTTTTTTTGGTGGGGTGGGGGGCAGCGAGGTCTGGCTCATTCTCTGCTGGTAGAATCTACTAGTGCCACCTGGGCAGCCCGTATAACCTCAGAATCTAGAACAATGCCTGGCATGTAGTGGTCCCCAATAAGTGTTTTTTGAATGAATGAGTGAATGAATGAAAAACTCCCCTGGTGTTTGAATTTCAGTCCTGCCTGGTTTCATCTTTTCACCATCTGCAGAGCAGATCATTTTTATCTCAGTCACATGGCCATTCTTCTGGTTCATTTATCACTGCCTCTTCACCTGAACCCAGCTCCTACCCGAGAAGCTCTCCCAAGAGGCTTGGGTGATGCGTGGCAGTCCTGGAAACTTCCGGACTAACCCACATTCTGTGATTGTAACAAGGGACATTGACTCGGGCACTGCCCTAGACTTCTGGATGCTCTCTTCTCCTACAACACTCTCATTTTTAGGAGTCACCCAGCCACTGAAGGCCAACCATTTTGCTTGTTGAATGATAATTATTCAAATGTCGCCTGGTCATATGGGAAATGTTCAGCCACAAAGACAGAGAGTGAATCAGACAAGAAAGAAACCTCATATGAATACCCATCATTTCCCCTCCTCTCTAAAGGGGTAAATGCCCTCGAAAGAGCCACTGCATTTCTGGATTGAAGAGAGAGGGCAGAAGCACAGGAGGAGAGGCAAGGCTATTCATTTTGTAATTTGTGCAAAAGGAGTCACTGATCCCAGTTTCTGCCTGAGATATCGAATGATAGGATTGTCATTCAAAATTTCTTTAGGGGTGACGCTGTCGATTAAAAACAAAGCATGCACTTACTTTTGTGAATGAGGAAACAGACATCAAGGGACAGTCGTATTTGCCTTCATCTACGTGAAGTGTCCCTGACCATCTCTGGAGGAGTGTGTCATCATGAAATTACCCATTAGTGAGAGAGAGAGGAAGAAGTGAAACTCATTATTCAAGTCCCCCAACTCCGCCATAGTGTTGAGTCATGGCTGGGGGCCGAGAAGGCAGGGCTGGGAAGAGCCTTAGAAGTGGCATCAGAGACATAGCTGGAATGGTTCCTAGAGATGTCGAGAGCAACCTTAGTGGTCACTGGCGCGTGGGGGCAGGGCTGAGGGGATAATGACTTTGGGTCTTGGTCACATGGGGAGTTCACGACTGGAGAAGAGCCAGAATTCTCCCATCGTCAGCTGCCACATGGAGCCACGTCCAGGGTCTCCTTAAATGACCTCGGTGACCAGCTGGCCTCATATCCTCATTTTCCAGATGAGGAAACAGAGCCCAGTAAGGCAGAAAGAGCAGTGAGGCCGAGGAGGATATTTAAAATGGACCTTCACCCCTTCGGGTTCTCTTGAGTTTATTTAAGCAGGCCTTGCAGTTCTTTCTGTCCTTCGGTGTCAGAGTAACTGATCCATCAATTCTGTCTAGTCTCTGAGGAAATGATCTTGAACTTGAAAATCAAATGCCTAAATTCACTGGAGCAAGCTAGTTTCTTATACTGTCCCTTCTGTTCCATGCCAGTGTTTCTGCCCAGGAGTGGGGTCAGTTTGGTCAGAGCAGACGGAAGAAGTATAGGGGACTCTCCCAGGGCCATCACTTAACAATAAGAAAATGTCCTGCTGATCAACGAACTCTGGGTAGGTGAAGCGCAAGCTGGGGAGCTGGAAGAAGGTCCAAGGAGCTGTGGGAATTGTAGACACGCTTTATTTTGGGGTGGCCGATGCAGCAGCCAGGGACTTTCCGAGTGGCCTTATTTAGCACTGCCAACAGAAGCAGTGACTCTCCAAAGAGTTGTATAATGGTGCACCTGTACCATATCCTATATGAGCTCATTTATCATTTAATCATGCTAAGTCATTGTCTACAGGCAACGAGGTGAGAGAGCCTGACCACCACCATCTTGGCCCGGTAATGCTCCGCCACAGAGGGAGCATTACCTAGGACAGGCTCCCCCACAGAGGGAGCATCACCTAGGACAGGCTCCCCAGAGCAGACTCTCCCAGTGTTCTTGGCATACAGCAGGTGCTTAACAGGTGATTGTTGAATTGCCCCAGTAGACACCATGCTGGAAAACTTGCAAGCTATCGATTTCACCATTGGCCAATGGATGAATTTACCCATCACTCAAATACTCTATGTCCAGAATTATACTCAGAATTGTGTAATAGTCAAGAGACATATGTGTGCTTTTATTCTTATCTTCATGCATCTGGAAACCTTGTTCAGAAGTCAGTTGCATCACACGTGACACAAATTGAGCAAAATATGAGGCAGTTCCCACATAAGACCATATAACTGAGAGGAATGCGGGAGTGGATATAAAAGCAATTTTTTTAAGAATTAATTATTATTTATTTTTGGCTGAGCTGGGTTTTCATTACTATGCACAGGCTTTCTCTAGTTGCAGTGAGCAGGGGCTACTCTCTAGTTATGGTTTGTGGGCTTTTCATTGAGGTGGCTTCTCTTGTTGTGGAGCATGCGCCCTAGGGTGTGTGGGCTTCAACAGTTGTGTCAGATAGTCTTATTTGCCCTGTGGCATGAGGAATCTTCCCAGACCAGGGATCAAACCTGTGTCCCCTGCATTGGCAGGCAGATTCTTAACCACTGGACCACCACAGAAGTCTCAGCAATGTCTCTACATTGTTGTGCTGACGTAACACTGCATGCATGCTAAGTCATGTGACCATGGATTATAGCCCTCTGGGCTCCCCTGTCCGTGGGATATCCCAGGCAAGAATAATGGAGTGGGTTGCCATTTCCTCTTCAATCCCAAACCAGCAATCGAACCCGAGTCTCCTGTGTCTCTGCACTGCACATGAATTCTTTACTGCTTGAGCCATTGGGGAATCCCGATGTAATACTGATGGGTTTCCCTTGTAGCTCAGCTGTTAAAAAGAATCTGCCCACAATGGGGAGACCTGGATTTGATTCCTAAGTTGGGAAGATCTCCTGGAGAAGGGAACAGCTACCCACTCCAGTATTCTTGCCTGGAGAATTCCATGGACAGAGGAGCCTGGTGGGTTACAGTCCACTGGGTCTCAAAGAGTCAGACAGAAAACTAACACACTTTACTTTTCAGGGCTGAGTCAAACTGCAATGATTTTCATGGGCAAAACAAATCCAGCCTGGCAGGCATGGGGTTGCAAAGAGTTGGACCCGACTGAGTGACTTTCAGTCAGTAATAAAGATCATCATCATCATCATCATCATAATAGCTGCCTTTCTCCGAGCAGTCAATGAAGCTACTACTAAGTACCCACTACTTAGTAGCACATGCTAATTACTTTACAGATGTTGTCTCATTTAATCTGCCTAACGACCCTAGCAGGCTAATATTACCCCCTTGTCTGAGGTCTCATAGCCACAGAAGCTAGAATTTGAACCCAAGTCCATCTTGCTCCAAAGCCACGTTCTGGGTGTTGACACCCACAACATGCACTCAGCCTTCTGCCCTACTCTAGGCCTGTGTGTGTGTGTGTGTCTGGGGGGGTGCTTCTTTAAATATGACTCTGAGACCTTTTAAACTCTCTCCCCATCGACTGGCCACCGTGTCTTTCCAGACCAGTGGCTCTCAAACTCACACAAAAGGGTCCAGACGAGTGAGAAAAGAAGGGGAACTGGCTGTAACCTGGGCTCCTTTGCTTCCGCCCCATCTGAGAGTGGGGAGCACAAGCCGACACTGTCCCGCCTCACCGTCGGGCGGAGCATCACCCCTGCTGCTCTGCTCCCTCTGTGCCCCTGACCTTCCTGTTTTCCTCTGTGCAAACTTGCTCTCATGAGGTCTGCCTGAAATGCCAGGAATAAAACTGTCTCTAAAGCCAACTCTCCCTGATTTACCTTAGGGTACGCCTGTCACCCCGTTCCTCACCCAGGTGTGTTTCCCTGGGGGTGGGCTCGGGTCCTATGGGTGCCGAGTAACTTCTCCCCTCTAGGACTGTGCCTGGGACCTGCAGCTCTCTTGTTCTGCTCTCAGGGCCTCTGGCATTTAGGTGCTGGATTACTTTGTTTCTTCTTATTTTTTGGCTCTGCTTCGTGGCCTGCAGGATTTTGTTCCCTGACCAGGTATCTGCCCCCTGCAGTGGAAGCTCGGAGTCCTCACCACCGGACCACTAGGGCGGTCCCTGAGTGCTGGATTTCAGTTCCACCCTCTCCTGCTCCTGTGGTCACACAGTCTCCAGGTTAATGTGGCAGACACTGAGAGGACAAACCCTTTCGATCTCCTCAAATCACTGCACTGGCTTCTGGATACACTGAAATTAAAATCACCCTACTACTACTACTAAAGGAAATCAACCCTGAATATTCATTGGAAGGACTGATACTGAAGCTGAAGCTCCAATACCGTGGCCACCTGATGCGAAGAGCCAGCTCATTAGAAAAGAGCCTGATTCTGGGACAGATTGAAGGCAGGAAAAGAAGGGGTGACAGAGAATGAGATGGTTGCGTGGCCTCACTGACTCAATGGACATGAGTTTGAGCAAGCTCTGGGAGATGGTGAAGGACAAGGAAGCCTGGGGTGCCGCAGTGCTTGGAATGGCAAAGAGGCAGACACGACTGAGCGACTGAACAACAACGACGACTACTACCTCTACTGTTATGACCACTACTTTCACTATTACTACCACCACGGCTGCTACTACCATTGTTATTCTACCACTAGTACCGGTATCACTACTGGTAGCTATAGCTACTACCACTATTAAAACTAGCCCCACCAGACCTCCTCCTACCTCTACTATCATCACCACCATTCCTACCATCATTAATAATTGGTTGGTGGTTTAGTTGCTAAATCGTATCTGACTCTGCAAGCCCATGGAGTATAGCCCGCCAGGCTCCTCTGTCCATGGGATTCTCCAGGCAAGAATACCGTTCCCTTCTCCAGGGGCTCTTCCTGACCCAGGGGTCAAACCCAAGTCTCCTGCATTGCAGGCAGATTCTTTACTGACTGAGCTATGAGGGAAGCCCACCATTAGTACCTCCATTACTATTACAGTTACTACTACTGCCCCTGTTATGGCTGGCTGCCGCCGCCAAAGACTTCTGTGCTTGACTCAGGGTATTTTACTTAAATTGTCTCATTCCATTCTCACAACAATCCTTGAGGTAGGAAATACCCCCATCCTTATTTTACAGATAAGATAACTAAGCCTTGAAAAGACCCATGAGTTGTCAGAATTTCCACTGCTGGTAAGAGGCAGGGTCTGAATCTGAATCGTCTGACTTTTGGAGCCCACGCACTGCATCCCTGTGATCGGTGGTCTGCCGGGTGAGGAGGTAACACAAGCATTGGAGTCAGGAAGACCTGGGTTAGACAGCCCACCTAGGTGGGGAACAGGCGAGTGAGTCTTCCCTGTAAATGGGAGTTTCCCTGACATGTATAGAGTTCTTTCGAGGAATAAATGCGAGGATGTATATAAAATACGTAAGAAAGAAGCTGCCCATAATCTACCTGATTCCCCGGGAGCCTAGCAGACCTTCTATCTCTGACCCTCCGCCCACAGTCAACAATAGGTCCTCTGCAAACGTTTGCAGAATGACTCACTCTCCACTCAGGCCATACAAAGTATGCTTTAATCATTCATTCGTTCACTCACTTATCACACAATTATTGAGTACCTACTGTATGCCACGCACAGTGCTCAGATCGTGGGGGATAGTACGTGAGGAAAGCAGACAAGATCACTGCCCTGGCAGACCATGCCCTGGTGGAATTTTCTGTGTGCAGGCTCCAGGGTCTGCAAAGGCCAGTGTGGACAGGAAGGCACAGAGCAGCTAGTAGATTGGTGGTGGTGGTGGTTTAGTCACTAAGTCGTGTCTGACTCTTTGCAACCCCATGGACTATAACCTGCCAGGCTCCTCTGTCCATGGGATTCTCCAGGCGAGAATACTGGAGTGGGTTGCCATTTTCTTCAGGTCTCCTGCATTGCAGGCAGAGTCTTTACCAACTGAGCTATGAGGGAAGCCCAAGCTATGAGGGAAGCCAGGTCAAATAACGTCTTTGGAGACTGGGGAATGGAGAGCTGAAAGGGAGAGAACTCCCATCAAAGGAAAGAGAAATTCCATTGGTGGATGGATCAGGCAAATCTTGTCAAGCGAAAGGAAGTGGCCAAAGGTAGCAGCCCAGAGACGCATGCCAGGTGACCAGTGCCTCTTTGAGGGTACTAACCTATTCTCCCATAGCAGGTTCATTGAAGAGGGTCACTGGGACTGTAGAGGTTCCTTCAGAATCAGTAAGGGACAGATTACTAACCAAGAGAAAAGACTCCCATCTCATGCCAGGCACTGGATTGGACTCCAATCCTCACCACTCACAAATGGGCCTCCACTTCACAGATGAGAACATTGAGGCTCCCAGACATTCAGTGACTTACTCAAATTACTGAATGCAGATGTCAGCATGCAAACCTGGATCCATTTTGTTCCAAAACCCACACTCTTTCCATCATGGAACATGTTGCCTCTTTCTTTTACTGAAGAGGCAGGAAGCCCAGGGAACTTCCTCCCTTAGATCTGATCCCCCAGGGGAGAGGGGTGGTCTGAGGCAGTGTTTCCTGTGACCTAAGGGAATGGCAACGTCTTTCATATGATGGAAGCAGTGCTTGGTACCACATAGGGTCATTGATGGGACGAGGTCCAGGCCATTGGGCAGTGTGGATAGTGAAAGGTTATGGGGAACAGCAGTTGGTATCAGGTGGACCTGGGCTTGAATCTCAGTTGAGCCAGTTTTTTTTAACCTCTTTAAGCCTCAGTTTCCTCCTCTGTAAAGTAGAAGGTAAACTCATGGTACTTATTGAAGGATTAAATCAGTTACTACAAGAGGAGCTTCTGCAATGCATGTATATGGTAAGCACCGAATGTGTATTACTAGTTATCAGCATTTTTTTTTAGTTTTTTTGTTTATTGTTTATTTTTCATCTGTACAGAGTCTTTGTTGCTGCGTGTGAGCTTTTTCTAGTTGCAGTGCATGGGCTTCTCATTGCAGTGGCCGCATTTGCTGCAGAGCTCAAGAGAGGGTGCTAGGGCGTGCAGGTTTCCATAGTTGCAGCTCATGGGCTCAGTATTTGAGGTGCATGGGCTTGCTGCCCCACAATATGTGGGATCTTCCCGGACCAGGGATCGAACCCGTGTCCCCTGCCTTGGCAGGTAGATTCTTAACCACTGGACCACCCGAGAAGTGCTATGAGTGTTCTTTTACTAGAAGGACCCAGCACTGTGCTAGGTCCTCAGGATGCAGCTAGCTGCTTGGCTTCCTTTTTCCTGGGGCCTGACAACATTCTGGCCACCATACCCCTTACCCGAGTCAAGTGGGTGCTTGGTGAGCTTATGAATTTTTATAAGGTTCTTTTTTTTCATGTGACGCTCCAGCGCCATTGGACACGTCAGCTCCTGACCTTTCAGCCGGTGGAGCGCTTCCCATAAACAGAGCCATAAAAGCCCACTGGTTTTCTCCTTGGCTCTTGGTGCTCTCCCTCTCTCCTTCGCCATTTGAATAGTGATGTCATATTCCAATATCCTCTCACCTCTGCTGAAAAAGCCCTCCCCGTGATTCCCTCCTGAGCACTCAGCAATCCCCGGAGGGGAAGCTGTGGTTTCAACAAGGTGCAAGCATCATGAAACCGAGAGAGAACTGGTGGGGCGGAGAAGTTACTCAAAGGTAGGAGACAGAGACAAACAGCTACGTACATTTATAAAGCCCCAGTCAGTGACCAAGGCAGGTTTTTTTTTTGTTTGTTTTTGAGGCTTGCTGTTAAGACCTTGGCATGACAACATTTAAGAACATATAAATAGAACAAAACATCCGCTCATTTCCTCCCCTAAATGCTAGGCCAACTATTTCCCTCTGTGACTGCATTCAAGTTTTCAAACATTTTTATTTATTTTGTTTTGGCTGTGCTGGGTTTTCTCTAGCTGTGTTGCATAAGCTTCTCTTGCTTCAGAGCCTGGGATCTAGGTGCAGCGGGCTCAGTCGTTGTGTCCTGAAGGCTCTAGATCAAGTGGCCTCAGCAGTGGTATCCCTCCGGCTCCGTTGCCCATGGCATGTGGGATCTTAGTTCCCCAACCAGAAACCCACGTTGCATGCATTGAAAAGCAGATTCTTAGCCACTGGATCACCAGGGAAGTCTCTGTTTTCAGTTTTTACACATATTTTTATGACTATTATAATCAAACTGTGAGTTTAATTTGGAGTCCTTCTCTGGTCGCATAAGGTTCTTTCAGAAAGGCCTCTTCCACCTGGCTGAAGCATCTTCACGCTCACCGTGGAGATAATGGCCTCATGCTTCACTCCTGGCACTCACCGCTCGGGTGTCTGGGTCCCAAGTAATCCTGGGGATGAGCGGAACAAAGTCTTTGGTTCAAGCCTGGGTCCTGCCATTTATTAGGCATTCGGTGACCGCTTAGTGCTCGGAGCCTTGGTTTCCACATCTGTGACGGAGGTGTTGTGGGCTTTAGAAGGATGTCCAGACCTTTAAGAGAACCGCTTCAAGAAACAACAGCTAGTAAGGGAGTTGTGCTGTGGTTAACTTGTTGTGGGATAGTTTTACATGACACCAAGTTGGACATCTGCTACAGATTTTCTTTTCCTTTTGACTTTTCTTTTAATTATTTGGCCCAAGGGCATAGACCTCTTTGTGGCTTTTGATATGCCATGTCAATTTGCCTTCTGGAAAGCTGCTACCGATTCACAGAGTTGACAGTGTAACCTGTATTTGATCCAACGTTAGCAGCAAAGGAAGGTGCGGGGACTAGTAATGTCACTAATGCAGTTCAGCAGTAGGCAGGTTCTTTAGGAGCCAAGATGCAGCAGTTAGCGGAATTTTGATGTTGGAAGCTAGCCACTGGCAAGACGATGTAGAGGCTGTGGAAGTTAGACAGGGCATAATTGTAGACCAACCAAAGGCAGATATTTACCATCTGGGTGTTTGTTAAAACCTGTACTCCAGTTGCTGTTGAGTTGCTAAATCATGTATGACTCTTTGCGACCCCATGGACTGCAGCACACCAGGCTCCTCTGTCCTTCACTCTCTCCCGGAGTTTGCCCAAATTCATGTCCATTGGGTCGGTGATCCTACCTAACCATCCCATCCTCTGTCACCCTCTTCTCCTTTTGTATTCACTCTTTCCCAGGATCAGGGTCTTTTCCAATGAGTCGGCTCTTCACATCAGGTGGCCAAAGTACTGGACCTTCAGCCTCAGCATCAGTCCCAGTAGGGTTCAAGTACTTGCTATTAGAATGGGTCTCTTCTCCATATACACACTGCTATATTTAAAATGGATAACTAACAAAGACCTGTTATGTAGCACAAGGAACTCAGTTCCTTATGTGGTAGGCTGGATGGGAGGGGAGTTTGGGGGGAGACTGGATAAATGTATACGTGTGGCTGAGTCCCTTCACTGTTCAGCTGAAACTGTCGCAACATGGTCAATCAGCTATACCCCAATACAAAATAAACAGTTTAAAAATAAAAAGAAAATGAGTCTCTTCCCTCAATGTATTTCTGGCATTGGGGGGAAAAAAAGTCTAAATAAAATTTCTGCTTAAACCTCTGTGGGGAGTTAAACTGCTCCATGGAAGTGGTTCCATTGATCTAATCTTGGATTTTATAATACACTGAAGCTGTTGCTTTTCTAGTTTTTATTTTGAGTTTTTACTTGAGTTTTATTTTTGAGTTTTTATTTCTGCCCAGCCAGACTGTGAACCTCAGTGCATAAGTACCATTTGCCTGTTTGGGGGATGGAAAATTCAGTCCTGTGAAATTTTCACTGATGCTTTATGACTTACACTATATCTGTTCAGAGGGATAAAGAGAACACTGAGGTGAGAACTGCTTGATCTGGGTTTAGGGCCCCATTCTCTAGTTACCTTACAGTGTAATTTGGGGGCAACTTCCCCTTTCCCAAATTCTGATGCTTCCCTCCATGAGGACTCACTTCATGTAAGTCTGTAGGGGTTGTGCTACAGGTGACTGATGGAAATATGGCCCTTGGACCAGAGTCTCCTTAAATTATTTTTCATTTCTGGGACTACCTGGGTGGTCCAATGGCTAACATTCTGCTCTTCTAATGCAGGAGGTGGGGGTTCTAACCCTGCTCGGGGAGCTACAATTCCACATGACAAGCAGCACAGCCAAAAACAAACAAATAAATAAAATTATTTTTCATATCTAAATTGTTAAAATGACCTGAATCTCCAAGTTCAAGGGCATGGGCTTCTTGACTCTGCCCTGTACATCGTTCACCTATACTATTCCACAGCCCCATGGGAACTTCTGCAGGAATCCACACCTTTAAATCGAAGATACTGAACTACACAATATTGAAGGTCTCCATCTAGGTCTTATTTCCAAAAAAGATTTAGAGAATGTTGGAACTGACCCAGGAAAAACACCTGGGCATTGAAAAGTAGTTAGATCATTATTTCTTAAGTTTGATTTACAAAAATGATAACCAGAAACAAACCAGTGTCCAACACTAGTGGATGGTTAAGTAAATTGTGGCACATTCACATCATAAAACATTTTGGGGGCCATTAAAAACATAAGAGTTTGAAAGAACATGGAAAAAGACTTCTGGGATAATGTTCAGACAATAAAATCAAGTATGACGTCAATTAAGTACTAAAAACATGCCTGTGTATAGAAAAGAAAGCTGGAAGGAAATATCCAAAATGCCTGTAATGATTATTTTTTTCTGGGTCTGGTTATTCATATTTTGATTTTACTTTTTATTTCTTTTTAAATTTTCTTGGCCACGGGGCATGTGGGATCATAATTCCCCAACCAAGGATCAAACCCACACCCTTGCATTGGAAGTGTGGAGTCGAACCACTGTACCCTCAGGAAAGTCCTGGTATTCAGATTTTGGTTGATTTTTTTTTTCAACTTTTTTATATTTTACCAAATTTTATATAATTTATTTCTATTTTTTAATAATCAGAAAAAAGTTTACTCAGGCTTTATAAAAATTTTGAGACTAATCTAATCAGGAATCAGATTACCCCAAAGTTTAAAATTTTTCTAATGCTAGAAAGTAAGATAAGAATAATCAATGATGACATTAAAGTAAATATGTGGATGAGGAAAATGGGCAAAATTTTCCCCTTTTTACAAAAACAAAACTACTTGGCATGATATATTGAGAGTATTTTGAGTCTGAGTCAGAGAACATGGGTTCAAACCCCAGTAGAATTCTGGCTGAATGACCTTGAGCATAGTTAACTAATATTTCTAGCTGTCAGTTTCTTCATTTATAAAATGTATCTCTCAGGATTGTTGTAAAATCAAATGAGATAATGTCTGTAGAACTCTTCTGCACAATGTGAAGTTTGATAAAGAAGGCTAATAACGGGGGGGGGGGGGGGCGGGGAGGGGAAAAAAAAGGGAAGGGGCCCTTCTTCACTTTCCTTTGAAGGAATATAGCAAGGGTTTGCAAATCGTGGGTCCTGGTCCATTCAATGAGATATAAAGTCAATTTGTTGGTTCACAGACAGATATCAGTTATTCTTCAAAGAATATGCTTGAAAATGCCAGTGGATGGCAGAGTAATGTTATTTTTTGTGAAGTATTCACACCAGATTATGATGTAAAACATGTATCTTACTGCCCTGAGGACCTGAGATGCCTGCGAGGGCTGGAGAGTCTTCTGCTTTGAGGTCAATGCCCTTGGGGAGACCAGAATAGCACAGGCCCCTTTCTCATGTTTGCTTCATGAAACTCAACAGAACCCACGTCTGGTGGCTCGTGAGTTAGTTTCAGGAGGAGAGGGGAAGTTAAAGAGGGGGAGGGTTTATTCTACTGCCTGTAGTGAAATATTTAGGTGTGTAAACCTGCTCTGCCATTTGTAAATGTTTTTGCGCATATGATCCATCCTTCCTTCTTTCCAAAAGAAATTTATTAGGCCATCAGTGATGTGGCCTAAATTGCATGCCCCTCAAATATACATGTTGAAACTCTAGCCCTCAATATGACTACATTTGGAGATTTAGGAACTTTCAAGAGATAATGAAAATTAAAAGAAGTCAGAAGAGTAGAGCCCTAATCTAATATAACTGGAGTCCTTATAAGAAGATGAGGGCTTCTCAGGTGGCGCAGTGGTAAAGAATCTACCTGCCAAGGCAAGAGACGCGAGAGATGCCGGTTTGATCCCTGGGTCGGGAAGATCTCCTGGAGTAGGAAATGGCAACCCACTCTAGTATTCTTTGCCTGAAGAATCCCATAGACAGAGGAGCCTGGCAGGCTACAGTCCCATGGGGTTGCAAAGAGTCAGACATGACTGAGCTTGAGCTGTCCTATAAGAAGATGAAGAGAAACCAGGGATAAACACAGAGAGAAAAGGCCTTGTGGTGACATAGGAAGGAGGACGCTGTCTACAAATCAAGGAGAGAGGCCTTGAGAGAAATCAAACCTGCTGACATCTTGATCTTTGGATTCCCAGCCTCCAGAACTGTGAGAAAATATTTCTGTTGCTTAAGACACTCAGTCAGTGATATTTTATTATAGAAACTCTAGCAAACTTATACATCACTGTGTGCCACATGTGGTCCTAGATCCTGGGGTGGGCGGGGGGTAGGGGGGTGGTGGTCCAGAGATGAAAAGATTAGGTCCTTGTCTTTCTGGAGACAGACACACAAATAATCATTTACAAGGCAATGTGTTAATTGCAGTATGATGCTGAATGCTGTTTAAGGCTCAAAGGGTCTCAAAGGTAAGTGTCTCTAAGTCTGCCCAAGGGAGGAGGGGCAGTGTCTCAGAGAAGGAAATTCTAGAGGCTTTTTCATTCACTCTGTTTTCCGACACATTGTTTTCCTTTTTGGCTGCACAGGCTCTTTGCTGCAGTGCTAGGGTTCTTCTCATTGTGACTCACTGGTTTAGTTGCCCTGTGGCCTGCAGGATCTTAGATCCCCAATCAGGGACTGAACTCTCATCCTCTGCATTGGAAGGAGGATTCTTAACCACTGGATGACCAGGGTAATCTCTCTGTTAATACAAGGTCAGAGCACATATTTCTGATTTGGATGCCTTTATTTCTAATCTCTGACTACACCAATAGCAGACACAAGGACTCAGATTGAAGGTGTACCAGTGATACCTTCACGGGAAAGGCTGTGATCTCTAAGGAACATGCGGAGGGACCACCGGAGGCTCTGATGGAGGGGCATTCAGGGCTAATGTAGGTTGTCAAATGCAGGGAAGGCCCAGAAGTGAGAGAGGCAGCTCACAAGGACACGACCCTCTCTCCGCACAGGGGATTAATCCTTGCCCTCCCCATACACGGTCCTCTGTAAGCTTGTAGAGGATTTTCTTCCTGAGTGATGTATCCCACCCCTACCCCACCTTGGAAGTTTCTAGCTTTAGATGGCAAAGCCTGGGATCACTTCCAACATCCTACTCCAAACCTTTATTCTCGACATGAAGGGCCTGCAAGCTCTTTCTGTAAAGGGCAAGATGGTGAATATTTTTGGCTTTGAACATGCGATAGTCTGGCCAACTGATGGCCATTGTAGTATAAAAGTGGCCGTCATTAATCTATAAACAAACTCACGTGGCTGTGTACTAACATGACTTTACTTACAGACATTGAAATTTTAATTTTACCTAATTTTCTTATCATGAAACATTATTTTTTGTTTGTTTTCTTTTCAACCATCCAAAAATGTACAAACCATTCTCAGCTCATAGGTGTCTAAACCAGAGGGCTGTAGTTTTCCTGCCCCTGACTTAACGTGTTCACATACATCTTTCATGAATGTGATGATATATTTTTGTCCCAAGTGAATCCAGGGAGTCCTGATAGTATCAAAGAGAAGGTTAAGGATGATTGAGCTTGCTTTACAGCTTTTGAGCCTTCACAGATCAGTTCTGAAGTTCTCCTTGATAATAGTCCAAGGGGATTTTAATGAAAGGACATATGCCCATATTCTATTTTATTATTTATTGATTTATTTTGGCTACACTGGGTCTTCATTGAGGCTCAAGGGCTCATCGTTGAGGTGTGCTGGCTTTCTCTAGTTATGATCCATAGCAGGGGCGGGGGGCTTCTCTTGTTGCCTTGCAGCGTGTAGGATATTAGCTCCCCCAGCAGGGATCGAACCCCTGTCCGCTGCATTGGAAGGCAGATTCTTAAGCACTGAGCCAGCGGGGGAAGTCCCCTCATCCCTATATTTTCATAAATGCATTTAAAATCTACTAGAAATATTTGCATAGAGACTTGAGTCAACTCTTCCCCTGGCTGGGCCTTGGTTTCCCATTTGTAAACTGATTTAGGCAACCTCTCAGGCTCCTCTCTCTCCAAAATTCCAGTGTTCCCAGAAGAGATACCTCCATTCCCACTCCCATGCTACCACTCTTGTGCTCTGCCTCTGACCATGCACTTGGGGTCTGTTGACTTTGAGGCACTCTTCTCAACTTAGCTGCTTTCCCCCTGTTAATCTTTAAGAAACTAGTATTAGCCACTCAGTCGTGTTTGACTCTTTGCGACCCCTCCAGGCTCCTCTGTTCATGGGATTCTCCAGGCAAGAATATTGGAGTGTGTTTCCATTTTCTTCTCCCAGGAATCTTTTTTAAGAAAGAAAGGATAAGATATACAGAATTGGAGAGCTGGGGTTTTGTATCTTTCTTGGCAGCAACACTGGGGTGGCCCCTTCAAGGAACTTACTTCCTCATCTTTGTTCCCTTTCCCAGCCTATTTCAAAGAGCCCTTTGGAGAACTTGCTGTCAGAGTTGGCATGCCAGTCTCCAGGGGGAACGGGGCAGACTCCGGATACCCAGCAGCTCCGGGCAGGCTCAGGGGACCCCACCTCAGTTTCTCTTGCAGGAAGTGACTGTGACCTGAGGGCCCTAGAACTGTTTATAGGCCGCAATCATTGCCAGTGAAAGAAAAATGCCCAGGGCGATGTAATTAAATGTAAATGAGATTATTACTGAAACAAGGGTTTTTTTTTTTTATTGCTGTTGTTGTTTTTGTGTTTTTCATTCTGTAAGAAAAAAAATCCCAGAGTCAGAGTAGCAGAGTTAAGGAGGTCTCACTCTAGAAGCACCCCAGCTATATGATAACTGATAGGCAGATGGCCACCCCTTTTCATCACAACTTCCCCCTCCGCCCAGCACCATACTAAGAAGTCAGGCATTCACGCCCTGTCTGGGACGGTGTCTCAAAAAACAGGTGGACTCAGAGGAACCAGAGGGGCTGAAGTCTGGGTCAATATCTTCTGATTAGACGATCAGTCTAGTAATGGCCCCAGTACTGCAGAGGCACGGGGTGTGGGAGACGATGGGGTTCTTGGGCCTGTGAGTACACAGGCCTGAAGGAGGCTGCCTTGGTACACTTCTGCTTGAAGACTCAGAAAAAAAAAAAAAAGTGTTAGCGTTAGTCACTAGAGAGGGAAATGACTGCCCTGCAAGGAAATACATTGAAGTTTCCTGTGGTTAACCCAGGGAAATAGTTGGTTCTTCCTTCTCCTGTCACCTAGGATACTAGGAACAGACTTTCACCCTAACCGCACACGTTTCCGGTCTGCATTTTCCTGTGGCCTTTGAACTCTCAGCTTTGAGAGTTTGGGTCTTTTTCTCTTATACATCGTTGCTCTTTTCTGATCTCTCAATGCCAACCCACATGGTGTGTGTCCACAGCTCAGGGTCTGTCTTGTGTTAGATCTTTGCTAGTCGGAGTGTGGTCTGTGGACCAGGGGCACTGGAATCCCTGGGAGCTTGTTAAAAATGCAGAACCTCAGGCGTATCCCAGACCTTCTTAATCAGAATCTGCATTTAAAAAATCACCCTGCGTGATCTGTGGTTGGTTAATGTCTGAGAGGTACTGATGTAGAGAACAGGTGTTTGCTGAGTGTATATGATGGTCCTAGTGTTGCTGACACTGTTTGCCACTGTCTTGATGTGCAATTTTTTTTTAATTAAAAAAAATTTTTTTATGGCCACACAGCATGCAGGATCCTAGCTCCCTGATCAGATCAGGGATCAAACCAGCTCCCCCCTGCATTGGGAGGGTGGAATCTTAACTACTGGCCTGCCAGGGAATTCCCTCACTGGTGTGCAATTTTTAGTAAGCAATTGAACAATCTTGGGCCTCAACTGCCTTTGGACTAGATCAAATAGGACAAAAGCAATTTTAAGCAGTACTTTACAGAACTATGGGCTTCTCTGTTGGCTCAGACAGTAAAGAATCTGCCTTCAATCTGGGAAACTTGGGTTCGACCCCTGTGCTGGGAAGAGCCCCTGGAGAAGGGAATGACTACCCACTCTGGTATTCTTGCCTGGAGAATTCCACACATAGAGGAGCCTGGCAGGTTAAGTCCATGGGGTCACAAAGAGTTGGACACGACTGAGCGGCTTTCACTTTCACTTACTGAACTATAAGATGAACCAGGCATGAGCCCTGACTTCAAGGGGTTTTGATTCCAGTGATGAAGATGAGAAAAATATGCAAGCAGTGATGATACAGAGTGAAAAGTGGCAGCTATCCCAAGAGGTGTGCAGAGCAGGGACTCTGGGCTTCAGAGAAAGAGGAGGCTCCTGCTGGCTTGTTCTAAGTTCTGCCCTTCTGTGGCTTCAAGGGGAAAATGAATTTCATGTGGTAGGGCTTGTTGAGATTCCTTATACTTTACAAGCTACCATGAAGTGAGGTCCAAAAATGCTGCTCCCACTGTTCAGGAGAAAGGGGAATTTTGAACAATATTGTTTATTATTTTAGATGTAATTCTATAGACTGACTCATTGGTATGAATCAGCGTTTTTGTTTCTTTGTTTGTTTGTTTTGGCCACCATGTGGCATGTGGGATCTTAGTTCCCTGACCAGGGATCAAACTTGTGCCCCCTGCAGTCAAAGTGCAGAGTCTTACCCACTGGACCACCAGGGAAGTTCCAGAAGGGGAATTGTTTAGGAGGAATGCCAAAGATTCTAAGTAGGCAAATAAATGAAAATAAAATGAAAAAAAAATCACAGAAAAGTTTCCGTTTTTATCCATGTTTTGTATCATCCAGACTGTGAGGGTTTGGAGAGCCCTCATCCTATCCATCTCTGTGTCCCCTGGTGGCTCAGATGGTAAAGAATCCACGTGCAGTGCAGGAGACCCGGGTTCAATCCCTGGATCGGGAAGATCCCCTGGAGAAGAGAATGGCAACCCATGCCAGTTTTCTTGCCTAGAGAATCCCATGGACAGAGGAGCCTGGTGGGCTACATGCAGTCCATTGGGTCTCAAAGAGTCAGACAGAAAACTAACACACTTTACTTTTCAGGGCTGAGTCAAACTGCAATGATTTTCATGGGCAAAACAAACATAGCCTTCTCAGGGCAGTATAAGTAAAAATTCTGTAATATAACAAATTATTATCATGTCTTCATTCTAGAAAGACAGACTGTAGAAACTATTTCCTTCAGTTGCTCAGGCTTGCATGGGAATTTTCAGAGGACCAGTCTTCCTCCTATCAGCCTTGCACTTTTTTTTAAAATTAAGGCTATATTATATCCTGCTTAATACATATGCATTTTTTAAAACCTTGTATTTTATATTGGAGTATAGCTGATTAACAATGTTGTGATAGTTTCAGGTAGACAGCAAAGGGACTCAGCCACACCTATACATGTATCTGTTCTCCCCCAAACTCCCCTCTCATCTAAGCCTTGCACATTTCTAAACCCATGAAGAAGAGCTCATCAGTAATGTGCCTTGACATTGGACTGCTAGCATTGTTGGGAATAAATCACAATACACAGAAAGCTCTTTAGAACAATTCTTTAGGTCTTCTAATATTCCATAAGTTGGGTCAATAGAATTACTTCCATTTAAATAACACAAAAAAGTATATTTTCTGTCTATTGTCACCAAATGTAACTGCGAGAGAACCTTCTTGGTTCATGTGCCAAGACGCGTCCGCTAGAGTCATTGAACACTATGTCTTATTTCCATATGTCTAGGAAATGGACAAGGTTCTTGGATTTCTATTTCTGATGTCAAGCTTCTCCTTCGAGTACGTGTAAATAACTCATGCATATGGAATCTAGAAAGATGGTACTGATGAAGCTATTTGCAGGGAAACAATGGACATGCACACATAGGGAACAGACTTGTGGGCCCAGTAGGGGAAGAAGAGGGTGGGACGAATTGAGAGAATTGCATGGAAACATATACATTACCACACGTGAAAGAGGTAGCCAGTGGGAACGTGGTGTGTGACACAGGAAGCTCAACCCAGGGCTCTGTGACAACCTAGGGGGTGGGATGGGGTGGGAGATGGGAGGGAGGTTCTAGAGGGAGGGGACGTGTGTATACCCATGGCTGATAAGTGTCGATGTATGGCAGAAGCCAGCATAATATTGTAAAGCAATTATCCCCCAATAAAAAACATTTTTAAAAAAGCATAGACTTTAGAGCTAGAGGAATCTTGCATATCATTCATCAGAAAGAAATTTCTGGAAATGTCTGGTTAATGAGATTGACTGACGTGGGCTTGTTCCTCTACAAATTCATAGAAAATCTGGATTAAGTAGAACAAAAATTTCCCCCCAAATACATTGTTGCGCTTGTAAGAAAGAACTAAAGAGAAGGGTTCAAAGTTAGCATAGTAAGTGGGCACTGAGATCATGAAGGCTGACAGGGTCTCCGATTCAGAGACAGGCTAGGGAGGCTGTTTCAGTACTAAGTGAAGGCACAGAAGAGAAACTGAGGATAAGGAGAGCTGAGGAAATGGGGAGAGTTCTGAGGGTTCCTCTGTATATGAATGGGACCTAGAAAGCTGCTCACCAACTTAGGGAATTTACCAGGAGTCTTAATACCCACCTGGGACTCTGGATGGAAGAATAGATGCTCATGAGAAATTGTAAACCCAAGCCAGTGTCATATGTCAGGGTGGAGTTTGAATTTATAATATCCAGGTGGGGCAGTGTAAGAACCACTCTGAACCAGCAAAATCACTAGGGTCCTAGAAGAGTCATATGTGAAACTACACCAAAGATAATCACTGCTGAAGATGAGACCATGATGAAAACTTACGAACTACATTAGGAACCAAAGCACCATGAGGGAGAGTTAACAGAGATAATAAATGGGAGCATATGTATCTATAATACAAAGCTACTGATAATAGAACATTCTGTAAACGACTATAAAATGTGTGTGTTTAAAATACTTAAAGAGGTAAAAGGCTAAGAAAGGGACACAGTTTTTAGTATTTAGAATAAAGATGTCTGGAAAATGTGGACTTTTTAAAAATGAAAAATATAAGTCATTGGAACCAAAAACTTAATAAACTGGTTAGATGATAGAAAAGCTACAAATGAAGAGAAAATTAGTGATATGAAATGTGGAACTAAGGAAATCGCCCAAAATGAAACATAGTTAAGTAAAGAGAAATGTGTTATGGAAGGAGGTTAAAAGACATGAAATATAGAATGAGAAGGTCCAACATACTTTTAATAGAGATTCTAAAAGAGAGTCTAGAGAAGATTTAGAAATGGCAATATTTAAAGGGATCCTGGGTTCAAAATTTGGAAAAAAGATAAGTGAGTTCTTGGATTAAAGGAGTGTATTGAGTCACATGCAAGATAAATAAAAACAACTATACACGTAGACACATCAGCATAATGAAGCTGCAGAAGTAATATAGAACAAAACAAAACACAAAAATGTTAAAAGCTATGTTTGTTAAATGCTAAAAGTGTGAAAAGAGGTGAATACAAACATGTTTCCTATACAGCAATGTCAGACTGAAACGAGATCACTCATTAGTCACCAAATGTGTCAGAACACAGTGGAAATAATCTTCAAAGTGCAAAGGAAGAAAAGTCATTGGTGTATAAATTTATACCCAGCTGAACTATTATTCAAGAGAGATGGCAAAATAATGACATTTTCAAGCGAAGACAGAGTTTATCATCATAAACTCTTACTGAAGGGACTACTGAAGGATGTGCTTCAAGAAGTGAATTGAGCCCAGATAGAAGGAGGTGCCTTGCAAGAAGTAATATGAGCAAAAATAAAATATATATGTAAGCCCATTGCTATATCTAAATAAGCATCAGCTACAAAATTTTTTGAAGTAATTTTAGAGGTTTAAAAATAAAATAAAACTAAAATACTAAGACACAATAGGAATTTAGGAAGAACAGTTAAAATGTTCTAGTCTTTCTATTTGGGGATAAGAAGTTAGAGATACTGGTTAACTTTATAGTCATTAAAACAGGTATTTATGTTAAAATTTTAAGGATTCCTACAAGAAGAATGGAAATAAAGTAGGAAACTTCCAAACCAAACAAAAGAAGATACAGTCAATTTGGTAGAATGCATAAAAAGAAGCAATCAAAAGAAAACACAAAATAAAATGGTGGAAATAATTTCATCAATATCAGTAATCATGACGACTCTAACTGGATGAAACTTAAAATTTCTGACCACACATACACTAGACGCTAGGCACTGTTCTGTTGCAGACTAGTGGGTGGGGGTAAAGGGGCAAATAAAACAGTGATAACAATGGGCTAAAGGGGAATACAGAATGCTATCGGGTAAAAGGAGGGCCACCTGGCTCAGTCTGCAGGGAGAAGGCTGGGGAAGACTTCCTGAAGATGGCGTCCCTTCAGCTGCATCCCGGAGGATGAGTAAGAAGGCAGAAGGGATAGGAAGGGTGTGCCAGGCAAAGGTTACAGCATGTGCAAGTCATGAAAGTGTGAGAGAAGAAGGAATGCTCTGGTCCAACCTTCTTTTGTTATGGATGAGGAACCTGAACTTCAGAACAGGTAAGGAGACTGTCCCAAGGTCACCCATCTGATTAGGAACAGAACCAGGATTTGCACCCAAGATTCCCACCTCCTCGAACACCCCCTTTCTACTGTACCACAGTGCCTTAGGTGTGCAGCAGGAGGTTCGACGACTGCATGTCGTTGAGATTCCAGCCGACTTGCAAAAAGAGCTGCCTCTGGGTGTGGGGGCTGGCTGTGTCTCTGGCTTATCCTGGGCTGGAGCAGAGCCAGGAACTTGGCAGTTTCCAGAGCTGAGCAGTCCAGCTCACCCCAAGGAAACCGTGGCACCGATGCCCAGCTTAATCATTAGCTCCAAGTTCACAGGGCTGGAGCTGGAATGCACAGGACCTGGGGAGCAGTCTGGGTCTCCAGGGAGCTAAGAGAAAGATGGCTCTTGAGATGAGAAGGGACTCAAGTTTATTTATTTATTTTTTAAATTTTCGGCTGCACTGGATCTTCGTTTCGGTGCACAGGCTTCTACAACTGTTGGCAGGTGGCCTTCTCTAGTTGTGGCACATGGGCTCTAGAAGGCATGGGCTCCATAGCTGCAGTGCAAGGGCTTAGCTGCAGCATGTGGGATGTTAATTCCCTGACCAGGGATTGAACCTTGACCCCCTGCATTGGGAGCATGGAGTCTTATCCACTGGACCACCAGGGAAGTTCCAGGAACCAAGTTTAGAATCGGGTCTTTTGTCCCAGAACGGGTCTATACTCCAGGTTCAGGAATAAGTGTTTTTGCTGTTCCTCTCCATTTTGTTGGAGTTTACTTATCATCTTGTTAACTCGATTTCAGAATCCCTGTCAATATTCATAATATATCCTACTTGCCTCTGCTGCAGCCCTTACCCTAAACAGTAAGTCTTTACACATCCATCTACCCCAATAAACTGCAGCCTCCTAGAGGGTAAGACTCAGTCTTTTAACTTAGTATCCTCGGCGACTGGCAGAGCCTGGCACATAGTAGGTGCTCATTGTTTGCTGACTGGTTGAATAGATGATTGGCTTCCCTGATAGCTCAGTTGGTAAAGAATCCAATGCAAGAGACCCCGGTTCGATTCCTGGGTCGAACTATTCCTGAATAGATGAGACCCTAATTCTGCATAAAGGTGTTCCAAAGCACATGACTTTTTTTTTTTTAATTAAAAGAAATGGAGAGTGATTTTGCATAAAAAGTTCATTAGAGGTTCACAAATATTTCTTAGGATATTCTGTGCTATCTTCATATATTACAGAGCCAAGATGAGGTCCACTGGTCTAAATGGATGGAATGTTGCTAAGGAGTAGAGTCTTCTCCCCTTTCCCGGTTGTGTCCAGGTGACAGCAGAACATGTTGAAGGTTGCTTGCGCACACTGGGGACGGGGTGTTCTTCAAGCATGAAAGTGAAAGGGTTAGCTACTCAGTCGGGTCTGACTCTTTGCGACCCCCATGGACCCGCCAGGCTCCTCCATCCTTGGATTCTCCAGGCAAGACTACTGGAGTGGGTCGCCATTCCCTTCTCCAGGGGACCTTTCCGAACCAGGGGTCAAACCCGGGTCTCAAGCATAAGGTGGCATTTTTAATGAGGAGGCAAAAGCCCTGTGGAGGGCAAATCCCACCAGCATGATAAAGCTAACTGCTCCTTATAATTTCTGAAAGCCAGCAGTTGAGAAGACTGCATTTGTAGTGGCATCACCAAGCCCTGAGAACACAACTATAAAGGAACTTCTGGATTCCATGGAAGAAACGTTCCAACGGAAAGGGAGATACAGGGGGTGGCAACATTTCCGTTTCTTTCTGGTGAACCTGATTTTCCTGATCTGTAAGGGACAGGCGGTCATCTCTTCTTCATGAGGCACTTGTGGCGATTAAATGGAATGATGGTAAAGGAGCCTTGGTATCTTGAAGATGCTCCGTCATGGTGCAAACATCTTTTCTCTCTTTCTGAAAGTAAGAATCCTGAACCTGTACAGAACCAGAGATGTGGGAATAAATTCTGCTGTTAGAGACCATGTGACTGGTGACCAGGCATTCAGCAGCCCCATCCAGAAGGGATGGAGTCATTCTGCTGACTACTGGCCTCCACTGCAAACATCTGCTGATAGTGTAGTAGAGCCAGCCCCGGAGGACGCTGGGAGAAGACACGTTCCTTGCAAGAACAGTCGCTCTCCTGGAAAAGCCAGCTTGCCTGGTTGGGGTTGAGCCAGAAAGACTGACTCTCACCCTAGCAAATTCTCTTTCACTCCAAGGTCCTGGATACACTGGGAAGACTGCCCAATGTCAGAGAGCCTCTTTCTGTACCAAACTCTGGGTCCTTGCTGGTGGGTGGCAAATAATCTAACCAGTTTGCCTGCCCCTCTTTCTACCACCTGTAAGTTCTCAGAGACCTGTAAATTCTTTGGAATTTCTGGTGTGCGGGGATTATGGTGTGGGTTAATTCAGAAAAGACCCAGGCTTAGATCCCTCCAGCTTCCCGCCTGCTCTAGGACCCTGCATCACCTAGAGCAGGTCACTGAGCTGCCCTGGACACCTGATTTCTTTCCCCTTGGCCTTCCCACTTCTCTCCATTGCTCCAAAGAACTGGGATGAAATGAGAAGTCAATTGCCATGGGAGATCCTCTCCTGGGGCAAATTTCCTGTTTCTGCCTAAGGGCATGAAGACCCTGAGTGGGAAGGCCAGTGCAGGGCACTCTCCCAGAACCAGCCCTGGGGTGACAGGTGCAGGCTGTATCCACTCTTTTATGGTGTGTGTGGGGGGTGGTGGTGGGGAAGGAGAGGGTTTAAAAGAGGAGGAGGAAGAAGAAAGACTGTGTAGAGACCCCAAGGCTGCTCCATTACTCCAAGCCCGCCCCTACCTGAGACTGTAGTCTCCACCAAGTGCCAGAGAGAGAGAGAGGGAGAGGCAGAGAGCTGGGGGTGGGGGAGAAAGAGACGGAGAGGGGGAATCAAAGAAAATTGCAAAAGTCAATGGCCTGGAACCAGAGGCAGCCTCAGCAACTGCAGTGTGACTTTGATTCCCCTATCATAACCCTGAATTAAAAATTCAGGCAATTATCTGCATGGCTTCCTTCTGATTAGAACGAGCCAGAGCCTCATTAATGCATCGGCACAGAGGAAAGCCATTAGGGTCTGTGAAATGGAATGTTTCTCTGAGAACAGGTTCCGCTTGATGTAGAATACCCAGCAAAAAGAAATTTCACACATTTTTGAGCTCAGAGTCACAGGACAGCACCCTGCTTCGGGGCTGCAGACCCTGCCACGGTCGTCCCCTCTCAGCTGGTTCTGGGTGAAAGCCACCTTTGTTTCCCAGCCTCTCTCTGGTACCTCCATCCGCTGGAGTTGTGTGTGTGTGTCTGTGTGGGAGTTGAGGGGCCAGAAGAGACTTCCTGGCTGTCCTGAGACACTGAGTCAGACTGTATGCCTGATCTCAGAGTCCTTGAGCCATGAGGAGCCCTGGACCTTTGGGGGAATTCACTGCTCTCCTTTGCTAGAAGAATCAGAAGCAGGTTTCTTGGGGACAGCGAAGGTCCAAGACTCCAGAAAAGATCAGCGTATCTGTATGTTCCCAAGAGTCCTGGCACTTTCCTGACCCATGTAGTGACTTGGGCATCCCAAGGTGGCCCAAGCAGGATCTGGGGAAGCTGAGCCAGCCTTGGGGGCATGTTGCTTACAAAGGGGTAAAGGATTAGCATTAAGGAGGGCACCCTTTATTCATCCCTTATTCTTTGAGCTCGAAGCTTCCAGAGATGCAAATTTACCATTCTGTGCCTAAGGGGGTGAAAAAAAAAAAGTGAAGTGTTAGTCACTCAGTCTTGTCCAACACTTTGCGACCCCACGGACTGTGGCCTGCCAGGCTCCTCTCTCCATGGAATTCTCCAGGCCAGAATACTGGAGTGGGTAGCCATCTTCTCCTTGGGATCTTCCTGACCCAGGGATTGAATATGGGTCTCCTGCATTGCAGGCGGATTCTTTCTTTACTGAGCCACCAGGGAAGCATTCATAAAATAACCGGCATTCGGAAGCTCTCATGCACCCCCTCTTTGGTATTTCTAGGGTGCAGCTCTCTTCTTCAAATGACTGCACTGCTTACAGGGGAACCCAAGAGCAGTTTTCCAAAATAACCACTGGTAAGTTCATCTCTTGGGCTTGACCCTATGTCATCTAGGTTTTCTTCAAGCTGGTGCATGGGACTTGGGTTCCCCCAGTTCGACAGCTCGACATTCCTCTAATACAGGGATTCTGGGGACACCAAACATTGATCCTTGGGATAAGCTACATAAAATAACCTCTTTAGGAGAAAAGCCAATCTGACATGATGAGGACTAGAAAACGGTGAAAAAGTTTTTGTAGGAAGAAAACTAGTTACAGTCATGAGGGTGCCAACCAGGAAAGCATTTTCCTTCAAAGTATTGGAACAAGACACCTTCTCCTTCTGGCACACCTGTCCCCTATTCAGTGTTAAAAACCAGGGCCAAGTGTGTGTGCAAAGCTGTAAACACAGCCAGACCGTCATGAGAATAATGGAGTTGGTGTGTCCATGACACAATTTGTACCAACGGCGCCCCCTACTGGACAGCAGCAGCACCCGGCAACACGCGGTCATTCAGGTTTTTCAATCCTATCCCACGTTGGAGGGGACATTCCTGGTCACCAGGGAGTTTTTCTACAGCATGTTTTCAATACTGCAGACAGTTTTATAAGTGTAAGGCTCCTAGAGGTTACCTCAACCTCTAAGACAAACAAGATGCTTGGTGATTCAACCATGTTCCTTTGTGGGATCTGAGCATCTGTTTTTTTTCCTAAAGTGTTGCTCTCCTTGGACCAACACTCGCCAGAGTTAAACGCAGTTGAGAATGACTTGTGACCACGGGTGATCCCATGTAAAGGGCTGACCTAAAGGCACCCGGGGTCTTGGGTGGCTGGAGGTTATCTCTCGAGTCTCACCGGCTGGTATGGGAGTGAAAGGGACTGGCCAAAGGTCAGGAATGTGGGCCTTCTGGAGAGGTAAGCCACTCCACCAGCTTCACAGCCGAGCCTTTCTCTCTGTCTCTGAAAAGAACCAATCTCAGCCTTTGCACCTTAGCCCCGTCTGCTGCATTCCTCAATATTTTAAACATAGACCCCCTGCTCAGTCCGACCATCCCTTTCTTGCCAAGATAACCCAGCCTCTACCTTTGTACATTGTCACTCCTTATTTGTTCCATGAATGTTTTTCTTTGGACAACTGTTCTGTGCCAGACATTGTTCTAGGAAGGGGAGCCATAGCACTAAACGTGAAACAGAAAGTCTCTGACGCTCTCGTCGGGGATGCTGTGCTAAGTCGCTCAGTGGTGTCTGACTCTGTGTGACCTTAGGGACTGCAGCCCACCAGGTTCCTCTGTCCATGGGATTCCCAGGCAAGAATACTGGAATTGGTTGCCTTGCTCTCCTCCAGGGGATCTTCCCGATCCAGAGATGGAACCCAGGTCTCCTGCATTGCAGGCAGATTCTTTACCATCTGAGCCACCAGGGAAGCCCCTCGTTTGGGGATACAATTATAGAAAGACAAGTGTGAGCAAGTAGTGTAAGTGCTGCAAAGAAGCTGAGCTGGAAGAGAGGGGTAGAGAGGGAGGGTGGTTACTTCATCGGGGGAGGAGGTGTCTCTCTGCAAAGCCCTTTGGAAAAGCTTCGTGCTCCATCTACACTGGTGATCTGTCCACTTTCTCTCCTTTAAAACCAGGACTGCCTCTTCCATGAAACTTCCTCAGTTCATGTTCCCTCTCCAGTGACTCTGCCCTTCAGCTCATCTCTGCTCAAGCGTCTTCCTTCTCAGGAAGATGTCTGATGATCTTAGATTGCGATCTCCTGGAGAAAAAGGGTCCTGTCTTCCACTTCTCTGCTTTGCTACAAGAGCAGGTGGTGGTGGGGGAGGCGAGGAGGAGACCAGCTTGTCTCCTCTGTGCTAGAAACACTCACACATTCCTTCCTCTAGTCCTCACAAAACTCCTGCAGACTCTGGCTTATTGTCTACATTTTATAAACAAGGAAAGTGGGGCTTCATTTATCCAAGGGCACACAACCAGTGAATGGTGGAACTGGGGTCTGAACCCTAATCTCTTTAGCATCATGGTCTGTACTCTTCCCACCCCCAGAGCCTATTTGTGAAGTATTCCAGTGGTGGCATCAGTGAGTGATGAGTACAAGGAAGGGATAAGCTTTGTTTTCTCACCACAGAGCTGTGCAAAAAAGGTGAGAAGCCCCTGACCCTGTCTCCTGGGTTGGTGATTCTCCCTTCACTGTGTTGTAACTAGGTAACCACAGGCACCTCACTTCCCCTTCCAGGGGCTCATGACTTGTCTTTGTAAGTTAAGGTTAGGCTACAGGTGGCTCCGACAGTAAAGAATCTGCCTACAATGCAGGAGACCCAGGTTCAATCCCTGGGTCAGGAAGATCCCCTGAGGAGGGCATGGCTACCCACTCCAGTATTCTTGCCTAGAGAATCCCTTGGACAGAGGAGCCTGGCAAACTATGGCCCATGGGAACCCGAAGAGTCAGACAGGACTGAGTGACTAACACTTCACACATGACCTCCCAGCTCTGACATTCTAAGGAATGTCATCTTCAAGGAATGGGAGAGGATGGGTTTCGGGGAGAAGTCACTGACTTTACTGCACCAAATATGGTTTTTTAACATTAAGAGACAGAAACATAACAGAGTTTGTTCATTCAATTAAAATTTAATATATTTTGAATACCTACTACATGCCACACCATGGCATGTGCTGAGGATACAGAAATAAACTTTTAAAACATTGTCCTTTACCCTGGCATATATGTAAAGGGAAAGACAAATATGGCACCAAACTATCACAATGAGGGCAGCTGATCACTCACATGGAATCCACCCTTTGTCAGAAATTGTTCTGAACACTTGAAACTTTTAACTCATTTTAATCTTCCCAACAAACTATGAGGTATTATTTACAAGTGAGTAAACTGAGGCAAAAAGAAGGGTATGTGCTGAAGAGGTATTGTGAGTGTTAATAATGCATGAAGAGAGCTTATTTTTTTAAAGATTTATTTGATGTGGATCATTTTTAAAGACTTTATTGAATCAGTTGCAATATTGCTTCTGTTTTATGTGTTGGTTTTTTGGCTGTGAGTCATGCGGAATCTTAGCTGCCTGACCCAGGATGGAACCCCCACACCCCCAGCATTGGAAGGTGAAGTCTTAACCACTGGAGCTCCAGGGAAGTCCCAAATGGTGCTTATTTACGGGGCCTGAGATGTCAAGATGAGGATAGGCCATCATCCTGAACTGTTTTTTTTTTTTTTTTTAATTTTATTTTTCATTTATTTTTATTAGTTGGAGGCTAATTACTTTACAATATTGTAGTGGTTTTTGCCATACATTGACATGAATCAGCCATGGATTTACATGTGTTCCCCATCCTGAGCCCCCCTCCCACCTCCCTCCCCACCCCATCCCTCTGGGTCATCCCAGCACACCAGCCCTGAGCACTTGTCTCATGCATCCAACCTGGACTGGTGATCTGTTTCACACTTGATAATATACATGTTTTGATGCTATTCTCTCAGATCATCCCACCCTCGCCTTCTCCCTTTAGAGTCCAAAAGTCTGTTCTATACATCTGTGTCTCTTTTTGTGTCTTGCATATAGGGTTATCATTACCATCTTTCTAAATTCCATATATATGTGTTAGTATACTGTATTGGCGTTTATCTTTCTGGCTTACTTCACTCTGTATAATGGACTCCAGTTTTATCGATCTCATTAGAACTGATACAAATGTATTCTTTTTAATGGCTGAGTAAAATTCCATTGTGTATATGTACCATAGCTTTCTTATCCATTCGTCTGCTGGTGGGCATCTAGGTTGCTTCCATGTCCTGGCTATTATAAACAGTGCTGCGATGAACATTGGGGTACAAGTGTCTCTTTCAGTTCTGGTTTCCTCGGTGTGTATGCCCAGGAGTGGGATTGCTAGGTCATATGGGCAGTTCTATTTCCAGTTTTTTAAGGAATCTCCACACTGTTCTCCATAGTGGCTGTACTAGTTTGCATTCTCACCAACAGTGCAAGAGGGTTCCCTTTTCTCCACCCCCTCTCCAGCATTTGTTGCTTGTAGACTTTTGGATAGCAGCCATTCTGACTGGCATGTAATGGTACCTCATTGTGGTTTTGATTTGCATTTCTCTGATAATGAGTGATGTTGAGCATCTTTTCATGTGTTTGTTAGCCATCTGCACGTCTTCTTTGGAGAAATGTCTATTTGGTTCTTTGGCCCATTTCTTGATTGGGTCATTTATTTTTCTGGAATTTGAGCTGCAGGAGTTGCTTGCATATTTTTGAGGTTAATCCTTTGTCTGTTGCTTTGTTTGCTATTATTTTCTCCCATTCTGAAGGCCGCCTTTTCACCTTGCTTATAGTTTCCTTTGTTATGCAAAAGCTTTTATGTTTAATTAGGTCCCATTTGTTTATTTTTGTTTTTATTTCCAATATTCTGGGAGGTGGGTCATAGAGGATCTTGCTGTGATTTATGTCAGAGAGTGTTTTGCCTATGTTCTCTAGGAGTTTTATAGTTTCTCTTCTTACATTTAGATCTTTAATCCATTTTGAGTTTATTTTTGTGTATGGTGTTAGAAAGTGTTCTAGTTTCATTCTTTTACAAGTGGTTGACCAGTTTCCCCAGCACCACTTGCTAAAGAAGTTTTCTTTTTTCCATTGTATATTCTTGCCTCCTTTGTCAAAGATAAGGTGTCCATAGGTAAATGGATTTATCTCTAGGCTTTCTATTTTATTCCATTGATCTATATTTCTGTCTTTGTGCCAGTCATTACCATACTGTCTTGATGACTGTGGCTTTGCAGTAGAGCCTGAAGTCAGGCAGGTTGATTCCTCCAGTTCCATTCTTCTTTCTCAACATTGCTTTGGCTATTTGAGGTTTTTTGTATTTCCATACAAATTGTGAAATTATTTGTTCTAGTTCTGTGAAGAATACCATTGGTAGCTTGATAGGGATTGCATTGAATCTATAGATTGCTTTGGGTAGTATACTCACTTTCACAAAATTGATTCTTCCAATCCATGAACACGGTATATTTCTCCATCTATTTGTGTCCTCTTTGATTTCATTCATCAGGTGTTTTATAGTTTTTGATGTATAGGTCTTTTGTTTCTTTAGGTAGATATACTCCTAAGTATTTTATTCTTTTTGTTGCAATAGTGAATGGTATTGTTTCCTTAATTTCTCTTTCTGTTTTCTCATTGTTAGTGTATAGGAATGCAAGGGATTTCTGTGTGTTAATTTTATATCCTGCAACTTTACTATATTAATTGATTAGCTCTAGTAATTCATCCTGAACTGTTAACAGCTGGTTTTGTCCCCTGAAAGTGAAAGTGATGCTCAGTCATGTCCGACTCTTTGTGACCCCATGGACTGTAGCACGCCAGGTTCCTCTGTCCATGGGATTTCCCAGGCAAGTATACTGGAGTGGGTTGCCATTTCCTTCTCCAGGGGATCTTCCTGACCCAGGGTTCAAACCCACATCTCCTGCATTGCAGGCAGATTCTTTACCATCTGAGTTACCAGGGCAGCCACTGTGGTTATTCCTTACTTGACCCTTCTGCCACTTGGGATCAGCCACACACGTCCAGCTGGAGGAAGGGATTTTCTGCAGTGAGCAGAGAAGGCTTTAGGGTTTTGAAACTCAAAATATGCAGCTGTAAAGTCACATGGAACATGGAATAAACTGGGTGAATTACAGCCAGTTTCCTGTCCACTGAGAAGGGGAGTGAGAAGAGGAAAGAGGCAAGGATGGATGCTCTGGGAAGTCGAGCACTAGCCCCTGTACCCACCTGAGCCAGACATGTGGTGGGCCCTGGGGATCAGGCCTCTCCCTAGGCCCTGACGTGGTGAGAGCAAGGGTGCCCTGCACTTGAAGGCAGTTGGAAGGAGATGGGCTCTTAGCTCCTCAAAAGCTGACCACTTGGCCAGCATGGTGCACAGAGCAGAGTGAATGTCTGTCTTCCTAGGAGAAGAATGGAAGGAATAAGAGGGTCACTGGACACAGAGCCTTCTAGAGTGGGAACCAGAGAAAATGCTGCCCCAGGACCAAGTGAGGAATGGATGTCTTATGGCTGCTGAAGAGAGGTGGTGGGGTATAGAGGCCAGGATGGGGGCGCCTCCAGGGCAGGGGGCTCTTTTGCTTTGCTCACTGCTCCATCCCGAGGTAACAACAATCCACCAACGTTCATTAAATGAAGGACCCTAGACAGCTGCCTCTAGAATCAGGTTGTTGGGTATCATACCTCAGCTCTGTCTTTTACTCCCCTGTGTCATCCTTGCGTAAATCTCTTCCCTTCTCTGTGTCTCACCTGTAAAAAGGGGATAAAAACAGTGCAGATCTATACTGATCTGAGACAAAGAGAGAGAATGCCTCTGAAGCACTGGTTGTCTGGTGCAGCACATGGGCTCAGGAGGATTTGCTCTGAGTAATAGAGGCCCCTGCCTCCATCCTTGCCCTGCACCTTATACCCCACCCCCAACCCCAACACCACCCTGAGCTTAGACACAACCTTGAAGAAAAGATGAGGACTCTGGTATTGGCTAATATCAAGTTCCAACCATCACGATACAATAGAGACTCCTAATACTCCTAAGGACATGAAGTTAAATGTTTTAATTGGAAACAGTTATTTTTCTTGCACAATGAATTTTGTAGCCTGATAATCATATTCAAGATAAATGTACCCTGTGAAGAATCATGTGTCCCTCCAAGAGCCTGGCTAGCATTTAAATTAAACTGCTTTCTTCCTTGCAGATATGTTGACTCATTGAACAACCTTTCTTGTCTTTCTAGAAAAAGCCCAGTCCTTCAGGTGAGTTATTGTTTGCAAGTGCTGCTAACAGAAACTAACTTTAAGGCAAAGAGGTCAAGTCTAGGAAAGAGAACTCTGTCCTGCCCCGCAAGAGCACTGGACTTTCCTGAAGAAATTCAGTATCAAGGGTTTTATTTCTTGTTAAGATATGTTTCCCTGAAGGTGAGTGATAAATATTATCATTAATTTTTTATTAAAAACACCTATCTGTATTTACCTGACTTCCCACTTTTCTAAAGGCCAATAAGTGGCTGTCTGTCCTATTTTCCCAGACTGTATGCATTTTTAACACTGAAAGCCTCATATCCTGGAAACCTTCTCAGTTCCAGGCAAACAAAAGTTCTCTAAATGTCCCAGATAATCCATAAACGCCAATGACAAACCAGGTAGACTTGTCAGCCCAAGGAAGCGTCTGCAGATTTTTTTGTTGTTTTTGTTAATGAGCAAGGAAATTTACTCATTTCAACTCGGAAGAGCTCACCTCAGGAAGGAAAATCAAAACTGATCCCCTGGGGGCACTTTCCACTCTGCTAACTATCTGTAAGCCTGGCCTTGGAGACCCTGAAAAGGGGGATACAGCCTGCCTGCCTCGATGATGAGGAAATGGGGTGCAGACAGAAGACTGTGTCAAATGGGGGCCACCAGACAAAGCTGCAAACCTTGGCATTCTTCCTGTCAAGTCCCTCGCTTTTGGTCAGACTCTTGACCCCTCGATGAACCCCAGCCACAGTGCAGGGCAGTTTCCATGTCTCCAAGTCACTGCCCAATCTGTCTGCCAATGCAGAGCCCTGGGGTTTGTCCACAAGCAAGAGGAACCCAGGCCCGGCGGTTCCCCTCAGGACACACAGGGTGGCTGCCCCAAGCCTCTGTGTGCGTCTCTTTCCCTCAGACCAAGTGTCTTTTGCTGTTTCCCTGGCATCCTCAGACCTGACAGAATTGGTCCACTGCTTGCAGAGCAAGTTGCTGGTCATAGAGAACACGGCATAGCCTGTTTCTGCACACCACAGGGGAGAGGGAGGACCCGTCCAGGCTGTGGGTGTTTGGCTCCTAGGTTGGATTCCTGAGGCCACAGGGCTCCTTCCATGAGTCAGGGTCTCTCGTGCAATTGCAGTCGAGATGTTGGTGGGGCTGCATCATCTGAAGGCTTGACTGGGGCTGGAGGGTCTGCTTTCAAGACAGCTCATCACACGGCTGTTGGCTGGAGGCCTCAGTTCCTCACCATAGCACCTCTTCATGGGGCTGCCTGGGGGTCTTCATGAGATGAGAGCTTTCCCCAAAGTCAGTGACCCAAGAGACAGAAAGCAAGAGGGAAGCCATGGAATGTGCCCCACCCCCCACTGCCTTTTAAAAAATATTCATTTACTTATTTGGCTTTGATGGGTCTCAGTTGCGGCATGCAGGTTTAGTTGCCCCATGGCTTGTGGAATCTTAGTTCACTGCCCAGCCATCAAAACCTACATCTCCTGCATTGCAAGGCAGATTCTGAACTGCTGGACCACCAGGGAATCCCCACAGTGCCTTTTAAGACCCAATCACGGGCTTCCCTGGTAGCTCAGTGGTAAAGAATCCACCTGCCTATGCAAGAGACATGGGTTCAATCCCTGATCCAGGAAGATCCTACATGCCGTGGAGCAACTAAACGTGTGCCCCACAATTATTGATTCTGTGTTCTAGAGCCTGAGAACTGCAACTATTGAAGCTCATGTGCTCCAGGCTCTGCAACAAGAGAAGCCACTGAAATGAGAAGCCTGCACATCGCAACTAGAGAGTAGCCCCTGCTCACAGAAACTGGGGGAAAGCCCACATAACAACGGAGACCCAGAGCAATAAAAAAAAATTAAAAAAAGACAGAATCATGCACCATCATTTCCTCCACGTTCATTTGCTAGAAGAAAGCCACCAAGTCCAGCCTCACTCAAGGGGAGGGGGAAATAGGGAGGAAAGAATATCAAAGGATTTGTGCACATAGTTAAAAATCACTGTTTCCCTAAACATTAAAGGACCATGGATGAATTCCCACAAAAGTTGGTTTTGGTAGCAACACAGAAGGAAAAGCACAGATTTCAAGTCAAATTTGGGGTTGATCCAAGACTTTGCTTCTTTTCAGTTTGTGGGATCTGGGGTAAAATGATAACCTTAGTTTCTTCATCTATAAAATGAAGATAATAGTAATTCTTTCATTGACTTACTATAATAATTAAATGAGATGACCGACCGAGGGACAGATCCAAATTGTACAGGGTACTATGCTCTTATAAATTGACATGGCCCTCTTTGAAAAAAGAGAATGCAAAGTTACAATTAGATGTTAGGTGTAAAATGAACATTTGTTTAGAATTAGAAATGATTTAAAAAAAAAAACATTTTCAAAGGTGATAAATACTACAACCATCACAAAACCTAGAAAAATGACAATTAAAAAATTCAATGACCTCAGAATGCCTCTTTAAAATATCATCTTTCCTACATTTTGACTGCACATTTTTTGACCACTTCTCAACATGACAAAGATAATATCTTTGTAATATCTTCCATAGTCAGGAGAGACAGATAAATCAGTCTTTGATTCAGCCTTACAATTCATTATTTGTAATGTTAGGCACTTCTTCAGGGTTGTTGTCAAATGTGGAAAACTTTTATCATGTGTCTCTTACAGAGGTGCTCAGGGCACTTCAAAGCGTATTGTGTAATGAATTGATGGCACCTGTTACCCAGGACCATTAGAGGGGTCTGCACAAGGGAGGGACTTAAAGCATCAGCCTCCCTGTATATCTTCCCCTGGAAGCAGGTATGCGTGTAGCAGGGAGGCTGGCACGTACTAGGTGCTCAGGAAATGGGAAAAGCGTGGAGACAACCGTCATCCTCTTTCTTCATTGCCCCAGGCAAAGTCAGAGACTTCTGATCTTGATTTCATCTTCTTCCTTCTCCAGGAGCTCCTCCAGGGCCCTCAGAAGGCAGGGACAAAAATACAGCCCTTGTTATGATGGAGTGGAAAGAACACTGGTCTCAGAATGAAAAGACCTGGGTCTGAGTCCTGACTTTATCACTTACCAGCTGAGAAATTACCCAACCTCTCTGTGTCTCAGTTTCCTCATCTCTGGGATGAACGCTGCTATGCCAGCGGCGTGGATTGTTGCAGAAATTAATGGTAGGCTATAAGAAAAAGGGCTTTGTAAATTGTAAGCAATTTTACTAAGGTAAAGTGTTTATTTTGATGTCTGGAAGTTACTGAGGAGCCAGTCTGGACACTATCCAATGTATCAGAATCTTGAATTCTTTGTTCTCTGTGGTCTCAAGGAGTTGGAAATTCAAAATGGACTTTCATCCAATTTGGCACAAAGACCAGGATAGCAAAATAGTCCACTCTTTCCATATAAAGGTACTGAGTCCCAGCTAGTGCCGTGATTTGTGCTAGAGATGAGAGTTCAAAGACAGACAAGACGTACTCCTGGGGCCCTTTGTGGATGGGTAGATGGAATCCCAGACAGACATCTGCAGGTTACAGCCTCAGCCTCGCTGAGTCTCAGAGCCTCCTTCTGCCAAGGGGTGTGGCTAAATGCGCAAACGGCGTGGTAGCTGATGGGTGGACGCTTGCAGATCGCGGAGAATCCTTGCGCAGGTGTCCGGCAGAACCATTAGCGGGCAGAACCATTAGCGAGCTGTAGGGAGGCCCTGCCGAGACTGACTGTTCTTTGGGGAATTTTCAGGAAGCTTTGAAGTGCCGCCAGGGCAAGGGAGGCTGCCCCATCCTGGAGGTGCATTCACTTGTAATTTACTCCTCCACGTGGGCTCTGGAGCTCCAGTCTCATAAATAATCACCCACGCAGCCCTGCCCTGTGTAAGGGAAGATGGACGGAGGGGCAGAGGAGGAGGAATCCCTAAATTAAGAAGGTCCCTGGGAGTCACTGGCCTACAGACACGACCAATCCCCCCCCGAGTCTCTCTCCTTGAAGCAGAAATATTTCCAACTAAGATCACAGACTCCCTTGTCATAAAATCAATGAAACCACAAGGGAAAATGACCTCTCGCTTGACTGCACCAGAGATATCTCAAACGAAGTCATTTCCCCTCCTGCAGAAGCAAGTGTGCTGGGGCTCCGAACCGGCGTCCAGGCTCTGCTATAGAGCATTTGCGGTGAAAAGGAAATCAGGTGGGTTGGGAGCTTACTTACTTGTTTTACTTGCTGTGTTTTAGGATGGTTTCTGAGCAACCCCTCCAGGGGAGACTTTTTCCTGGGGTCAGACCTGGGTCCAAGCTGCAGCTCTTCTAATTACTGGCTGTGTGTCTCTGGGCAAAGTGGAATCTCATCCCTGTTTCTTCATCTAGTAAAAAAAGAAAAAAGAAAGAGGATGATACTGTAAGGTCTGCGTGCCCTACAGGGGAGGTGACAAGGCCAAGAGGTAAGTCTAGGCAAAGGCTTTTAAACCATAAAGCTCTTGATAAATAACAGGTCTTATTATTAAAAGGTAAAAGCTGGACTTCTCTGGTGGTCCAGTGGTTAGGAATCTTCCTTGTAAGGCAGGGGACACAGGTTCAATTCCTGGTAGGGGAACTAAGCCCCCACGCCGCAACTAGAGTCTGTGAGCGACAATGAAAGATCCCGCATGATGCAACGAACATCCTGCATGCTGCAACTAAGACCCAACACAGCCAAAAAAAAAAAAAAGACAGGGCACCAAATCCTTACAGCGTCCCTGGTAGAACTTCTTACGCTGCAAGGAACAGAGAACCTATCTCAAACTGGCTCAAACCACTTGGAGCTATTTCAACTTCTGCAACTGAAAAGGACTGAGATAGGATTGATTCAGGTGATGATTACATTCAAGGAGTGTCACAAGAGCCAGCTCTTCCCCATCCCTGCAGGGACCACAAGCCTCACGTCTTAACAGGATGCCATCCAGAGGAGGGGAGGTCCTTTGTCCACTAACTTCCATTGAAGAGAGGTGGAGAAGAAGTGAGAGGCTCTTCTCTTTCCAAACTCTGCACACGGATCAAATTTCATTGGCTCTCTTTACACTGTTGTTGTTGTTCAGTCACTAAGTCGTGTCTGACTCTTTGTGACCCCATGGACTGCAGCATGCCAGGTTTCCCTGTCCTTCACTATCTTCCAGAGTTTGCTCAAAGTCATGTCCACTGAGTCGGTGATGCCATCCAACCATATCCTCTGTCGCCCCCTTCTCCTCCACCTCAGTCTTTCCCAGCATCAGGTTTTTTCTCTTTACATAGCCAGAGGATAAGACATACCGGTTGGCTGCAGAGGATCAAGACCCATCCCTGGTTGTGGGTGGCAGGATCATGATGCCAACCAAACCACATTTGAAGGAGTTATTTTATCAGAAGTAAAGCGAGTGGATGCTGAGTTGCAAAAATAGCATCAGTCTAGTACAGTCCACACCCTTTAACTACTCAATAGCCACACTTACCTATATCCCCATAAACATATCTTCAAAAATACCCACTCTCTACATAAACACAAGCAACCTCTTTTCCTCAAAGGATGAGCCACAGTTTCACCCGGTCTGGTTCTCTGGAACAGAACCTCGAGATTGAAGCTCTTTGGGTCCTATGAGGTCTAGTGAGGCAAAGTGGTTATATTTAACCACTGTTATGCACTCCGTAAACTATAATGGAGAGAGAACAGAGTAATCACAGTAAAAAGTCCCATTTGGAAAAGAAAAGAACAAGAAGCAACTCTCAATGGTCTCAATATAACCTGTGTCATATTGCACATGGACCACATGGACGTCCTGCCCTGGCAGCAAGGATGTCTCTGCCCCAGCTCTGCCCCGTGGAAGGCTCCCCCTTGCCCTTGCCCTCTGTGGCTCCTGCTTGTCACTTTGGAAAAGTTTCTTCTGTGAATTGTTCTTCACGGACCATATGATGTGTGCATCATGAAGGATGTCCCTTTGGGGGACTGCACTGTTTTAGCAGCTCTCTTCCTGTGATGTAAATTTGGGGGCCTGGAAATCCTTCTCACAGACCATTGTGGGACAAGTTTGAGGTTTCTTTGGCAAAATGATGCCCTTAAAAAGTTAATGGTCTGAAAACTATAAGACTCTGATGAAAGAAATTGAAGATGACATAAACAGATGTATGGATGTGAGAGTTGGACCATAAAGAAAGTTGAGTGCTGAAGAATTGATGCCTTTGAACTGTGGTGTTGGAGAAGACTCTTGAGAGTCCCTTGGACTGCAAGGAGATCAAACCAGTCCATCCTAAAGGAAATCAGTCCTGAATATTCCTTGGAAGGACTGATGCTAAAGCTGAAACTCTGGTGCTTTGGCCACCTGATGCAAAGAACTGACTCATTGGAAAAGACCCTGATACTAGGAAAGATTGAAGGCAGGAGGAGAGGGGGATGACAGAAGATGAGATGGTTGGATGGCATCACCTACTCGATGGACATGAGTTTGAGCAATCTCCAGGAGTTGCTGATGGACAGGGAAGCCTGGTGTGCTGCAGTCCATGAGGTCGCAAAGAGTCGGACACGACTGGGTGAACTGAACTAACCCAAGGCAATCTATAGATTCAGTACAATATCTGTCAAGTTACCAGTGGCATATTATGTTTTATTCTAAAATATTTATTAGTATTTCTTTTACATTTAGATTTGTTAAGTCATATGAATAAATTTTTCTGTATTATATGAGGTAGGAATTTGAGATTCATTTTTTTCCATATGCATAGCCCATTGAAAATGAATTAGATTGCAAATTTGGCCTAATCCAAACTCTAACTCCTTTCTGAACAATTCTCACAGAATCCTAGTTAAAATGAACCATTAATGAATCAGTTAAAATGAATTGGAGGGATCTTTTTTTTTTTTTTTTGCACATCTCATATTTGCTAGTTTAGCTAAGTTAGTAAGGGAAGACCCTTCAGAACTGACAGATTTGAGCTCGGATCTGATAAATGAAAGGATGCCAGCCATGAGCAGAGTTGGGGAAGAAAATTCCAGGAAGAAGAAGCAAGTCGGTAGGTAAAACTTGATACATGCAAGGAATGACAGGAAGGCCAGTGGGGCTGAAGTGTGATGCTGCAGAGAACTGCAGGGGCTCACTCTCTCAAATGTGAGGTCAAAGGAAAGAGCAGCAGACTGCGGTCACCCTGAGACAATGGAGTGATGCCTGAGGTTCTGAGGGAAGCTCTCTCTGTCTAGAGTGAGGGCGCAGGGACTTCCCTGGGGGTCCAGTGGCTAAGACTCCTCACTCCCGATGCAGGGTCCTGGGTTCCATTCCTGATGAGGGATCTAGATCCTACATGCCGCAACTAAGGGTTCGCAAGCTGCAGCTAAAGATCCCACGTGCTGCAACGAAGACCCAGCGCAGCCAAATAAAAAAGAAAGAAAGGAAAAACGATTGAGGGCACAATGAAAATATTTCAGGCTCACGAGAACTCAGAACTCTTACCTGTAGAGTGAGTGTTCTTGGGATCTTTATACCGCAGGCTCCTCCAACAAGGCAAAGACAAGAAGAGGACACAGGGCCGACCCGGGAAGACCATGTGGACCACACCACTGATGGCAGTGTGATTTCCCTGGAGAACACTCTGCAGGTCCCAGCTGCTTTGGAAGAGGTTGTATTTTCAGCTTCTGCCTGTCCCCCTTCCCGCCCGTGTGCCACAGTGTTGCTCAAGCAAACTTGATCGAGTTTTAACATCTATCCGTTTAAACATCCTCCAATCGTTCCCCATAAGTTTCAGAATAAAATCCAACATTCAGTGTGATAGGAAAGCCCCTTATTATTGACCCCTGCCCATCACTCATACTCTGGATGGCTGCGCATACCTTCTGCTCCAGGCATCGATCATCCACAGACTTCTTACAGCTCTCTGCCACTTTGGAGCCTTCATACCTGCTCCTCTGTCCCTGCAAGGAAACCCTTCTTCCCCTCCTTTCCCTGATAGATTCTTCCTTGTTTTTCAAACCTTTGTATCTTGGGGGGAACTTCCTTGACCACCTTGTGTTCCCCTCCTCCCACCACGGGTTCAAGCCCCCTTGGTTTTACCCCCAGGATTTCTGTGTTACTCAACCTCTAGTACCAATCTGCGTATTGAATTTTTTGTTTATTTACTCTTCTCCTCACTAGATGATAATCTCTTTGAGAGTAGGAGATTATTATAATCATTGCAGAAGTTTCTCTAATGGCTTCTCTGTAGTCAGCCTGCTTAGGTTAAAATTTCTGCTGCAAGACATCAAGAACAGACTTATGGACAGGGGTGGGGAGGAGGAAGGAGAGGGTGGGATGAATGGAGAGAGCAGCATGGAAACATATCCCTTCTCCAGGGGATCTGCCCAACCCAGGGATCGAGCCCAGGTCTCCCACATTGCAGGCAGATTCTTTACCAGCTGAGCCATAAGGGAAGCCCAAGAATACTGGAGTGGGTAGCCTATCCCTTCTCCAGCAGATCTTCTGACCCAGGAATTGAATTAGGGTCTCCTGCATTACAGGCAGATTCTTTACCAACTGAGCTATGAGGGAAGCCCCAACATATACGCTACTGTTTGTCAAATAGAGAGCCAATGGGAATTTTCAGTATGACTTCAGGAACTCAAATGAGGCTCTGTAACAACCTAGAGGGGCGAGAAGGGGTGGGAGGTGGGAGGGAGGTTCAAGAGAGAGGGGACAGATGTATGCCTACGGCTGATTCATGTTGATGTATAGCAAAAACCAACACAATACTGTAAATCGATCATCCTTCCATTAAAAATAAAGTAAAAAGATTCCTACTGCATCACTTGCTGTGTTGTCTTGGGAACTCTGAGTCTCAGTTTCCTCACTTGCCAATAGAGTGGTATCTTTATCTGTAGCACCTGGCAAACAGGAGGTGCTCAGTAGGGTGTGTGGAATGAATCCAGACAGATGGGCAGCATTCCAGGGTGGGCACCTCTCAGCAGGGAAGGAAGGGTGACTCATTCCAGTCAATCTTGATTCCTCCCCTCCCTCCCAAGGAGGAGGGCTCAGCTTCCTCTCAAGGACCGTTATGCCTTGTGAGGACTGTGAGGAAAATCTGAAAAATGCAGGCTCTGTTCTTGTTCACCCTTATCCATGAGTTGACCTAAGGAATTCAGGATATTTCAGAGAGCAGAAATTTCCCAAACGTGTCACTGACCATTCTTAAGAGGCTGTCTAGATATGGTGTTATTTTGGGATTCGAATTTCCCGAGATGTGGACGTCTTAACAAGAGGCTGCTGGGAGGAAGTGAAGGAATCATGTACCCATTCTGCAGATGGTAAAACCTCACATCGTCTTCAAACTCCTCAGAGCCCATGAGCTCACATAAGTTGTCAGGAATCTACCGAGAAGAGGTCCCTGGCCCCCAGGTGTCCCCTCTCCTCCAGCTAAATGATTCTTCTCTTTTTGTTCTTATGGTGGAGGCAGCGTCCCCATGGGGCCTTTCTACTTTGAATGAGCTTCTAGAAGCAAGAAAGAGAGTTGACCCTTCTCAGTGTAGTCACAAGATATGAAGCAGAGTCAAGAATGGAGTGCATGGACTTCCCTGCTGATCCAGTGGCTAAGACTCTGGGCTCCCAATGCAGGGGGCCTGGGTTCGATCCCTGGTTTAGGGAGCTAGACCCCACATGCTACAACTAAGAGTTCACATGCTGCAACTAAAGCTTCCACATGCCATGACTAAGGCAGCAAAAAGAAAAAAAAAGGATTGTGAATTGGTCCATGAACATTCACATGAAGATTATTCACAACAGTCCCAAAGTAGAAATCACCAGGATACCCATCAATGAATGAATGGACAGATAAATAAAAGCAGAAAAAGCAATGGAGTACTGACCCATGCTACAACATGGAGGAAGCTTGAGGGCCTCACGCTAAGTGAAAGAAACCAGACACAAAAGACTACATGTTACATGATTCCCTTCATGTGAAATGTCCAGAGTAGGTTAATTTGTAGAGACAGAAAGTAGGTTAATGATTGCTTAGGCCTGGGGGAAGGGGTGGACGTTGGGAGCAATAACAAGTGGCTGCTAATAGGTGGGGGGTTCTTTGGGAGGTGATGAAAATGTTCTAATATTGATTATAGTGATGGTCGCACAACTCTGTGAATAGACTGAAAACCATTGAATGGTACACTTTAAATATGTGAACTGTACCTTAATAAGTGAAAGTGTTAGTCACTCAGTCTTGTCTGACTCTTTGCAACTCCATGGACTGTAGCCCACCAGACTCCTCTATCCATTGAATTCTTTAGGCAAGAACACTGGAGTGGGTTGCCATTCCCTTCTCCAAGCAATCTTCCCAACCCAGAGATTGAACCCAGGTCTCCTGCACTGCAGGCAGATTCTTTACCGTCTGAGCCACCAGGAAAGTCTGTATCTCAGTAAAGCTGTTAAAAAGATGTAGATCTAGGGAAAAGAAACGAACGGCTTCTGTCACCTATGTGCTCTTCCATGTATCTACTCCTGCAAGCAGTCATCTTGTAGGGAAAGAAACAAGATCCTAACAGTGGGTTTGAGACAGATTTCTGGCCATCAGTTCTTCCTCTCCCCACTCAGCAGAGAATAGTCAAGTATCAGAGTGGGCTGCAGCTGGGTAGCCTTAACATTCACTTTTGCATTCTGAGTTTCTCCATTTTCTTCCTTCTTTCCTCTTCTCTTCAGGGACCCCATTGTCATGCCAGGGGACCAGGTGGACCACAGCTTGGATTACGGAACTGGGACAGCCAGTCTGTCTGGAAAGGGCATTGAGTACAACACTGATTCAGGGAACTTCAAGGGCATATGGATTCAAGATGGTCCTTCAGCTTTTCTCTATGCAAGATGCTGTAAAGATGGTCCCCGCCTAGAGAAAGCCTGTGTTCAAGCAGGGAGATTGGCCAGTTCGTGTCAAAAAAGAGCTCAGAATGCAGGTAAAATTTCTGCTTCTTCTCGATGAAATATTAAACTTGAGGCTGCCCATGGGGGGTCAGTTATGGCCAGGAGGTACAGGACTAATCTTTTCATGTTTGTCACCAAATTTTGTTCAACATGGAAAACTTGCTTTTCTTACAAACAAATACTGGTTTCTGCCAAATTGAACACTGAGATTGTGCACCTCAAAGCTATGTTGGTCCAACTTACTTTAAAAGCTAGGAGACATAGGGGAAAGAGGCATTCAAGCCAAGGAAAGCCACAGAGTATTCCAGAAGTTTGCTTTGATTCCATATGAGGTATGACAGGGCAGGAACAGCTGAATGCATGCAGTGATGTGGGGCAAGCCAGGGAGTTGGGTTAACCATTAAGGCTTTGGACCCTGAAGACTGTGTCACACTATGGATGTTGAGATTGTGTTGTAATAATTGCTGACTTGCTTCATGTTGCTTTCATACCCCTTCAAGTATGCCAGCCAAAATTCTAGTATTTGACATAGCTGAGAGGGCCAGTGATTATTTACTTATTTCCTAAAGTCCCTTCTGATTAAGATTGCTGGGTAAAATACAGGCAGGGCTTCCCTGGTGGCTCAGACAATAAAGGATAAGCCTGCAGTGCAGGACACCTGGGTTCAATCCCTGGGTCGAGAAGATCCTCTGGAGAAAGGAATGACAACCCACTTCAATCTTCTGGCCTGAAAAACCTATGTGTGGGGTGTTTTTTGCCTTTTAAACCTGATTGTTCTTATTTTTTAACTTTTCATTTTGCACTGGAATATAGCCGAATAACAGGGCTTCCCCGGTGGCTCAAATGATAAAGAATCCACCTGGAATGCAGGAGACCTGGGTTCAGAGAAAGGAATGGCTACCCTCTTCAATATTCTTGCCTAAAAATCCCAGCCTGTGGAGTCACAAAGAGTTGACAGCTGAGCAACTAACACTTACTTAAATTAAAGGCAATCCAGTTAAATTTGAATTTCAGAGAAACAAGTAGTTTTTTAGTGTGTGTCCCATGCAATATTCGTTGATCTGAAATTCAAGTTTAACTGGGAGTCTTCTATCTGCTAAATCTGGCAACCTTACCTCTGATTCTCTTCTAGTCACCACAAAAATGATAAATGCAGCCCCACTTCAGGGCTAATATTTTGTGATGTGCACCATCTAGTGGTTACACGAACAAAGAGAAAACCAGGAGCGGTCTCTTGAGAAACAACTTGAAAACTAAGAACCAGAAAGCTGAAAAGAAACAAGTAGGCTTTAATTTTCAAAATTCTTAAAGAAGTTTTTCTTTACTTACTTCTTTGGGTGTGGTGTCTGTGATCAGGTCAACCCCTTAAAATGTCCAGCAAATGTCTGAAATCCTTTAAATTGGCCAGTGTTTAAAGAGCAACGCTTGCTGGGCTGAGGCCCTGGGCTCCTCTGTTAACACCTAAAAGCAAATACACAGCCTTGTCCTGGTCGGTTGTGGCTCCCAGCGTTCCTGGTGATGCTTTACAATAAGCATGTGGCATCCAGCCATATCCATCAAGTACAGTAAATGTCAGGCTGGTGCAATTTTATTAAACCTAACCAGGCCTGCATGAAGGCTCAAGGAAGAAACTTTTTCCTGTTTACTGTTTTACCAAGAGGGTATAGGGTAAGTGCCAAAGGGAATTAGTCCCATCTGATGGGCCTCTAGCAGCACATTGCTATCACTTGGGGTGTTTTTTTGCCTTTTAAACCTAATTTTTAAATTTTTTTTAGCTTTTTATTTTGTATTGGGATATAGCTGATTAAGAGGGCTTCCCTGGTGGCTCAGATAATAAAGAATGCAGGAGACCTGGGTTCGATACCCTGGGTTGGGAAGATCCACTGGAGAAAGGAATGGTTACCCACTCTAGTATTCACACCTCAAGAACTCCATGGACAGAGGAGCCCAGCAGGTTACAGCCCATGGGGTCACAAAGAGTTGGACATGACTGAACATGCGTGCAAGCATAGTCAATTAATAGTGTCAACTTCAGAAATAGTCACAACCTAGAAGCTAAGAGCTACATTTTATTTGGTGGGAATTTTTAGGACTTCAAGCCTGGGAGACAGCATCTCAGGTGACCCTGAGACAACTGTTCTAAGGAGGAGGCAGTGGGGAGGAGTCAGATTATATAGAAGTTTGCAGTGGGAGGGGAGGAGAGTGCTGGATAGGTGGGGAGGTGGAGGGGTGTGGGAGGGCAGCTAGTCTGAACAGCAAAAGATTATTGTTAAGGAAAACCAGATATCTCAAGTTAAGGAATTTAGTGCTTTTCTGTGTATGGGAAGATGGCCAGAGTCTGGGCTTACTGAAATTGTGCCTTTCATATGCATCTCAGCTATCTGGGGCCAGTATCCAGCATGTTCACATCCCCTCAGCTCCTTAGTGCTCACCATAGGGAGTGGCTGCAGCTCCAAGTTGATAGCAGGCGTTGTTCTTTTTGGTTGCCCTCTGGGCTCAGAAATTCACTTTTGGAAAGCTGGAATTGCTGATGCCTGTGACATCCTTATTTATTGACTTGGCAGGAAATCCTCCATTTCTCAACAGTGTTGTGATAGTTTCAGATGGACAACTCAGCCAAAATATACATGTATCCATTCTCACCTGGTGGCCCTAGTCGATCCCTAGGGCTCGACAAGGGTCCAATCCCTGGATTGAGAAGAGCCCCTGGAGGAGGAAGTGGCAACCCACTCCAGTATTCTTGCCTGGAGAATCCCATGGACAGAAAAGCCTGGTGGGCTACAGTCCACGGGGTCACAAAGAGTCGGACATGACTGAGCGACTTAGCATTCTCGCCTGGGGTGTTTTTAAAAGTCCCAATGCCTGCGCCTTCCCCCTTCAGCCTCTGTCTTTCCCTTCTCTTCCCTTGCTCCTCCTTTTCTTCTCTTTTTCTCCTGTTTAAATCATGTGAGTTTATACATCCACGTGGGATTACTCTAAAGGCAAAGCTGACAACAGTAAGAGATGGTCAGATTTCTGAAAACTGAAATCAGATTTCACCTTAGAACTTGAGATATTTTACGGACAAAACCTCAGCATATTCACTGAGGCCCTCCCTGTGTTTCTTTGCTTTACAGACCAGGCTGAAAGGTAAAGGAGCTTCCCTGCCACCAATTCAGTGTCTGTGGTTCTGTGATTTCATCACAAATACTCCTTACGAAATGATATAGAAACTCCACTGGCAGTTTAGCCTGGGAGAAAATTCCAGATCTCAATTTGTTCTTTGAATAGGTTTTAGAATAAACTGGAGGGGGAGAAAGAATTTGGGGGATGGAAATTTAATTTCATAATGCCCTCCAAATGGACAAGGTGTCTCTATCATTATAACAATTTTAATGGTGAAAACTAACACCTGCAGTTTTTGATGGTCCCTTATTGATCAGGATGCTTTGCACACAAACTATCCTCTTTAACTCTCAGAGCAACCCTAGGTGGCTGGGGACTATATCCCCGTATTGCATGCGTGCATGCTAAGTCACTTCAGTCATGTCTGACTCTTTGTGACCCTATGGACTGTAGCCTGCCAGGCTCCTCTGTTCATGGGATTCTATAGGCAAGAATACTGGAGTGGGTTGCTGTGCCCTTCTCCAGAGGATCTTCCTGACCCAGGGATTGAACTTGCATCTCTTACGTCTTCTGCATTGATAGATGCGTTCCCCGGTAACTCAGCTGGTAAAAAAAAAAAAAATCCACCTGCAATGCAGGAGACCCTGGTTCGATTCCTGGGTTGGGAAGATCTGCTGGAGAAGGGATAGGCTACCCACTCGTGTTCTTGGGCTTCCTGTATGGCTCAGCTGGTGAAGAATCTGCCTGCAATGTGGGAGACCTGGGTTAGATCCCTGGGTTGGGAAGATTCCCTGGAGAAGGGAATGGCTACCCACTCCAGTATTCTGGCCTGGAGAATTCCATGGACTGTATAATCCATGGGGTCGCAAAGAGTCGGACATGACTGAGCGACTTTCACTTTACCACTAGCGCCACCTGGGAAGCCCATATTATGCACAAGCAAACTGAGGCTCAGGATTGGTGTAAATATTTCCTGCAAGGACACAGCTGGTGAGCGGCACAGCTGTTTTTCACACCCAGTGTTCTCTGACTGCAAATCCTGGGTTCTTCCTGCTCTGATATTCTGCCAAGACTACAATGCATAGTTCTGCAGATTCCTCTGCATTTTGGCTCAGCCTTGTGATGGAGAGCTCTCTGCCAAGTCACTCACATGTCAATGACACTCCATTGCCAGCCACAGCCGCCCAGCATGTTAAGGCCCTTGAAACCAGATTTTCAAAAATATTCACTTCCTTCTGGCTGGCTCAAGGAAGTCAAAAGGCAGTTTTCAGTTTTTATGACACTTACCTTTGGGTAGCTGAGTCACCTTGGGGAGTCTTTTTGGGGGCTTTGGTGAGAATATTAAATAAAGGCTGTCTCTAAGGATCTGTGGAGCCCTCCTTGGAAAAAGCAACAGAAAACAACCATTTGTGAAAGGAATAGTGGAGATATACCAACCCAGAAACCGTGTTGCAGAATCAATTCATTCCTCCTATTTGACGGCCCCTCATGCTGAAGTGTCACCTCTGGGAAGCCCTCTGGGATCTGCCTCTGTCCCAGGCCCATGTCCTGCTCACCCCACTGCTATTGACACTGGCCTCTGCTCTCCTTCTCAGCACACAGCAATCAGAAGGGGGAGTGTGTACATATACATCTGTTTCTTTGCTGGGCTGGTCTAGACTGGTGCAGGCTTCCAGAGTGAATCCGTGGGTGTCCAGAGGAAGGGGTCCCAAGCAGTAGGTATCAGTGGTGGGCTGGAAGGAGGCACTTTTGCCAAACTTTGCTTGGTGGTTCAGGGTCACATGGATTAGTCACTGGGGAGGGTTTTGAAAATCTTTACAGTGTCCTGGTACGGGCAACCTTGTCTATGTCACAGCCTGTGGTTTTTCAGAGCACACTAGATTTTCCCAAGCACCTTTAGCCTCTCCTCTGTGATCTGTCACAGGACTTAACACACTTAATCTTTCATTCAGCAAGTATTTCTTGAAAGTTTGTTAGGGCCCAGGCACCGTGCTGGGTTCTGGGATCAGTGATAAACAGATCTGGACGTCCCCCGTGGTCCAGTGGTTAAGACTCAGCACTCTCAGTGCAGGGAGCACAGATTTGATCCCTGGTCATAGAACTAAGATCCAGCATGCCACAGGGCACAGCCAAATAATAATAATAATATAACCATCAGGGCTCCTGTCCCATGCAGCTTACTGACACGGGGCAGGCTTACAATCACACGGACTGACATGTCTCCCACAGGACACCGAGAGGTCCTTGAAGAAACAGACTAAGTTGTATCTACTTTTTAGCATTTTCATTTTATGTTTCAGTTTATTATGTAGTTCACACATCATAAAGTGTACCCTTTTACAGTGGACAGGTCAGTGGTTTTAGTATATTCACAAGGTTGTACAACCATCACCACTATCTCATAGCAGATCGTTTTCATCAGCCCCGCAATAAACCCCGTGCCCATTAGCAATCACTGGTCACCCTCCCTGCCCCCAATCTCTGGAAACCATTAATCTGCTTCCTGTCCTCTGGGTTTGCCTTTTCTAGACATTTCATGTAAATGAGATCCTGCAATAATGTGGTCTTCTGTGACTGACTTCTTTCTCTTGGTACAATATTTCCAAGGTTCATCCATGTTGCATCAGGGCTCCATTCCTTTTTACGGCCAATATTATCCCACTCTGAATATTCCGCCTTCTGTTTGTGCAGCCGTTGGTGGCTCAGTTCAGTTCAGTCACTCAGTCGTGTCTGACTCTGCAACTCCAGGGACTGCAGCGTGCCAGGCTTCCCTGTCCGTCACCAATTCCCGGAGCTTGTTCAAACTCATGTCCATCGAGTTAGTGATGCCATCCAACCATCTCATCCTCAGTTGTCCCCCTCTCCTTCTGTCTTCAGTCTCCCCCAGCATCAGGGTCTTTTCCAATGAGTCAGTTCTTTGCATCAGGCGGCCAAAGTATCGGAGTTTCAGCTTTAGCATCAGTCCTTCCAATGAATATTCAGGGTTGATTTCCTTTAGGAATGACTGGTTTGATCTCGTTTTAGTCCAAGGGACTCTCAAGAGTCTTCTCCAACACCACGGTTCATGGGTGGCTAGACTATTACTTAAAAAAAAATCCATTTACATTTAATGTAATTGTTCAGAAGGTAGGATTTATGTGTGCCGATTTGCTGTTTAATTTCTATCTGTCATACCTTTTTTTGTGTCACGCTGCATGTGGGCTCTTAGTTCCCTGACCAGGGGTTGAACCCACACTCCCTGGATTGAAAATATAAAGATTAAAAAAAAAAGTAATCCATTTATTTATTTTTGGCTGTGCTGAGTCGTCACTGAGTCGTCACTGCTGTGAGTGGGAGGCTGCTCTCAAGCTGCAGTGCAGGGCTCCTCATTCTGCGGCTTCTCTTGTTGGGGAGCACGGGCTGGAAGACGCTCGGGCTTCAGTAGCTGCGGCACGTGGGCTCTGTAGTCATGATTCCCGGGCTCTAGAGCACGGACTCAACAGTTCTGGCACACGAACTTAGTTGTTCCGCCCCATGTGGGGTCTTCCCAGATCAGGAATTGAACCCATGTCTCCTGCACTGGCAGGCAGATTCTTCACCACTGAGCCACCTGGCAAGCCGCTGAAGTACAGACTCTTAACCCCTGGACTGCCGGGGAGTCCGGTGACAGTTACTTGTGAAGTCTGTGCCTTCCTGCTCCCTCTCACCCTGTCCTCTTGCCTGTCTCTCTCCTCTCTCCTTCCCTCCTTCCCTCCCTGTTCCTGTTTTCTTCTCTCAGATGCTTGTTATTCCACACACTATGAGCCCTGTGATTAAACATCTCATAAAGGTTCCAATCGGAGGGACCATTTAAAAATTTTTAAGTAAATGCTTTAAGATAGTTTTAGGTGTGTAGAAAGGCTTCGGAGATAGAGAATTCCCACACACCCATCCCCCAGTTTTCCCCACTGTTAGCATCTTACCTACTGTGGGACATTTGTTCCAACTAAGGAGTCAGCATTGTTACCTTCAGTTCAGTTCAGTTCAGTCGCTCAGTCGTGTCCGACTCTTTGTCCGACCCCATGAATCGCTGCACGCCAGGCCTCCCTGTCCATCACAAACTCCCGGAGTTTACTCAAACTCATGCCCATCGAGCCGGTGATGCCACCCAGCCTTACTATTGACTAAACTGTGCACTGTATTCAGATTTCGCTATCTTTTCCCGAATGGCCATTTCCTGTCTTAGGATCCCACCCAGGACACCTCACTGCATTTAATTATTGTTGTCTCATTAGACTCCGCTGTCTGTGACGGTATCTCAGGCTTCCCTGTTTCTGATGACCTGGATGGCTTTGAGGACTGGGACCATTCTTGGTGGAATGGCCCTACACTGGGGTTTATCAGATGTTTTTCTCATGGTTAGGTGGGGGATTATGGGTTGGGGGCAGGGGGATGACCACTGAGGTGACATAAATTGCTGAAAAGCCCTGGAACCAAGAAAGGAGACCAGATTTTTCAGAATTATTCAGAAAAATCAGGGAAACTTGACTTTGAACACCTTCATGTGGTAAAAGTGCTGTGTGGAAGGATTCCCTGATCTTTTTTCCAAAGAGAGTGATAGGCTGCCTGTCCTCAGGGTGACGAAGAAGTGGGTTTTTTATCTGACATGTAAACGCAGCATGACACATGCTCTCTCTCTCTCCGGGTGGATCTACAGTGTGACCTTAGGTGAGTTGAGCCCTCTTTCTTGGTGTCTGTAGGATTGGGAAGTTCAGACCCACGAAAACTCCAGGGCCTCTTCCCACTGCGACACTTTATACTCTGAGAGATGGCCCATCGGTCCCTGCAACATCCAAGCAATTTCCAAAATGTGGCTTCCCGTTCTTTCATGTCAGTCCCAGGCGGTTGTATTCAGTTGTTCTTGTTCCCAAAGGATACTGCTGCTGCTAAGTCACTTCAGTCGTGTCCAACTCTGTGCGACCCCATAGACGGCAGCCCACCAGGCTCCCCCGTCCCTGGCCATCCCTGGGATTCTCATAAGCCCACCCCAATGCTATTTTTTTAATTTTATTTGCTGATTCCTGTATCCGTTCATTTCTGCCTGGCCACATGGGGCCTTCACTGCTGTGTTCGCTTCTCTCCGGCTGTGGCGAGCGGCAGCTCCTTTCTAGTTGCAGCGCCTGGCCTCTCCTCGCGGTGGCTTCTCTTGCTGTGGACCCCAGGCTCTAGGCACATGGGCTCAGTAAGTGTGGCTCGTGGGCTTAGCTGCTCTGTGGCATGTGGGATCCTCCCGGCCCAGGGATCGAACCCATGTCCCCTGAGCTGCAAGGCAGACCCTCAACCACTGAACGGCCAGCGAAGCCCCCAGTTCCATTTTTAAAATGTTTCTTGCAGACCAACACACTGAGAGAAACCAACCCAGCCCTTGGCCCCCAAGCCACACTGAGGGGCCCGGCGAGCGTCCCGGAGCAGCAGTGCCCGCAGGGGCCCCCAGGCCGGTCTCCCTGCTCCCCTGCTGACACAGCATGAGGCCCAGAGGAGGGTCACAGGCACGTCCACACGCCGCACGATGCTGGACGCTCTTCACCCCAAGGGGCTGTTTTGGTTCAGCAGCTCCCGGGGCTCGAATAAGTTAATCACTGATGACAGGAAATTAATTTGTAACTGCACGGCAGACAAGATAGTTCAGGCTCCGGTGGGGCGGCACTGGACTGTGACGTGGGCATGTCTCAGAAGCTTGGCATGGAGGCTGAGAACTTCGGATCCACACCGCTTCCTAGAGGCCACCCCCCATCCCTCCAAAGGGAGGGGTGATGTGCCGAAGACTCTCCCTTCCTCTCTGCGGCGTGTGCGCTGGCCTTAGAAAACCTGTCCACGCAACGGCCAGGCTCGGTAGCAAAGTTCAGCTTATTTTTTTAAGTTATTTATTTTTACAGGTATTTGATCTGTCAGTTAAATACGTCTTTATGACATTTTTTAAAAAATTTATTTATTTGGCTGTGCTGGGTGGCAGCATTGTGGTCTTCATTGTGGCCTGGGGCTCTTTAGTTGATCTTCAGCTATGGTGTGTGAACCCTTTAGTTGTGGCATGTGGGATCTAGTTCCCAGAACAGGGATCGAACCTAGGGCCCCTGCATTGGGAGCAGAGAGTCTTAGCCACTGGACTACCAGGGAATCCCGAAAAGTCCAATTTGAAAAACCCAGATAATGGGGAGTGTCTGCTTACCAACCCAGCCAAGGCCTGTGGACCAAACCTTGTGGGAAGGGAGGAGCGGAGGGGATGAGTAAGGAGAGAGGAGGCAATGGAAGAATGTGGAAGGATGGATGGGACCTCTGGATGGGAGGTGGGGGGGTAATGAGAGATGTTTCCTACAGCCTGAAGCTCTAGCTTGTGGATCGCGGTCACCCCAGGAAAGCCAGGTCATTGAGGGTCTGCTCTCCCATCCCAAGAGCATCCCCTCTGTCATTCCCAACCTTAGCTCCCACCCCACCCCCCATTCTGGGCCCAGGAAAGACACGTGAGGCATGGCACGCGGGTGCCCTGGGGCCTGACACTTGTGCTCCAAACATCACTTCTATATCAAGTAAAATGACCCTTTCCTGACACCCTGGACATCCAGGGCCACAGATGTTGGCTGTGGGTGCTACTATTCGCCAGTTTGAGCCATCTCTTCTTTCTAGCCAGGACAGTTTGGAATTCTTAAGTCAAGCCTATTTATCAAGGAAGGCCCTGGCAATAGTGCTCTGATGGCCTTGGGCTCAGAAGGCTATTATTTAATGCCACAGTCTCACTAGAGAAAGAAGATAAGAAAAAGGTGAGTGAAACCCAAAGTAGGAATGGGGCCTGCATTAAAAAGGGCCTGCATTAAAAATCTCTGTGGGTTGCTGAAATGTGGGTTCCTTACCCAGAAGCTCAGTTGAATAGTGGGTGACTTGTGCTTGATTTCTCTTTTTTGGCCACCACATGGCGGGATTGTAGTTCCTTGACCAGGGCTCAAATCCAGGTCAGAGCTGTGACAGCACCCAGTCCTAACCACTGGACCTCCAGGAAATCCCCTGTGCTTGATTTTCTACCAGGAACTCGGTTCCTGTCATTTTGGTTCAATCCCATTGCCCTTGCCCACGAGTGCGCCCCATGCAGTCTCCTGTCTCTCTTCTGGTTCATGCTGTTCCTTCTACCCGTGAGGTCCTCCTCTCCTTTTCCATGTCACTCACTTTGATCAAGACCTGACTGAGGCATCGTTTCCACCAGAAAGCCTTCCTGAGCCTTCAGGATGGCCCTGAGTTCCTTCTCTGCGGTATCCAGGCTTCCTTATACCCATTACAACAACATCTGTGGGTTCTCAGCCATGATGGGTGGCTTGGAATCCCATGGGGCACCTTGCTAAACATACAAATACTAGATGCCCCGGTAAACTTGGAAAACTGTATTTTTTCTTTCTTTTTTTTAATTTTTAAAATGAATTTGGCTGTGTTGGGTCTTAGTTGCAGCCCTCGGGCTCTTTGTTGCCACGCTCGGGGTTCTCTCTAGTTGTGGTGTGTGGCTTAGATGCCCTGTGGCATGTGGGACCTTAGATCCCTGACCAGGGATCGAACCTGCATCCCCTGCATGGGAAGGCTGATTCTTAATCACTGGACCCCAGGGAAACGCCAGGAAGCTGTATTTTTCTTAGTCTTCGTGTGTGTTTTGGATGCCAGGCCAGGGTTGGGTGTGTCTTCTCTGGTCTCTGTTCCCTGGGCCTGGGCACAGGGCTGAGGTCATGCAGACTGCATGTCCTTGTGCCCAGACAGCCTCTGTGGTTGTTGTTCAGTTGCTAAGTCGTGTCTGACTCTCTGTGTCCCCATGGATTGTAGCCTGCCAGGCTCCTCTGTCCTCTACTATCTCCCAGAGGTTGCTGAAATTCATGTCTGTTGAGTTGATGACACTATCTAACCATCTCATCCTCTGCCCGCCCCCCCTCTTCTCCCTGGCAGAAAGGGCTGCAGAAATGCAAGAACCATGCCCTTTCATTCACACTCCATTCATAGTTCCTGCCCCAGATGCTGTGCTGGGGATCCGAGAGCAAAACCCAACATAGTCTGCCTCTCACAACTGATAATCTGGTCGGAGAGACAGATGAACCAAGTTACCTACACACATCTTATTGCAAAGTACAACATGAACTTTAAAGAGGGAAAGCAGAGCTGCTCTGAGAACCTATAACAGGGACTCTATCATTAGCTGGGAGGTCAGGGAAGGCGGGGTGGAGCCCTATGCGAAGGGTAGTGGGGAGCAGTCCTTCTGAGTTCTTTCCAGTGGTCTTTTGGAAATTGACTGGGAGGTATTGGGGGTCCAAGCCCCTCCAGATGCTAAGATGGTTTCCAGAAGGAGCTTCTCCCCCCATTCACCCCATGACCTTCCTTTGATTCTGCCTTTCTGCTCTCTCTTCTTGCCATGAGCTCTGGAAAATGGTGTATTTGTAAGCAGGGGTAGGCCTGTTTCTCCACGCAGGGGCTGTCTGCTAACATCTGCAATGATGTTGCTGAATTTCCAAAAGGTTCACCTCTCTTTGACCCAACGTAATCATGTCATGTACTGGACACATGGCTTGGCTAGGGAAGGACAGGCTCCCGTCCAAAGTCCCTCCCCACTCATCAGCGGAGCACCCTTGTGCAGTGAGCAACATGGGCAACCTTCCGTGGTGGGCTTGCTGTCATCTCAAGCAGGACATTCTGGCTTCTTGGCTCTCCCTTGTGGCTAGAAGATTCCCTTTATCCCAGAAAGAGATAATTACATCTCCTGTGACCATAACCCTATTTGGACATTTAGACAAAAATTTATATTTATTTTCTGGAGGACTGGGTGATTTTCTCATCTGAATTGAAAAGAGGCTTTCTTTAAATATGATCCAAGAGAGCTCTTTCATATGGTAATTCACACACACACTCTGGCAGGTAAGTCCTAGACTTGGCAGAAAGTTCAAAGCTGAAATTGTGTTCAGATGAGGCCCATGGATGTTTTTGATCTGATTTGCTTTTGCCACTGACGTTGGGATGATTCTAGCTTCTGAGTGGCAGTGGGCCTCAAAAACCTGGTAAAGGGAAATCTTTTTAAAGAAAATCTGAACCATGTAGAGTGAGTGGAGGAGTCCTTGTTACATTTGGGAGCTGGAAAAAGAAGCATTTTCTGGTGGAAGTAACTCATGTCACAAGCTGGCTAAGCTGGAGTGGCCCTAGAGAGGCAGCTCATCTAGATCCTTCCTGTTACCAGTGGGGAAACTGAGGCTCGGAGGGAGAATGTGGATTCGCTTAGGTCACCGACTGAGTGGCAGAGCCAGGCTGAGCCCTCACAGGCACTTCCTTCTGCACCCGAACTCCGTTGATGGCCAGCAGTGGCCAGTGTGAGGATGGAATGAGCTATGTAGGTGACCGTGTGTATGGGAAGGTGAGAGGGGACACATGGGCTGGAAGACAGGATGTCTCCCCAGGTCTAGTGGGACCCCTCCTCTTTCAGGTATGGGAAGCTGCTTTTCCTACCTAGGAAGGCGTAGGGATAAGCGTCACCTACAGGATGGGACGTAGGTTTCCCTAGTGGCTCAGATGGTAAAGAATCTGCCTGCAATGCAGAAGACGCAGGAGACACGTGTTCGATCCCTGGGTCAGGGAGATCCCCTGGAGAAGGGAGTGGCTCTCCACTCCTGTATTCTTGCCTGGAGAATCCCATGGACAGAGGAGCCTGGCGGGCTACAGTCCATGGGGCTGCAGAGTCGGACAGGACTGAGCAACTAACACTACTACTAGTATTGAAGGAGAGGACACTGGGAATAGAGCGGGAACTGTGAGGGAAAAGAGGAAGGGGAGTGTGTCTTAACAGGCGCCAGAGAGCGTACACGTGAGCCACGTGCCATGTGACCGGTTCCCAAATGGCTGCAACTGCTTTGAGCTGGAGGAAGATTGGATGTCATCAGAGTGATCTGCTCCCTCGGGCACCGTATCTTCCCATGCCTGACCTGGGTGAAGACACTTCTGGTTGTGCAGATAACTCAAACTCCCTGAGCACCCACTAGTTGAGCAACCTCGTGAGTGCTCAGTAGATAGTGGCATCTCTTAGTAGAGATCCTGCGAAGGAAAGGGGCAGAGGAAGGGTACGTGCTTTCTCCTTCAATTCCCTTAACGATAGCTTCAAAAGGTATGATTCTCCTGACCTACCAGGTGAGGAAACCGAGAGGCTAAGTTTCCTGCCCAAGTCACACAGCTCAACAGCTGCAAAGCCCGACTCCCGTGGTTCTGACGGTTTCCACCACTGTGCTTCCCCTCAGCTTCCGCTGAAAATGCCTTTCCTTGCTTCCAGGCCCTGCCCCCCTTCCCCAGAGGACAGGCAACAGACACGGCCACCTGAGCGCCTTTGAGCAGAGGCGGGGTGCCTCGTGCATAAGCTCTGATGTTTGAGGCATATGTTGGTGGCTCAAGCATTTGAGAATGCTGGCAGTGGGAGTCTCTCTCCCCAAAATGCAAGATCGGCAGACACTGGGGACATACCTGGTGTGTTAGTTTTTCACTCCAAGACCAGCTTGTTTGCAGCAGGCCCAAGCTCCACTGGCATGCCAGGACCCTGTTCTGATGGAGACTTAGAAAGTCAGCATACACATCTCTACTGAGGCTGTTCCTTCTTGGGCCTGAGAAATCCAGGGACCCCCTCTTTCCTGCTCTTGTCTCCTGGTTCCTCTGCTTCTGGTGACGAGGCAGGGACAGCTCAGAATGAAGGCCATCATCATTTCTGTTGTGAAATTGTCCCAAGATTTTGGCAACTGTGAAATTTTTTTTAATCAATATTCATTTCTCTAGTGAATTTCAACAAGGTTAACTCTAAGAAAAATAAAATTTAACATGTCCATTCCCTGTGAAGGGTGCTGGTGAATATGGAAAGAGAAGTTCTAAAGATGAAATTGCCCACCTCTGAAGGGCGCATGCAGGAGTCCTGACCAGGGTAAGGGTGAGGAGACCCACGTTGTGGTCCTGACTCCCTCCTGCTGCCTGTGCGTCTTGGGCAAGCTGCTTGACCTGTCTGGGTCTCCGTGCTTGCTAAGGACTCTTTCGGTGCAAATATGTTATTATTATAAATAGAGAAAGAATCCTCTCAGTTACGTAGTTCCTTTGTAGTGCTGACTTTCACACATTTGCCATGGACAATGGTACTTAAATTATTTCCAACAGCGACTCTATGTCTTCGGGTTTGGTAGGTCCATCAGGCTATAGAATGTGTGTTCAGTCACTTCAGCCATGTCCGACTTTTTGCGACCCATGGACTGTAGCCCGCCAGGCTCCTCTGTCCATGGGATTCTCCAGGCAAGAATATTGGAGTGGGTTGCCCCTTCCCCTTCCAGGGAATCTTCCCGACTCAGGGAATCAAACCCGCATCTTCTGAATCGCAAGTAGATTCTTTACTCACTGAGCCACCTAGAGCCGTATGCATTTTACATTGTAAAAATACTTCCCATTTGCTTAAATTAAAATACTGGACATAAAACATGGTGCACACAATTCATGGTCTAAAGATATTGAAATCATACAGAGTCTGTTCTCTTATCATTGTGGAATTACGTTAGACATCAATATCAAAAGATTGTTTTATGTCCCTGGCTATGTTCCAGTGTCTCCTAATTTATAGTCCATGGGAACTTGAATAGAATTTATATCCTACTGTTGTGTGAAAATTGTGTACAACTTAATTATGTTGGAAAAAAATAAAATCCTAGAGGTGAAATGGTATGTCCAAATTGCTCTGAATTGTAGCCTCAAAACTAGAGAACCAGACCATGTGGCCCTCCTCAGTTTATAGGTGTGAGGGCCCAGCATCAAGGAAAGAAGAACCCCAGGACTCAGAGAATTTGAACAGAAGTAAAGCTAGAACCTGGGTACCATCATGCCCAGTCGGGGGCTTCACTTGTGTCCTCTCTGTATGCCTAAAATCAAATAAAAGCCAACTGGAAGAGTAAGGGATCAAAAATATCAGACTGTAATCTTAAGAACAACTTTAATCCAGGTAAATACAGGCCCAGAGATTTTTATTTATATTTCCAGTTTAACACGCATCAAAACACTGTCATCTTCAGACACCGCTATGGACATTCTATTTGCATTTCCTGAAGCCACCCCAGTGAGCAACTCTGAAATAAATTAAAAAGAGTGGTCAAGCCTGAATGCACACAGAGGTTTCCATGTGCTCAGCTCAGCAGATTCAGGTATGACCCCTACAGAGCTTGGACTCTGGACTGGCACTTACATTCTCTACGCTCAATGACCATTTCACACAATGAATTCATCTGTGTAATTGTGCTTAGCTGTCCCCAGATTAACTCCATGTTTGCATGAAGATCAAAATGCTTACTTTAAAAAGTTTGGTTTTCTTCCATTTCTGTCTTATCTGGGGAGGTATTCATGCTTGGAATTTCTTGGGCTTTTCTTTTTCAAATCTCTTCTAGGGATTGAGACTGTGAGGGTGTGTGTGTGTGTGTGTGTGTGTGTGTGTGTGTGTGTGTGTGTCTGTGTGTGGTAGAGGTGCTTTACCTTTTATTGTTCTTTTTTAGAACAACTGGCAATCATTCTTCACTATTTTGATGTCCTCTTGTCAAAGGCAAACCAGCACATTGGGAGCTTAAAGTGGATGGCAGCACTCTTGATTGCTTCTACTCCTAGATCCTACATTAGTTAGGATTCTAGACTTCTGCTTTATTAAACGTTTTTACCCTGGGTTACAATGTACGTAAAGAGAACGCACCAGAAGTGTGCCTTGTGGTACACTTTTATATGTGCCTGTACTTCTGCTTTGCTCATACCTTTAGTTACTGTTTGTCGCCACTCGGTAGTGAAATATCCATCCTGAGTTTTCCCAAAGACTGCCACATTGCAGGGGGTGGAGGCTGAGGTTTGGAGTTGCTGGGAGGGTGGTGGTATGATCGGAGTCAAGAGGATTTACTTACCACTGTTTCACCTCACTTGCACCCTAGGCACAAGTTCTGGGAGGAATCCTGGAAGGTGCACTGTGCTTTTTGCTCGCCATGGGGATCAACAAGGAAGAGGGAGATGTTTGAAGGGGGAGGGGTGTTGCCACTTAATCATTACCACTGCTGACATCAATGAAAAGCAGGTACTGCGGATCGTCTGCCTGAACACCTACAATGAGTAGAAAGGAGGCTGGATTCTTATTAAGTGTTAGGATGAGGTAGGGATGGGCAGAACATAAAACTGAGAAGGGGGAGCAGAGTGACCTGTATTTCAGCTTCAGTGTACGGTTGATTTTTGTGGTCAAAGGGTCCAAATTGCCTTGGTTATTTCCAAACAATATCAGGAGAGGAGCAGTTGAGTTTCTCAGCACCCCAGTGGGTGCCCAGGACACGAGGCAGCCTTGGAGATAAATATGTCCTTCCCTGAAATAGGAAGCCAACTATTTACTTATACAAATAACACTAGAAAAGGGCTTTATAAGCAGAGTTGCAGCACCTGAGCTTTGGACGAAACCCTAGATTTGTCTCAAAAGGTTCCTTCCGGAGGAAGGAAAGTCCTGAGACTCTTAGGTGGAGCACTGGCTCAAACAACAATTTAAATCAAGTATAGCCTCCACAGTCTCCAGGTTGAACCTGCCCAGACAAACACCCTCGAGACAGCTTCCGAGCAAAGATGACATTACCATTTCAACCCGAACGGGCATCAGAACCTGGTTCCAGTATTCCTTGTGTGAGATTAAAAAATCCTGTACATATCTATATAGTATAACAAATAAAATTCCCTTTTGAATCCTATGAATTTTCATCTTATTCACTTTCTCACCCCCTTCCTTTATCACACTCCTGTGGCAAAACCACAACCGTGGTTAGATCTGACTTTCTGCTCACTTAGCTCCTGACCTCTGTGTACCTGAATGAGGTTTGAAAAAAGTGCAGCAAAGCCAGGCTGGCCGCTCACACTGCGGATTCACGACCTCAAACCTCGATGGCGCGTTAGTGCTGCTAGGCAACCACACGGGGCTCCCCTAGTCAATGTATTCTGCTATATATCCCACTCAGTCCCACTGAATGAGTGGATTAAATAAATAAACTTCATTTAGGGTCCTGTTGATGCTATAGTTATGCTTGTCTGAGTTTAAAAGTGAATTTTATTTTAGAAACATTTTTTAAAAGTGAGCACTGGCCTTAGCATATCACTGGGCCAAAGAGACGTGTAGCGAAAAATGCACTAAAGCCAGAATCATGGGATAAAATTTCCATCATTTTGCCACTAGCTCTGGGTATCCATCTGGGCAAGCCCCTGATCGCTTCTGACACTTGGTTTCTTTTTCTTTCTTTTTTTAAATTGAGATGTGGTTGATTTACAACATTGTTATTCACATTGGTTTCAGATATGCAGCAAGGTGATTCAGTTATATATATATATTTATTATATATATAATTTTATATTATTTATTATATATATATAATATATATATTATTTTTTGGATTCTCTTCCATTACAGGCTATTATAAGGTATTGAATATTAAAAAAAAAAAATAAAGTGAGCACTGTTCTTGTATACCCAAAAGACTTACATTCCAGGCCAAGCCCTGCCACTTCCTAGCTGGATGGCCCTAAGAGAGTCATGCTTCCTCTGTGGGACTCAGTCTCCTCTATGAGTGGGGCAGCTGGACCAGGACTCTTAAAGATGGAGTCTCTCTAGGTATCAGTTGTGTGAATGAGATGAGGTCCCTACTTTCTGCCAGAGTTCACAGATCCATGATTCTGCTAGCCAGGCAAGCCCACAGCTGGGTGTCAATCAGGGGAGGGAGACAAGAGGTCACTGACATTTAAAGGAACCAAGGAGAAAAACCAGCAGGAGGACGTGTCTCATCTTTATTGGTCTCTGGTTTTGATTTCTGGTCCTGCAGCTGGAACAAGTTTCCAAAGTACACAAACCTCTCACACTAAAAGCAAACAGTGACTTTAGAGATGACATTGGACTGGGGTTCAAGGACCCAGATTCTAACCCAACTCTGTCGCTGACTCTTGGCCCCACCCTCTTCTTGGGCCTCAGTTTCTTCATCTGTATAATGAATAAGTTTGTGTACTACTGTTGTTGTTTAGCCGACAAGTTGTGTCCGACTCTTTGTGACCCCATGGACTGTAGCCCTCCAGGCTCCTCTGTCCATGAGATTTCCCAGGCAAGAATACTGGAGTGGATTGCCATTTTCTCCTCCAGGGGATCTTCTTGACCCAGGAAGGGGACCCACGTCTTTTGCTTAGCAGGCGGATTCTTTACCACTGAGCCAACAGGAAAGAGCCTAAGTACTCTAAGGTTTTTATAAAAAATATTTATTTATTTATATTTATTTATTTGGCTGCACCAGGTCTTAGTTGCAGCATGAAGGATTTTTGATTTTCATTGCGACAAGCAGACTCTTAGTTGCAGCATGTGGGATCTAGCTCCCAGACCAGGCATCAAACGCGTTTCCCCTGCATTGGGAGTGCAGAGTCTTAGCCACTGGACCACCCCGCCAGGGAAGTCCCCAAGTGTCCTAAGCTTTTATCTGGCCTCTGCTATTTCCCAGCACCGGTGGCATCTTTTTGCCCGTTTAAACTTGCCTGTCCTGTGTCAAATCAGAATTGGCACAGGATTAGCACATTTATGGTTTTACAAGCCCTAAAACATGCTTTGCAATTAAATGATGAAGTCATTGGAGTATTGCATGGAAACACCAAGGTCTTGATCAAGGGTAGGACTTTGGAACTGTAAGAGGAATGGAAAGGCGTTCGTGGTAGAAACACCTGTCCTTGATCTTGAAACCGGCTGGACCAGTGGCCACAGGCTGAGGGAGACCCACTGTTTTAGGAATACTGTCTGGCACTTTCCCCTAGGATGTGGTATAGGGGGCAGTTTGGGTGCTACTTGGGCAAATCACTAAAAACAAATCAAAATCTCCAGGGAAAACATCATTTCAAATATCTTTCAGTCTTCCTGATTCCTTTAAGAGGCCTGTTGTGGGGCTCAGACATTTTAATAACTCTCAAACCTTTGCTATTCTGTCTCTCGATCCTCACTTTTTACTAAACAGAGAGAAAAGAAGGGCTCAGGCTCAGAATCTTTACCAATCTAGAATTTGATAATATTGTCTTGCTTTATTGCACTTATTTTGTGGTTACTTTCCATGAATGGAAATTGGTATTATTTTTCCATATTATTTTTCCGTTTATTTTAAAAGACATATATTTAAGTTAAAAAAAAACACAAATGAGCTGATTTCTATAAAATTACTAAGGAATAGCGTGTGTTCTACACAGATACTACAACACAGGGCCGGTGGTCCCTGGGTTTGGTGCGTTACATTCCCCAGTCCAAACTGGCATCATGCAGATAGGGGAGGGTTCTCTGGACACAGGATAGTGCTTATAATGCCATTTAGATCTACTGGGTAACTCAGCTTTTGTTTTTTTTTTTTTTTTTAAATCAATGTTTACCTTTTCCTGATTAATTTGTGTAAAACCTGGAACTACACAAAAACATGTAGAATAAAAGGAGAAAATACTTTTAAAAATATATGGAATAGAATTAAAAATCATTCACTGTCTCTCTATTCAGAAATGAACACTCTGAGTACGTTGGAAAGTTTTTCTTCCTCGGAGCACCAATATAGCCATTATTATAATATATATGTTTTACTTTTGTAGCCTATTTTGCTGCCTTAACATATAACATAAATGCGACCCCACACCATTCAAGATTCTTTATAAACATCTTAAATGGCTGTAAGGTCTTTAACACAGAGAAGCCCCATAGTGGATTTAACCATTCCCCAGCTGCTGGACATCTGAGTTATGTCCAATTTTGTCTATTAAAATGTGATGGATAGTTTTATGCAAGTGTTGCCTGCATTTGTGTTTCTTAAAATTTTTTTTTTTTAGTTCTACCAACATTTTTTTATTAGAGTATAGTTGATTTACAGTATGGTGTTAAAGTGTACAGCAAAGTGAATTGGATCAGTTACATATATACATACATCCACTGTTTTTTTAGATTCTTTTCCCATGTAAGTCATTACAGAGTATTAAGTAGAGTCCCCTGTGATATACGGTAGGTGTTGCTTCCACTTTAGGTCGTTTCTTAAAAATAATTCGAGAAGTGGCATTCCTAGGTGGGAAGATTTTTAAGCCTTTTGGGATACATATTGCTAAGCTTTTTCCAAGAACGGGGAAACCTGAAGCTACTCTGATCTGAACCGATGTGATTGAACACACTCAGGTTTGTGCATGTAAGGTGGCCTTGTTATTGGAAAGAGCTAATACTGGGCCACTTCGGGCCAGTTACCGAAACTCACCACCTCCTGCTAGTGCAGGTCTGACTAGCCCCTCCCCCATCCATAATTCAAGAGCAAGTTTTATTCACAGCTAGCTCTCAAGTGTTTGTATTTTGGCTCAAAAAGTACAAGTGTCATGAACTTCACCTTATGTGATTCTTCCTTCAGGTAAAGGGATCAGCAACTGTTTTTTTCTTTTTTTTTTGGCCGTGCCAGGTCTTAGCTGTGGCACGTGGGATCCTCCATCTTCATTCTAGCACATCGGATCTAGTTCCCTGACCAGAGACGAAACGTGGGCCCCTGCATTGGAGCGTGGACTCTTAGCCCCTGGACCACCAGAGAAGTTCCAGCAACCGTCGATTTTTTTTTGAGGAAACTCCGTACTATTTTCCATAGTGGTTGCACCAATTTACACTCCCACAAACAGGGACCAAGGGTTCCCTTTTCTTCATATCCTTGCCAACACTTGTTATTTGTTTCTCTTTGATGATAGCCACTGTAAGAGGTATGAAAATGTATCTCATTGTGATTCCAATCCCCTGATGATTAGTGATGCTGAGCATCTTATCATGTGTTTATCAGCCTTGTATATCTGTCTTGGAAAAATGTCTGTTCAGGTCCTCTACACATTTTTAAACTGGGTGAAAGTGAAAGTCACTCAGTCATGTCCAACTCTTTGTGACCCCATGGACTGTAGCCTGCCAGGCTCCTCTGTCCATGGAATTCTCCAGGCAAGAATACTGGAGTGGGTTGCCAGCCATTCCCTTCTCCAGGGGATCTTCCCAACCAGGGGTCGAACCCAGGTCTCCTGCATTGCAGGCAGATTCTTTACTGTCTGAGGCACCAGGGAAGCCCAATTCAGAGGGCCTCTGAGTTGGGCTTCAGGACCTCTGAACTGGGGTTGGGCTTCAGGTCTATTCAGGTCCTCTGCCCATTTTTAAATTCGGTAGGTGGTTTTTATGCTGTTGAATTATACGAGTTCTTTGTATATTTTGGATATTAACCCCTTGTTAAACATATTTGAAATATATCCTGTTCTCGCGAATGGACACATGCCCTCCCATTCAGGAAGACATATTTTCACTTTGTTGACAGCTTCCTTTGCTATGTAGAAGCTTTTCAGTTTGATGCAGCCCCATTTGTTTACCTTTGCTCTTTTTTCCATTGCTTGAGGAGACATATCTAAAAAAAACAAAAATACTGCCTTTGTTTTTTTCTAAAAATTTCATAGTTTCAGGTCTTACATTTGTCATTAATCTGTTTTGAGCTTATTTTTGTGCATGATGTGAGAAAGTAGTCCAAAGTGTCTATTTTGCAGGTAACTGTCCAGATTTTACTGTATCATCAGTCACCTCTGGGAGTTCATCTATCGACACCAGGTACCCCTTCTTGGGAGTCTCTGTGCCTGCCTTGGGGAGGGGTGTTTGTGCCTTGTAGGTAAGGTGGGGCACAGCAGCCTTCAAACCTAAGAATGAGATATATTTGGGATATGTTGGTCTTTTAACTTTCTTTCATAAGTCGAAGTTCTCATTAGTTTCCTCCTCTGTGCCAAGAGAATAAAATGCAAAACCACTCGTCACTGTTAACAGAGCCCTCTCCTCTTCACCTGGCTGTGTCCTAGCCTCCCTGTGCTCTGTTCTGGAACACTTTTCCACTAAAATGAGCTCTGTGTTCTAAGAAAACATCCTGTCCCCAAATTCCTGTCTGTCTTATCCCTTCCAAGCCTTGCCCAGGCAGTCACCTCTGCCTGCTCCATGTTACTGTCCCATTTCACCCCCACGCTGCCCGACAATCTCTGCAATGCTGAGCTCAAGTCCCACCTCCTCGAAGCCAGCATCCGGCTTTGGCATTAAACAGCCTGTGTTCAAACTCCAGTTCTATCCTGGACAGGACAACTGTAAATATGTTACTCAGTCTTTCTGAGCCTCAGTTTCCTGATCTGTTAAAAAAAAAAAAATAGGAGGAAGGGGATATGTCCTTCACAGTTTTAAAGATTAAAGAAGACAACTTGAGTGAAACTGCCTGGTATGGAGGGGACAGTCCAGAACTATTTTGGCTATTGATGGAATTCCCCTCCTGGACAAGTTGGATTTACTCTCCCTTTTCTGCAGTTCCAGAGCATTCTGTACCTCACTCCTCCCCTGACGGAGAGGGTTTAGTATTTGTGATGTGGGATCGGAAGCTTATTTTACTCACCTTGGTATCTGTCCTGAGGCCTTTAGCATAATATTTGTGCTCAAAAAGTAAAATTAAATTGAACCAACTCTTCGGGTTTTGCTCTCTTTTTTTCTGTGACATTCATTCCAACAGCCTCTGAGTCTGAAGTCAGTGAAGCTGCCCTATTTTTGGGGGTTCTCCGGCCCCACCAGTCTGCTCAAGGGACGTGTCCACATAACGGCCTCACAAGCCCCCACCCGCTTCCTGTGCACACCCACCCCCCACAGTCTGGAGCGGTGGTTCTCAGCCGGGGCGCTTTTGCTCCCCAGGGGATGTTTGGCAGCGGCTGGAGGTGTTTAGGGTTGTCCCACAAGAGTGGAGGGGGCTCCTCCTGGCGCCAGTAGAGATCAGGGATGCTGCGAAACATCCCACGCCCACAGGACAGTCGCCATACGAGGAATTATCCTGCCCCGAATGTCAACAGCACTGAGGCTGAGGAGCCAGAACTGGAGGGGAGCTTGTGTAAGGTAGTGAGACCATGGGGCCCCTCTGCTCACAGCCCTCTCAAGGCTCCCATCTTCCCAGGGTAAAATCTGCAGTCCTCACACCCCCCCTTTCTCTCTCTCACAGCATTATTGAGATCATAACCCACACAGAACCCGTCCTTCTAACGTGGAAAATCCAGTGGCTTTTAGTAGCCAGGCATGTTTCCGTCACCACCACGGATTTCATTTTTTATTGGTGTATTTATTTAAAAAAATATTCTGTTCATTTATTTTTGGCTTTGCTGGGTTTTCGTTGCTGAGCGGGCTTTTCTGCGGTTGCAGCGAGCAGGGGCTCCCCTCCAGGCGCGGTGCGCAGGCTTCTCACAGCAGTGGCCTCTCTTGTCGTGGAGCGGGGGCTCTAGGTGCACCGGCTTCAGTCGTGGTGGCTCGTGGGTTCAGCAGCTGCAGCTCCCGAGCTCTATAGCACAGGCTCAGTAGTCGGCGCATGGGCTTAGTTGCTCCCTGGCATGTGGGATCTTCCCAAATCAGGGATCGAACCCATGTCTCCTGCATTGGCAGGCAGGTTCTTTACCGCTGAGTGACCAGGGAAGCCTTCACCATGGATTTTGGAATACTCTTGATTATTCCTCCCAAGAAAACCCACCCACACCCCCCAAGCCATCAGTTTCCAGTCTCACCTTCCCCCCAAGTCCTAGGCAAGCACTGGTCTACTTTCTGTCTCTACAGAGTTGCCTGTTCTAGACATTTCATATAAGTGGAATCATACGTGTGCGTATGGTTCCTTTGTCACTGACTTCTTTCACTCAGCGTAAAGTTTTCAAGGGCCACTCATGCTATAGCATGTACTGGTGTGGCATTCTTCTTTTCATGGAGTAACACTCTATTGTAATGATTTACCACATCTTATTTATCCCTCCAATAGTCAATGGGCATTTGGATTGTTTCTACTTTTGGGCTATCCTGAAGAGTTCTGCATGAACATTTGTAGACAAGTTTTTTTTTTTTTTTTTTTTTTGCAAACATGTTTTCATTTCTCTTGGGTGTGTGTCTAAGTGGTTGGGTGATCTGGGAACTCTATCTGTAACCTTTTGAGGAGTTGCCTGACTGCTTTCTCCTCCCTCTTCTCTAAGGACACACGTCTGACCAATCACTGCAGGCGCGTCTTCCTCTGTCTCCAGACTTCTCACCTGGATGGCCACAGTGCCTCCTAATGGGGACCCCTGGAGAAACAGGGACCCCAGAGCACTTACTGCACCCTCTCTGGAGGCTGGCCCGGGCATCAGCCTTTCTGATGCTCCCCAGCTGGCGTCGATGGACAGCCTAGTGGGAGAACCACAGGGCCTCCTTCTCTCTAATCTGAGATCACCCTGCCACCTGAACGCTTTTTCTAAAGTAAATCTGATTGTATCACCCACACTCGAAACCCCTCTTTGGCTCCCCCACAATAAAATCTCAACACCCTGGGATGTGCACAGGTTTTTGTGATCTCCATCTGTCCACCTCCCTTCCTTTCCCTTCCTGATTCAGGGCTTGGGCACACCTGGCCATGCTGAGCCGCACACGCTTTCTTCCGTGTGCCTGCTCGCCACACGTCTGTGCCCCTTCTCCACAGCCTTTTCCATCTTCCCAGCCTCCTCCAGCAAGTCTTGCCTGACTGCTTCCCTGGGGACCAGGCTCAGCGCTGAGTGAGTCTCCCTTTGGGCAGCCTTCTCTCCCCACACTGTCACGCTGTGTTCACTGGCCTCGCATCTGTCAGGGCCAGGGCTGGTATGTCATCTTTCTCTGCCCGCTCCACCTGCTGACACCCAGGTGGCGTTTGTCTGTCTGGGTTGGTGGGAAGGGTGAAGAGGTAAAAGCCTGTTTTTATCTACCCACGGGGGCAGGGACCAGGGAGGTGATCCTACCACCTGCCCAGGGGTCCACTCCCGAGACCCAACAGGAGCCCTGGGGCAGCCAGCAGACCGCTCAGCGGCCTCCCTGCCTGGGCCCGTGAGTCCCCATGCCGTCCACCCTGCATCCGCATCCAGCTGCATCTCCCGCCCCGAGGCCTGCGTGTTTCCCTTCTCCAGCCATGGGCCTCTGCCAGCAGGAAAGGGGGAGGGGGGCCAGGTGGGACAGTCCTTCTGCAGCTAAAGGCCAAGTACCCCAGCACAGAGATAAATCAGATGCTTCTACTTTCAAAGGGCCCCAGTGGGGTGGAACGTCCCTTCCCTCGTCTTTGGCCATAAACCTCCAGATTCAAGAAGTTAATTGCCCTCCGCTGGAAAAGCTATAAAGAGCAGGGCTCATCAACGGTCAGCAGAGAACACAGGCTGGACCGACCCCCCGGGCGTGGCCCCGGCTGCAGGCGCCCCCGCCCATTCACCCTCCCGGGCCTCCCCTCCTGGGGTGGGCTGCACTGTCTCTGGGGGAACCTGTTGGAGGCTGCAGGCCTTGACTGCTGGCGCTGGAGGCGCCGGGGAGTTTGCGCCCTGTAAATCCTGGGCTCCTTTCTGCGGCTCCGTCTACGCAGACGCTGCTTCGCTTGCTGTGACTAAGAGGAGCACCGGAAAGGTGTCTGGCTCTGCTGTCGGCCACATGACTGGGCGACTCCCTTCCCCTCTCGGGTTCGTGGTTCCCTCTGAGGTTCAGGGATGGGGTGGGGTGGACCAGGTGACCCTGAAGGCGGATGTCAACTCCAATGTCACAGATCATCCCACTTGAGCACAAAGCTGTGTAAAGTCTTCCTCTTAGGGCCTGAGTTGTTAGGAAAACTGTAGTTGGGAAGATCTGAGCCAAACACAGCAAAAAAAAAAATAGCAAACCTGAAAGTAACTCCTCTTTGTATTTTCATTTGTTCTACACCTGGCCTCTGCACACTCCAGGGGAGAACAGCCCTGGGCGAAGCATCTCCCGGACCTGAGTTCTGCTCCTGCTCCGACAGGCAGTGCCCTCTGGGGCCAGTCACTTTCCCCTCCGTAGGCCTCAGTTTTCTGCTTGGAAAATGGGGACATTCATATCTCTACCTGTCATTCAAGAGACACGTGCTGAGAGTCTCCTATAGGTGTGACCTAGCCCCAGATGGGGGAGGAGATGGAAGGTGGGTGGGATGCGACGCGAACTCCCAAGGAACTCCAGGTCGAGCCGGGAGACAGCCACATAAACGATTGTGGTCCATGATAGTGAGAGATGCAAGAATCGTAGTAAAAAGAATGACAAGAGCTGGCATTCAGCTAGGGCTTCTCAGCGCTGGGCTCTCTGCCAGCGGCTTGCTTGTCGCATTCAGTCCTGTATCAACCCTAGGAGCTGACACCACAAACATCCTCGTTTCACAGGTGCTCAGGAAAGGTGCCCTGGAGGAAAGGGTGCGTGTGTCTGCTGAGACCTGCGGTGTGTGCGGGAGCTTGTAATGCGCAGTCTGAAGGGTGAACCAAGGCCTGGGCCCACAGGAGCCCATATGGCTGGAGCCCATGTGGGGCTGGGTGGGTTGGGGGGCTGGTGATGACAGGGAGGTGGGGGGCAGCCACGAAGGCTCTTGTAAGCCATGTGAAGGGGATGATGAAGGCCCCAGGGAACCAGCTTGGTGGCCGGTGGGTCAGAGAATAGGTTGAACAAGCTGAGAAAGGAGACTGGAGCCCCACAGACCTGCTGGTGACTGAGGGCCCTCTTGGAGAATGTTGTCATAGTTTTCAGGAAGAGGTGAGGACCTGAGCTGAGGGCTGGAGGGCAGAGGGAACTGATGGCCTAAGCAGGTGACCGTGCGTCATGCGGGCAGAGGGTGGTCAAGGCCAGTGAGGTCATGTACCAGATGGGCTCCTGGAAAGCTGGAGCCCAGGTTCCGGCGTCAGGTTCATTGCCAGAACGACCACTGGCCCACCCGCCATCTCAGCTGTCAACACGTGAGGAAGGACCCAGAGGTGGAGAAGGAACAAGTCTTCCTGGCCTGGCAAGGATTCTGCAGAACAAAGATGGCAGGAGACCAGACCTTACAGAAAAAGTACTTTATGGACATTTGTTAAACGGAAAAATAAAAAATACCTTTTCTTCCTCTTACAGCTTATGTTCATTTCCTCTTAAATACGAAGTGTTTAAAAGTCAATACTAAATGCTCAATAATGATTAGCTGCATCTGAGATTCCCAAGCAAAAGGTGGAGTCAAGAGCCCTGTCTAGTCAAGAAAGCAAGGGCAGAACCAGGCTTGTTTGGTGGGTCATCTGGCTACTGAACTTCCTACTACAAAGTCCAAGAGTTAAAGAGGGTTGGGACCAGCATGAGGATAGAGGAGCAGTGGGATGAAGACCAGGGAAGATAAGAGTGTGGTAACTGGGCAAGGAGGCACGGCAGACCCGGGCGGAAGGATGATGTGATTACTGTTTCTATACATCAGTGGTTCAGCACCCCGCTGCCTGCTTGGGAAGGCATGGAGTATGTCTCTGCCTCACACCACACATCCCCCCAAAACTCTAACATCTATGAAATTGTTGAAGTCAGGTTTTAGAAGAATATTTAGTGCTCATTGTATATTATTAAGTGACAGGCTACAAGAAAGTATACAGGTTATAACCACAATTTTGTTGACTGTTTTCCCACAATATATCTGGAAGAGTGTTTATGTGCACATACACATAAAGTGTATGTGAATCCATATGTATAGGGTATATCATACACAGACATGTACCATATGTCATGAAACATATAAAAATGGTAGTAGTGATTTTTTTAGACAGTTTTTTTCAAGTCTTTATTGAATTTGCAACACTGTTTTTTTTTTTTTTTTTGGCCACAAGGCATGTGGGGTCTTAGCTTGTGGACCAGGGATCGAGCCCTGTATCAGAGGGCGAAGTCTTAACGCTGGACCACCAGGGAGGTCCTGATAACAGTGATAATTTCAAGACATTTTTACTTAGGTATTTGTTGTTGTTGTTCAGTTACCCAGTTGTGTCTAACTCTTTGCGACCCCATGGACTGCAGCAGGCCAGGCCTCCCTGCCCCTCATCATCTCCCAGAGTCTGCCCAAGTTCATGTCCATTGAATCAGTGGTGCCATCCAACCTCATCCTCTGTCACCCTCTTCTCCTTCTGCCTTCAATCCTACTTACATAGACTTACTGTTTTGTTTTTTCTTAAAGTTCCACAATGAAGATTCGCTACTTGGATAATATGGAAAATTGAGAAATGTTATTTAGAATATAAATCTAACACTAAAATGATTTAAATGCTTTGGTGAAGGAAAGTGGAAACATGTTGGCGGAGCCTCCCTCATGAAGGCTGCGCTGCAGTTGCCGGAGCAGCTCTACTTCTTCCTGATGTCCTGCGGCGGAATGCCCAAACACGGCTGTAAACTTCTGGAACCTGACACCATGTGTAGGCTGGGTTTCTCTGGTGAGGGAACCTGCTGGCCCAGTCTAGGAACCTGCTCTTGTGTGACACCAGACAGTCGAGGGGTGACCCAGCCCACCTCTCTGTTTCCAGGGGGTAAATCAAGTTCATGGTTGGCATTTTCTCAATTAAAATTGTTCTATAAAATGTTCTTAAACATTTGATGTCTGATGTTACTCTGATAAATCAGAATCCAGTTTTGAGACTGTACCAGATTTAGTCCTTTTTTTTAGCTGCACTGGGTCTTCGTTGCAAAGTTCAGGCCCTTCATTGCAGTGTGGGGCCTTCTCTAGTCGTGGTGTAAGGGCTTTGTTTGTTGCGGAGCACCAGCTCTAGAGCAGATGGGCTCAATAGCTACAGTGTGCAGGCTTCTCTAGGTGGGGCTGGCGGGCTTAGCTGCCCTGCAGCATGTGGGATCTTAGCCCTCCAACCAGGGACTGAACCTGCACTGGAAGATAGATTCTTAACCACCAGACCACCAGGGAAATCCAAGATTTATTCTTGATTATATATGTAACTGTCTTAAGTTGATGGGCTTCCCTGGCAGCTCAGCTGGTAAAGAATCTGCCTGCAAGGTAGGAGACCCCAGTTTGATCCCTGGGTCTGGAAGATCCCCTGGAGAAGGGATAGGCTACCCACTCCAGTATTCGGGCCTGGAGAATCCCATGGACTATAATAAGTCACAAGGAGTTGGACATGACTGGGCAACTTTCACTTTCACTTTTTCACTAAGTTGATACATCAACATTTCAGTATGCACTGGTTCTTGAAAGAATGAAGATATAACAGCCTGGGTGTCTGTTTTTCACAAGTTCCTCTACATGATTCTGAAACATACCAGCTTGAGACCTCCTGTTGGCGTGTGTTCTAAGTAGTTGGCCTCACAGGTTGCTATAATTAGAATCATTTGTGCAATTTTAAACCTCCCCATGGCAAAAGTATACACCAGAAAATAGGGAAAAAAATGGAAACAGTGGCAGATTTTATTTTCTTGGGCTCCAAAATTACTCCAGATGGTGACCACAGCCATGAAGTTAAAAGACGCTTGCTCCTTAGAAGAAAAGCTATGAAAAATCTAGACAGCATATTAAAAAGCAGAAACATAATTTTGCCAACAAAGGTCTGTATAGTCAAAGCTATGGTTTTTCCAGTAGTCATGTATGGATGTGAGAGGTGGACCATAAAGAAGACTGAGTGCCAAAGAATTGATGCTTTCAAACTGTGGTGTTGGAGAAGACTCTTGAGAGTCCCTTGGACAGCAAGGATATCAAACCAGTCAATCCTAAAGGAAATTAACCTTGAATATTTATTGGAAGGACGGATGCTGAAGCTGAAGCTCCAATACTTTGGCCACCTGATATGAAGAGCCGACTCATTAGAAAAGACGCTGATGCTGGGAAAGACTGAGGGCAGGAGAAGAGGGTGACAAAGAATGAGATGGTTGGATGGCATCATCGACTCAATGAACATGAGTTTGAGCAAACTCCGGGAGAGAGTGGACAGGGAAGCCTGGCGTGCTATAGTCCATGGGATCACAGAGTTGGACATGGCTTAGTGACAGACAACAACAGATCACTAAACTCAGAACCGGTATTTTTTTTAAGTCCCCCAAGTAATTCCAATGTGCAGTCCAGTTTGAGAACCATTGTTATTAATGAAAGCAACCTGAAATTCAGGTGCTGTAGCCTGAGAAACAGCTTTGGTGAAAGGCCTGCGTCTGAATCATTTTGTGTCCTCTGTCTCCATCTGTTGGCCATTCTGCTACATTGCTATAGTTTACAGTTTGAGTTTCCAAGACACGCTGCTGCCTTTACTTTTAAGAATGTTTGTAGTAAGCCAGAAAGATAAACACCAATACAGTATACTAACACATATATATGGAATTTAGAAATATGGTAATGATAACCTTATATGCAAAACAGAAAAAGAGACACAGATGTATAGAACAGACTTTTGGACTCTGTGGGAGAAGGCGAGGGTGGGATGATCTGAGAGAACAGCATCGAAACATGTATATTATCAAGTGTGAAACAGATCGCCAGTCCAGGTTGGATGCATGAGACAAGTGCTCGGGGCTGGTGCACTGGGATGACCCAGGGGGATGGGATGGGGAGGGAGGTGGGAGGGGGGTTCAGGATGGGGAACACATGTAAATCCATGGCTGATTCATGTCAATGTATGGCAAAAACCACTACAATATTGTAAAGTAATTAGCCTCCAACTAATAAAAATAAATGGAAAAAAAAAAGAATGTTTGTCAACCAGTGAATATAACAAAAAAAGGAAGCAGATTCACAGATACAGAGAACAAACTAGTGGCTATCAATCCAGAAAGTGACAGGGGAGGGGCAAACTAGGAGTAGGAGATTAAGAGGTACAAACTACTATGTATAAAATAAATAAGCCACAAGGATATGTTGTATATAGCTCAGGGTATATAGCCAATATTTTATAATACCTATAAATGGAGCATAACCTTTAAAGATTATGAGTCACTATGTTGTACACCTGAAACTTATTATATGTTTATTTGTATATATAACATATATATGTATTACATATTTGTTTATTTATATATTTGTTTATTTATATATATTATCATATATAATGCTATATATCAACAATATCTCAACTTTAAAAAAAGAATATTTACTGAAAGAAATCAGAGAACCAAAAAAAGTTAAAACTTTTAAGTAACAGAAATAGATGCAAAATATATTCTTATTTATAATAGGATTATTTAAGTGTTAGAAAAAGAAGTACTGTAATGCATCTAGGATCTTTTCTGTGCTTGGCAAATAAAAAGCAACCAATGGGGTAAAGAAACCGCCTGCAATGCAGGAGATGTAGGACATGCAGTTTCAATCCCTGAGTTGGAAATATCCCCTGGAGGAGCGCATGGCAACCCATTCCAGTATCCTTGCCTGGAGAACCCCGTGAACAGGGGAGCCTGGCAGAGCTACAGTCCATGGGGTCGAAAGAATCAGACACGACTGAGTGTTATAAATTTCCATCGAAGCCTTGCTTTAACTGTACCTATGCATTTTGATATGTCATATTTTCATTTTTGTTAACTTTCAAGTATTTCCTTATATGCTTTGAGACATCCCCCTTTGACCTATGGATTAATTAGAAGTATATTATTTAATTTCAAGTACTTAAGAGATTTCCTGGTGATTGATTTCTGGCTTAATTCCATTATGGTCAGAGATCATAGTTGGCATGATTTCTACTCTTTCAGATCTGTCCAGATCTGTTTCATGATGCGGACTATGGCCTGTTTGTTCTGTTGGTCACTGAGAAAGGAGTGAGTGCTGAAGTCGACAATGGTGATTGCTGACTAGCTGTTTCTCCTCTCAGTTCCATCAGTCTTTGTTTCATGTGTTTTGAAGTTATGTTGTTAGGTTCACAGCCATCTAGGATTGTTAGGCCTTGTCTGTGACCTGACACTGTTATCTTTATGCAATTTCTCTGTTTATTCCTGATTAGTACTAATATTTGCATGGTATAGTTTTCTTTTTTTCCTTTTAAACTTTACTAACTTTAAATGAGTTTCTTATAAATAGCATATAGTTGGATCTTGGATGGGCTTCCCAGGTGGCAGTAGTGGTGAAGAACCCACTTGCTGGTGCAGGAGACATAAGAGACGTGAGTTCGATTCCTGGGTCGGGAAGATCCCCTAGAGAAGGAAATGGCAACCCACTTCAGTATTCTTGCCTGGAAAACCATGGACAGAGGAGCCTGGCAGGCTACAGTCCACAGGATCACACAGGGTCAGACACGACTGAATCAACCTAGCCTTAGCACAAATCCTGGGTATTTTTACATTCTGACAATCTCTTTTAATTAGTATACTTAGACCTTTTAAACTTAATGTAATTGTTGATAGGCTTGCATCTACTATTTTGGGTTTTCTATTTGTCCCTTATGTTTTTCATTCCTGCCTTCTTTTGGATTATTTGAATAATTTTTAATACTCCACCTTAATCACCTAGTGAGTTTTTGAATATATCTTTTGTGTAGTGTGTGTGTGCATGTGGTTTCTCTAGCAACTACAAAATACTTAACTTTTCATAAGTTGTTTGGAATTAACATTTTATTGTTCAAGTGAAATGTAGAAATCTTAGTACCATATAGATCTCTTTACCCTTCCTCGTTAGATGGTGATTTTACGTGAATAATTGGGGCTTCTCAGGTGGCACAGTGGTAAAGAATCTGCCTGTCAACGCACTAGACACAAGAGATGAGGGTTCGATCCGTGGGTTGGGAAGATCCCCTGGAATAGGAAATGGCAACCCACTCCAGTATTCTTGCCTGGAAAATTCCATGGACAGAAAAGCCTGGTGGGCTACAGTTCAAGGGAGTCTCACATATTCAGACCCGACTGAGCACACACACACATACATACCTATATTCACTGAAGACCCCATCAGACAATATTAGAAGTTTGTACATGTTATGAAAAGCTTAAGATGAGAAAAACGGTCTATTTATCCAAATATTTCCCACATCTATTACTCTTCCTTCATTTCCAAAGTTTCAAATTTCCCTCTGGTGTCATAGTTTTATCAACAAAATATTCCCACATCAAGAGATCAAGCAAGAAAAACGCAGAGAGCAAGAGAAAGCAATGGGCTTCACTCTCTTGCTGTTGGGACAACACTTCCTCTGGTCAGAGAAGGGTTCCCCTCCCTGAAGCTCTAGGCACCTGCCTGGCTGCGACAGCCACGGCTGCATCGGGATTGCCAAGGGGCAGGGGTGGGAGGGGAGAGAAGCCACAAACAGGGGTGTCCCCCTCTCTCCCTGACCCACACAGTCCCTCATGCTCCATCCGAGGACCAGAAATAGAGCGTGTCTCTGGGAGCTCTGTCTGCGTGGTGTGCGGGTCCAGGACTCTGTCTGTCTGGGGTCCAGGCCAGGAGATGCCCGGGGGCAATAACAGCAAACTTACTGTCCGCTGGGTGGTGCTGAGTTCCCCTTTCCTTCCCTGGTTCTCCTGTTACGCTTTCCTTTTCCAGACAACAGCTGCACGCATTGAGTCCTGGCACTCTAGCCTTCAGTGGGAGGGAGAGGGTGGACTAGCACTGGAGTGAGAATGACAGATGGATTTTTATATCACAAACAGAGCCGTGGATTTACAAAGGCTGAAAAACGCGATGCACCCCTAGGGTACTCTGATTGAGGGATAAATTCTCTCCCTGCACACCCTCCCCCCTTACCCCCACCCTGCTCCACCCAGGCACGATGTGGTGGCTAAAAGTTGAATTCCTTGGTTTGAATTTTTACGTCTGTTTTTCCAGATGAAATTTAGAATCATTTTGCCATTAAAAGTATTTTTTTTAATCTTGATAGGAATTTACCTAAATTTCTGGATTCAGAGAGACATAGTTTTTTTTTGTTTTTTTAATAATTTTGGGTCCTTCTATCTAAGAACATGGTATATCTTCTCATTTTTTAAAAAATGTCTTCTTCAATGACATTTAAAAAAATTCCAATTAAAAAATTTTTTTTCACAAAATCCTTGTGTTACAATTTGGTTAGATTACTCCTGATATTTTGTTACTACTGCGATGAGATCTTTTAAACATAAAATCTTATTGGTTATAGTTGATATATAGAAGAGCTATTGATTTTGGCCTAATCTGTAACCAGCTACCTTACAAACCTTTTGTTATTTTTGGAGTTGATTTTCTTGATTTTCTACAAATAATGATTCGTGAATTCAGTCTCTCAGACTCGTGTTTTACAAATAATGCTAATTTGGAATCTTTGAAAAACTTCTGAAAAATTCTGCTTTTGGTTTATTTAATCATATTGACCATCAAATCTTACACAATGTTAGGTAACAGTGGTGATGATAGACTTGCTTGTCTTGGTTGTGGTTTTAGCAAAGTCACTCTTCAAGACAGAAATATTTTATGACGTTAATGAAATATCTTTAAATTCTCTTTTAAAGGAAATCTGATCAGAAAAGGACACTAAGTTTTATCAAATGCTCTTTCAGTATCCATAAAATGACCATGTGCATTTTCTTACTTGACCTACTAAGGTGGTAATTACTTGACCTATTAATAGAACTTCTAAATTTAAAAAAACACCTGTGTTCCTACAGTCAATCCTAGTAGGTCACAGAATAGATTGCAGAGCAATTAATTCTCAAGGGAAGGGCTTTTCCCCAACACAGGTGCTTTTCGTTGAATTATGTCCCAGAGAGGCCATACCGCCACCACCTCCCCCCTGGCTACTGTTACTGCTGGCAGTGCAAGGGTCCTTGGCAGTGTTGGGCAGAAATGGCAAATGAATGCTGGTTTGCTGAGAATTTGGCCCAATCCTAATATAATAATACTTTGGCCACCTGATGCAAAGAACTGACTCATTTGAAGAGACCCTGATGCTGGGAAAGATTGAAGGCAGGAGGAGAAGGGGATGACAGAGGATGAGATGGTATGATGGCATCACCGACTAAATGGACATGAGTTTGAGTAAACTCTGGGAGTTGGTGATGGACAGGGAGGCCTGGCGTGCTGCAGTCCACGGGGTCACAAAAAGTCAGACACGACTGAGCGACTGAACTGAACTGACTGAATATAACATCCTCACCCACTAGAGTGGAGCTTTAGTTTAGACCCGAGGACTCAAGGACTGTACTAGTAGATTAGTAGCTCCTTCCCCAAGATCCCCTCCAGAGATCTCACCCTAACGAGGAGACAGTCAAGCCCAGGGAGGAAACTAAAGAAAAGGGTAATGAGGGCAGCGTCTGCTCTGTGCCGGCTCCAGTACAATGCTTTACATGTATTATGCGACTGACTCCTGAAACTCTACAAGGTAGGTATCCCCTTTTTAACGATTAGAGGTCTAGAAACTTGCCCAAGCACATAATTACTAAGAAGAGTTGTTCTTTAAAAAACGGGTGTAATTCTGAAGTTTGTGTAAACTGGATCTGTAATTTCTCAAGACTGGCCCTCAGGGATGGGTCATGAGGCAGAACTCACTTGCAGTCCTTTCCCATGCCCATTAGGGATCTGTGGGGACCAATAGGGGGCTGTTTCTGGCTGGCCACAGAGGTCCTGGGGGAGTGCCCATCCCACCCTGCAGGATCCAGGTTGACTACCTAGAAGTGCAGTCAGGGGATTCCAGCTGTTCAACCGGCATCATAAAAGCACATGGTGTGTTGACACTGTTTTTGCCTGGTGCTCTGAAAATTCAAGGAAAACAAATACTGGATTTTATTGAGTACCAAAAGTTGTTTTAAGAACTTTCCATGACAAACAAATTTCACTGTTATAACATCCTTATGAGGCAGGCACCATTATCCCCATGTCACAGATGAGAAAACCAGGCATGAGAAGTTAAGTAACATTCACAGATGGAGGGCAGAGCCAGGATTTAAGCCTAGGCTCTTAACCACTGCACTCTGCTAATGACATGAAGGCCGAATGAACTGGAGTAACTAGAACTCACTTAGTTGGTGAGGTCCTGTTCCTGGTCTGGATTCACGTACAAATACCAAAATCAGGGAAGTTGTTGCCCTGGTGTTCTCGACGAGGTTTCTAACCTCTCATCACCTTAGGGCACTGGCTCTACCATTAACTAAACCTGCAAGAGGTTACAGTGTGCATCTTCCTTGGGTTCCAGAAGTGGTTTATTATTAGTGAGTTTCACAGGAACAGTTGGAAGGTAAGTGATGTTTCCTAATGCTCTTAATTCAATGAATTTGCTCTAGACTTCTGTGCCAAGCTGACTCCTCCTCCAAATTTTTTCTTTTAAATATCAAGAGAAATATCAGTATCATGTATCAAAAGAAAGTTCAGAATTGAATTTGGCATTCTGAATCAGAGCCAGACTTCCTACTGTTTCTGCAGCAAATAAATCCTGCCCCTTTATTCTCTGGGCTGCCTTCCATGATGGCAGCTTTACTGAGCCCTCGGCCTGGGTGTATAGCCACAAAGCCACAGGGCGAAGAGAAGTAGCATCCGATCCAGACAGAAGCCCTCAGTCTGCACTCAGAGAATTTCTGGAAGTGCTTATTAGCCTTGATTTCTCCCTGAATACAAACATTAACATCTGTTTTCAGAAACCTGGAAACCTTAAAGACAGTCAAAGGTTTAGAAAGAAAAAAATTTTATTCAAAGTAAGCAAATGGTAAGAGTGAATCAGCAAGGGAAACCATTCAAAATCATTTCACAGATGTTTTATCAAGAAACCCACCAGTGAAAGCTCAAAGAACCAGGAGTAAGTTATATACGGCATATTTTTACTTTTATGAAAACAGCAAGTAAACAAGCTGCTACTAAGAATATATTCCTTCAAGAGAAGGAAGTTCTAAGTTTCAAGACAGTGTCGGAACAGGTTCAACTCAGTTCCATGGGCTCTGTAACAATTGTTGCCCAGAATCCTCCAAAGAAAACCAAGTCTAGAGAATGTTCTATATAGTAGTTTTTACTGTGCTGGTCGTCTCAAGCTTTGAAATTGGTATTCTACCAAAAAAAAGTGAGACTTCAGCTATTTGAATACTCTGCTCCCTGGTCTCTGCCTAAACCTTTTTTTCTAAACAAACAGCAACATAGAAAGGAAAGAGTGAGGGAGAAAAAAGAAGGGACACATGGATGCTCTGAAATGTATTTTTTAAGATAAATAACTGCAGTTAAATAATATACTGCCAACTACAGTTAGTCACTCAGTCATGTCTGACTCTTTGCGACCCCAGGGACCCACCAGGCTCTTCTGTCTGTGGAGTTCTCCAGGCAATAATACTGCTGTGGGTAACCATTCTCTCCTCCAGAGGATCTTCCCAACTCAGGGATCAAACCTGGTCTCCAGGATTGCAGGTGGATTCTTTACCGTCTGAGCCATAATATTCTGCCAAAACTCACTCTATGTACCCTGATTCTTATTTATTCCACATCAAGTTGAAGTGTGGGATCTTTTATTATATATCTCTATGATTGAAATTACTTACAATAAAGAGTTGATGGTCAAAAGCCATATGCAAAATTTAAATATAAATAATGTTTCGGTGAGAAACTACTTTTTTAACTGCTTGGGCATTATCAAAATATAATCTAAAAACCTCTCCTTGTAATCATGTAAATTAAACAAATAATCCTTTTTAAGGCACAAATCCAAAGATGGCAAAATTACCAAAAGTTCAGCATAGGGGACCACATTCTCCTAAGGGGTGTTAGGAAATTCAGACAGAGGCTGATGTCATGGCCAGGCTGAAATGGACATGGCCCTCGGCCAGAGGGCCTTGAAAGCCAGTTCATCTTTACAGGGCTGTGGGAAGGCTTAGACAGGGCTTCCAGGGGTGCCACTCGGGGAGCTCAGTGCAACAGCAATTTATCAACCTGAAAGGAACTGATTCAGTATTTTAGCAACCGATGCAGCTGAACCAGCACAAACTGGCTAAACACCAGCTCTGCCTGTAGCTTTCTGTAAGTGCAACTTGATAAAAACGGTCGACTATGGGCACACTGCTTTACATTAGTTTATTACAAAAGAAAAACAATCCCCAGAGACACGATATACAACATTCTAACTCCTAAATCCTTCTGCTGTTTCGTTTTTTAAAAATACTCTTCTGAGTCCACTCTTTGGAACCCAAGCCTGCTCAGTCCACAGGACAACCCAACTCCTTGGCTCCCAGATGCGCAAGTCAGAGGTTCCAGCAGTCACAGCCACAGCCAAGGCAGTGAAAACACTCTCCAACGTGGATGAACCCTCTGAGAAGAATTTCAATAGCTGCTAACTCGTTCTAAATAAACAGTGAAAGGACTGTTTCTGCCCCTAAGACTAAACCCCACACACCTGATGCTCAAGCTCAGGTCTTCCTTTTTCCATCTGACACCTGGAAAGTATGGTAGAATATTCACCGATGGGTTAATCCTAAGAGTGCTACTTGAGATCCAGATGAGTCAAAATAAATGGTCAGGGTATCTTCTAAAAAGCTCACGATGGCCTTTTTGGCTGGGTCACCAGTCAGTACCTGGACATTGTTTATGTGCCCCAGGGCCGTTCTGACCATCTGGTCTCTCTCCTGCGGGTGGTGGGGTGCTCCGGCGTCATCTCTCTCTGTTCCTGACTTTAAAAACTGTAGGATGAAAGACTGGACCATGTCCCCATGCAGTTCGAGGGTTTCCCTGATGCAGGACAGGTCTGAGGGGCTGGCCAAGCTCAAGAGGTGAATCAGTGCCTGGCAGATTTGGGTCCGCAGGCTGGCACAGTACTTGAACTCCAAAAAGTCTGTGGTGTCTTCGCTTTTCTGCAAGGCAGTGACCAGGGCATTCCAGATCTGAGCGTACTGCTCAACCGACCCATAGTGCTCCCTCCTGTGGGGGACAGCCAAGGCAGCGGCTGATCTGATGCGCACTTTGAAGTTCTTGCATGACGTCACAACTGATGTCAGGGCGTTGTAGGCCTGGGAGGTCCACGGGGCTGTTTCTAGAAAGAATCCATAGTCATTAGAGCAAATGAAAGTTTAAAAATAAGTGGGGGGAGAGAGAGGGGGGCTGAAGGAAACAGATACACTAGTGCTCGTTAGTCCTTCCATGTTTTCACTTAATTCTCCCTTAAAAAGCGGGTCCTGCATTTTACTGCAAAGGAAAAGAAAACACTGTCTATGCAGTGACTGGGGGACAGAGCACTCAAGAGTAACTGGAGGCTCGTTTCCTAATACTGAGAAGATGATACCCAGATTCCTGTCTTTGCTCCCTTCCTGCTGGCCCCCGAAAGTCAGCCAGCTCTATTCCTCGTCAGAGCTACCACTGCCCGCTCCGTTTCGGGAGTTCTTATTCCTCCAGATGGGCAGCAGAGTGAAATGCAGCTTCCTTAACGCTCCCAGCCCTTCCCAACTCTTCTGCTGCCTCTGAAGACAGGTGGCAGATACACACTTCAGTGAGCGCCAATGCCAAAGGCCACTTCAGGCTGCTTCCTCGGTGGATGGAGCCGCGAGGCTCCCAGCTAACTGGCCTGCCTGGATGCTTCTGGCAGTACATGAAGCAGAGACAGACCTCCCTAACGTGATGCAGGCTCTGCTGGTCCAGAAGAAAGTCGCCTCTCCAGGAAGACACCCCTGTGTTTCAGAAATGCTGGCAATTCAAGTGAGTGGGATCTGAAGGCTGTGATTCAGACCTCAGAGCAGCTGTCAGCCGCTGATGATGTACCGAGGTACAGGGCCTGTCATCCTCAGAGGCAGATCCCTCCTTGCCTGCAGCATTCCACCCCAGTGCCAACATCTCCTGTGGGATTTCCAGTTAAACCCTCTTTCTCCCATGTCTGTTTTCCCCTTTAACTTTTTTCCTGATTGCTAAAACAATGCATGCTCACTGCAGAAAATTTTGAAAAATAAAAGCAGAAAAGAATCCTACTTATCATCCCATCGAGAGACAATCACTGTCAATATTCAGGTTAATTTCCTTTCAGTCTTTTTTCTACCCATTTATTGAGATCATACTGTAGAAACAATTTCCATATCTCATTTTCATTTGTTTAACTTCAGAACTATCTTCCCAGATTATCAAAAACTTTCTATAAATGTAATTTTAAGTGGCTACACAATACCCCTTTAAATATATAGACCGTGATTTACCTCACCTTTCCCTTAAATTGGGTGTTCAGTAAAATATCATGAATAACAGTGTGGTTTTATTAATAATGGAGACTGGCGTGTATTATCCAAAGAAGTCCTCCATCAGAGAGAAGAAGGAGACATTCTTACCGAGGGGAAGAGCAGGATTTTTAAATACATTTCCCAACGCATAACAGGCATTCCATCGGACTTTCATGGCAGCCTCAATCAGAACAGTAGAAATCAGGGCCTGGATAGCCTCCTCAATGATTTCAGCAAATCTGGGTTTTTCTATATGAGAAGGTTGCAGAAAATGAAGCAAATTTCCAAGGGCTCGGACTGCATTGCTTTTTACCTGGAGTAAGATGTAAAAGCATTAGAAGTCTGTTTTGCCAAAGATATGTGTCAGAAAGTATAATTTTAGTTTAAAAAAAACAAACAAACAGAAGGCCCAAAACATCTTAAAGCAACAAGATAATGAAAAATGTAACCTATAAAGGTGCAAGTTCTTAGAACTCTGCAAGGTCTCGTGGGGCCGACATTCTGAGCCATCAGAGAGGTGAGGCTCTACAGTTCCTTGCCCTGATTTTTTAATGTCAGATGGGACTTCAGAGAGGTCCATCTTCTTTGTTTTACAGAGATGGTGTGTAAGGCCCAGGGGCAAAAGGACATGGCTGGTTTGCAGCAAGGCTTGGAAAAGCTAGGTTTCATAATTCCAGTCCAATACTTTTCTGCCTAAAGTCTCAAACTTTGCAGCATACTAGAATCATCTGGGGAGCTTTTTCTAAGAAAACAAAACCCAATTCTGATGGAATTAACTTGTGGTAGGGCTTCCCAGGTCTTTAGAACCACTGACTAAGTCAAGCACTTGGTTTGGGCCTGGCGCTATGCTAGGTGCTGTAATAAAAGGCATCTTGGAGTCCAAGGAGGTACATGGAATGATTTTCAGGTCACAGATGAGGAAAGTCACCTTCAGAGAAGTTAAATAATGCACCAAAGGTCACTCAGCTACTAAGGGCAAGCCAGGATTTGAACTTGGCTGATGTCTGCTGCCCCTAAAGTGCACGTCTACACTTTAAAACTGAATAGTGTAACAGGGAATATTCAAAGCCATGCTGCTCATCTCTCTGACTTGTCAATTCTACCAAGAGATTTTGGGAAAAAACAAGCATGGAATAGTCTAACAAATGGCACTGATATTTTTCATGAGATTGGAAAGAACTGTACAAGTATGGAGTACAGTGTACACTATACACCCTGAGTACACTCAATCTCCTCTGAGCAGGGGTAAGTTTGGTGAGGTAAAACTAACACGCTAAGCGCCGAACTGAGAAACAAGAGGCTGTGCGCTCAGTCTACCTTGTCTTTATCCTTGGAAGCATCTATAGCTGACTGCAGCATCTTCAAGAGCAGGAGGCCTGAGAACTCTTCCTGGAAACTTGGGTCTGGTGTTTCCCTGTCCCACCCAAAGCAAGCAAAACATGTTAACTGTAAAACCCACCTAAACATACACATCTACAAATACACTCAGTGTAATTACAGGAACAGCTCCACAAATCTGCTCAGATTATACTGAGAACTTATTTAGGCTTTACATCTTTTGATTTAGTAGGTCTACATCTAGGGATGTAACCAAAAAAGGTATCTCACAATGGAGATTTCACACACAAAAATGTTCAATGCATATAAAAGCCTCCATTAACACGAATGTTCAGTTACAGGGGAATGGCAAAATAATCAGCACATAGTGACGACTGTTTAATAACAAGTAACAATTTATAAAAAGTCTGTAGAAGTCAGCAGAATGCTTATACATGTTACATGTATACAGTGAAGGAACAAAAAGCAAGATGCTTGTGTATGCGTAAGAGCAGTGGCCTCTGGAGAGGGAAATTAGGGGATAAAGCTGTGAATATATTACTTAAAGAAATATACAAATACAATATTTAAAAATAGGGCAACCATTACTAAGGTTTTGATTTTCTACTTTTAGAGTTTTCACATTTTCTATAATGTGGATCTATTACTTGCATCAGCATATAGTATTTTTTTATACATATATATTAAAAATAGGTTACTAATAGTACTTGAAGAAATATAAAACAAAACAAAGCAGCAAGACTGACTACATAATGTAAGGGAATTACTGCTAATTCCTTCCTAGTAGGATCAAAGATGTCCTCTTGGGACCTTGGCCTTGGAAGTCAACCGAGACAATGAGCTGAGTCACCTACATGTTGACAATCAGAGTGTCGGTCAGGTTGCCAAGGGACCAGGCTGCTTTGGCCCGGACATTAAGAGACTTGTCCTGAAGTGACATCAATATTGCATTGGCTGTGTCTGCAACAAATATGACATCCTGTAAGGTAAACAAACCAAAACGCTGTAGTTACCTTAGGAGTTCACACTGCTACCTTCAAAGTTCTCAAATTTGTTTTCAGAAAAAGCTATATAAGCCTTTACCACAAACTTTTATTTGTAAATCAAAATTCATTTAATCAATTTACTGTTTTCTTACATGACAATTTAGACACTCATTAAAATTCCAGGGGAAGGTCTCCCATGATTCTGATACGTGCCATAAACATTCAAGGAGACTACAGATTTTGCTCTTGCAAACATCTTATAACCGGGCCTGTGACAGTTATTTCTGAATCCTGCGCTTCGCTTGATGTCCACCTTGGGAAGAGATGTGGACAATGAAACACACTTCTGAGCACATCCTGTTCACTTACACACTTCTCAGTGAGATAAAGGTCACAAATAAAAGTGAAGGAGAAATTTCTTTCTTCATACTAAAATTTCTATTAACTTTCTAAGTTATTATTATTGTATGGTAATGTCCCATTTCACTTCTTTTTCTCATTGTTCATTAATTTAAACATTCACTGGCCTAGAGTCCTCGGCAGTGTGAAAAATAGTTAAATGAACTACAGACATTAGCATATTTTAGTACCAATTAAGGTAACCAGATTACAAAGCAATTTAATCACCTTTACTGTCCACTTCAGGCGCTCTATATCACCACAAAGAGTAACAAAATGACTATAAAGTGGCAAGGTGGAGCTATGTGGGCTCACTGACCTGTCTGAGACAAGGAAAAAGCACATAGACCCCAAGGGCCCGTGAGGTGGCAGCTTTCACTAAACGGTTCTTGCTGTCGTTCAGCCCCAGCAGCATCGTGATGCACAGGATCTGCCTGTCGCTCTGCAATGAAAAAGGGAGGCCAAGCAAAAGCGTGAGTGAAATAGTTGTGAGGCACTGCCTTCGACAAATGACTGTGACACGTCTGTGTTGAATCCACTGTCAGGGAGGTGAACACAACTGAGTCTTTGAGGCTAACTTGGCAGAGAACAATGATTCAACTCAGATCCAGTTAACACCAGAGGACCCACTCAAGGCAGGGCTCACACAGCCTCGTGACTACGTGTAACCTCTACCACTGTGGGAATCAGGTCATTTTGTTCTCCTACTTTAATCATGCTGCCTTCCTTATAAAAACTAATTTATACAAATAAGAATGGATACAAACGCCATTAAGGGCTAAAGGAAGCAACAGTCTAGACACAACATGTGTTAGGCACCAAACTAGGCATTTTCACATGCTTCACATTATCACGCACATTATTTCCATCTTACAGGTGACAAAACTAAGTTTTAGAGAAGTTAAGATAACCAGAGAGCTAGAAGGCAGAAGAGCTACTAGGATTTAAACCAGCTAGGATTCAAATCCAAAGAGCTAGGATTTTCTAACTTTTAGATTTGAAATCCTAAAATGAGACTTCAAAGCCTGTGCTACTTTCCCTTCTCCCCCCGCCCTCTTAGCACAGGGAGGTAAAGCTCCCCTGAGACATTAAGACTTCAGTGCTGCTCCCCACTGCTCTCACCCTACACTCAGGCAGAACATGCACCTTTTGCTCAGAGATGATGTTGAATACTGGTTCAAAAGAGTCAGAATCAAACTCAAGCTCTCATGCTCAGCATCACAAATTAAAGATGATAAAACACCCCCAAGGTTACCGGCAGACTGCTGAAGGCTTCCGGCAAGATGGAAGACAGGGCGTCACAGGCGCTGGCCTGCAGTGTCGGATGCTCTGCGTTCTGCAGGGCTCTGGGTAAAGGACCGTTGAGCATCATGGTCCAGAACGTCACCACCTGGAACGGGCACAGTTATAAGTGCAGCCCGAGAGATGACAGTGGGGCCAGCACGCTGCTCACACTACCGCCGGGGGCCAGAGTGTTTTCCTTAAAGTAGTCGCTCACTGTGAACGTTTTCACTAGTACTTCCTAAGCAGCAACGAAAGGAACTTTAGAAAGCAACTAATTAGATGCTTCCACAGTCTGGTACAGGGAAGCAGCAACAGTGACAGTAGTAGTGGGGACAAGAAGAGGACAGCAACAGCTTATATCCTACAGAGCTTCCCATATGCCAGGTGTCCTTCTACGTGCTTTCAACTCGTTGCATCTTTAAAAAATATTTATTTATTTATTTAGGCTGTACTGAGTCTTAGTTGAGGCACCTGGGATCGTCTCTTGCTCGTGGCATGTGAACTCTTAGTTGCGGCATGTGGGATCAAGTGCTCTGACCAGGGATCAAACCCAGACCCCCGCACTGGGAGCATGGAGTCTTAGCCACTGGACCACCAGGGAAGTCCCCCCATCAACTCTTTTTAATTTCAGCCCAACTAAATGAAGAATATATCATTATCTCCATTTTCACACAAGGAAACTGAGGCACAAAGAGGTAACCTGCTAGTGGGCAGCAGGGCTGGACTAGAATCAGATCAACTGAGCCCCAGCCAGGTGCTCTTTCAACCTGCCCCATGGTGGGCACAGGGGCCGGAGTTCCAGGGTGGCCCAGAGGCTGTGTTGGATCCAAAGACGCAGAGCTGGGGCTGAGGCCTCCAGCTGCTGCTTCGAGTTTCCGCAGCCTCGGGCAGTCGCTGAACCTAAGTTTTGGTACCTCTTCAGTAAAGCAGGGCAAAGACATCTACTTGGCAGAGTTTCTATGATAGTAACATGTAAGACTGCGTGTAAAGTCTCTAGCACAGCGCTGGGTGCACGTAGTGGGGATTCTTCAACTGAACAGTAGACTTGTTTTGAGCACTTTGAAGAATTTTCTTACTTCACTGCCCCTCAAGGGAGGCATCTGCAAGTGCCTTTAACAGTTTCCTTCTTATGCTTTTAAAAACCCTGAAGAATCACGCCCCACATGCAAATCTGCCTGGGGTTTTGGTGTCTCCATTTCCTCCCCATGGACTTAGTCCTAAATTTTGCCATGTACCAGTGCCAGTTCTTTCACCTTCACAATCCTATCACCCAGTCCCCCAGTCTGGGCCCTCTCGCCCCAAACCAGAAGACAACAGACAGGTGTGGTTGCCAGCCTGCAAGCTGGCCCCAAGGATTCTCACCCCTAATGTTTAGGAGGCCGTGCCCGCCCATACTGACTTGGGCTGATCAGTGATCATAAAAACCCTATAGCTCTATCTTGCTCTCTCAATTAAATTGCTATAATGGTGGCCAGGGCATTCCCTGTGGCTTGGTAGTAAAGAACCCGCTGCAGGAGATGCAGCAAACGTGGGTTCAACCCCTGGGTCAGGAAGATCCCCTGGAAGAGGAAATGGCAACCCACTCCAGTACTCTTGCCTGAGAAACCCCACGGACAGAGGAGCCTGGTGGGCTACAGTCCTTGGGGTCACAAAGAGTGAGACACGACTTAGCAACTGAGCAAGGGTGGCCAGCTGCCTCGTGCAGCTCTCTGGGGAGGTCCTCAGGGGACGGAGCGAGTGAGTGCCTGGCGTACTGCAAGGTATGTGGGTGAGTGAGACACCGCAAAAGAGGTGCCTCCCACCCTTGTCAAATTCGGCTGACTGCAGCCCCTGCCAGCATCCTGGCTGTAGTCTCATGAGACCTCAGCCAGAACCATCAGGTAAGCTGCCAGCAATTCCTGGCCCACAGAAACTATGTGAGAGAATAAATGTAAGATATGGCTTTAAGCTGCTAAGTGTTTAGGGTAATTTATCAGTCAACAGTAAGGCAAGTAACACAGAAAGTATATCCCTTTTTGACATATGAAATAATACCGAAGTGCGAGCGGTTAAGAGTCTTGCCCAAAGTCACATGGAGCAAGAGAACAAGTCTGGATTAAATCCAGGTCTGTCTGATGGCGAAGCTCAACACAACTCCCTGCAAATGGTGACACTTCAATTTTAATGACTGTCTAGGGAAGGACTTGGGCTAGATCTTCTTAATTCCCTGCAAGGATGATGGGAACTGTGAAGAGAAAAAGAACAGGCAGGCTGAGGAGGGCAAAGGGAGAAAACCTCACTCATGTTGAGCTGACTTTGCTTTTGGCACTAAGTAGAAGGTTTCTTTCGTAGGCTCATGTGTTCCTCCTCCAGAGAATAACTGGCACAGTGTGGGGGCAACACAAATAATCTAAGATCACAAAATCTAACGGAAATAATGGGGAGAGGGGGCTGGCAGTGAAGGGGTTAAGGAAATTAAGATTCATTGAACATCTATTTGCCAGTTTTCACACCTCATTCAATCTTCCAAAAGTCTAGTGAGTCAAGGATTTTTATTGCTCTTTATAACAAGGAAATTATATTCATAATGTTCATTAAGTGGTTTAATCTCATGACTTTGTATTCCAAATCCTGGGCTCTTCCCAGCATTCTAGTCTGTCTCTTGGACATACTGAGTAATAGAATTAGCTTTTGTGCAACAAAACTGGTTCTTCCATTGCTGGCTCTATGTTACACATTACCACATATTGAACTGCAAATAAAATGAAATGCAAATAAAACCTACTCCTCCTAAATTATAAACCATAGTTTCCGATACTGAAAGAAACCAAACTCTCTGATACTTTCTGATATTGAAAGAAACCATCACTGAACCTCAAAATAAAACTGACTGAAGCACTAAGGAAAGAGAAAACCATGAATACACATTTACTTACCAAGGGGACTGGAACTCTCTGATCAGGTGCTACGGAAGAATCTGGTTTATACTGGTGTATTAAGCTGGTACCCAGTTCTTCCAGAAGCTGCCAAGATAAAAAGAAATAGATTATCAGAGATGAATATTAGAACCATGGAGGTAAAAAGCAACTTCAGTTTACAGATTACCTCAAATCAAGGGGAAAAATAATTTCCAATTGCTTTTCTTTCTTTCCTCAGCAACTCCTGTCTCAGAGGCATTCTCAATAGGAGCAAAATCACCAGGTATATTTTGTTAATTTATTACCAAATCAATTTTTTGGGTTTATATGTAGAGCTGAAAATAGAAGAATGCATCACTTCCCTACCTGAAATGTCCTAAAGAAATTCAGAACTCATGGACATGTGGCAAAGAACCTAAAAGGAGGAAAAGAAAAAAGCACCTTTGCTCCATGAAGCTGGACAGACGGATCTGCCTCCCCCAGGCACTTGCAAATCACCTCTCCAAGCTCCATCAAGTAGACCTGCATCATCGAAAAGTAGCCCCTTGCCAGATGAGCCAACACCTGCAAAGAAAATGGGATTAACCCTGAGAATGGAATACAGGACCGCAAGATCCAAAAGTGTTCCAGTATTTCAGAAATCACTCACACTCAACAAGGGGCTTAAATCTGATGTTGAACAAAACAAAAAACAACCATAATCTTTATTTTATAACTAAAATCAACTAAGCATTATCATATAATTTTATGGTGCTTTATAATCTACAAAACGTGTTTAAGATTACCATTATTGTCTCACTTAAGCCCGGGAACAATTTTTCAAAGGAGATATTAACTAAATATTCTAGCTGAAGAAACTATGACTGAAAAGTTTAAGAGATTAAAGTGTTGTGCATTAGTCGCTCAGTTGTGTCCAACTCTTTGTGACCCCATGGACTGTAGCCCACCAGACTCCTCTGTCCATGGAATTCTCCAGGCAAGAATACTGGAGTGGTTGCCATTCCCTTCTCCATGGGATCTTCCTGACCCAGAGATCGAACCCGGGTATCTGGGCAGATCCGGGCAGAATTTCTTTAGGACATTTCAAGTAGGGAAGTGATGCATTCTTCTATTTTCAGCTCTACATATAAACCCAAATACAGGCAGATTCTTTACCAACTGAACCACCAGGGAAGCCCTAAGAGGTTAAAGGACATGTGTAATATCAACCAGATAATTAGCAGCAGACCCCAAGACCAAACCTGTGTCTTAGGTCATGCCTGAATACAGAAAAAACAAATACGTTAATCTAGGGTGGTTCTCTTCCTTTGAAGGAATAAATATTTTGTTGTCGCTAAGCAGATATAAGACCAAAGAGAAGTAAACATTTATTTTAATCTTCAGTTGCAGATATCAAAGATTAACTCTATAATTTCTTTCAGAATTATTATATAATCTATAACACCTATTGGCCATATAGTACCTGAGATGACTAAAATGGCTTGCAACAAAACAGATGAATCTGACATTTTACAACCAAGCCCCTCCACCTACCCCCCAAAACAAGACAACAAAGCATTCACACTTAAAATGCGAATTCACGCACAACTCCCACTAATACCAATGACACATGGCTTGGTTTTACATTATTTTCACAGACTTACTCCTCATGAAGTAATCACCCTGTGAAGAAAGAATGTGTATGTTTGTGTGTATGTGCTAGGTCACTTCAGTTGTCTGACTCTGTGACTGGCTCCTCTGTCCAAGGGATTCTCCAGGTGAGAATACTAGAGTGGGTTGTCATTCCAGGGAATCTTCCCAACCCAGGGATCAAACCTGTGTCTCCTGCGACTCCTGCACTGCAGGCAGATTCTTTACTGCTGAGCCACCAGGTAAGCCCCGTGAAGAAAGAATGATTACTTCCATTTCAGAGAAGAGGAAATGAAACCTCCTACCTGCAAGGCCTCCAACCGCATGGGGAATGGCTCATAGATGCTTCCTCCTGCAGAACCAGCATCGCTACCTGAACAGGAATCCTCCCTGGGCAGAACAACAATGGAAATGCAAAGTCGAATGAGCCAGCAGGGCTCTGAAGATAACTTTGGTGAGCTAACTGCCCCTTCTTCTACAAAGGGTCCTGAAGGGGCCTTCTTCCACCATTCAGGAGGACTCAGGTGAGGAGTGGCTGAGCTGCTGCTGCCGAGTCCAGAAGAACAGGGCTGTTGTAGAAGTAGCTGGACTTCAGGTAGAGGTGCGTGAGTGGACACTATGGCTCCCAACAGTGTGAGACTCGACACACGAACATTAACGTCTGTCAAAGGAATAGTAAGAACCTGTCACCATGGGAATGGTGCCCACAGAGATCATAATTATCCCTGTAGGCAATTAAGAGTTACGACTTTCTTGTTTAACCTGAATCTAATTAAACCTCTAGACAGAACTTCCAGTTTATAGGAAACACATGTATAAGTTAAACAACATCATAAGGAAAATATCCTACAAACTGAGGGTGAGACATACTATAAAGACAACTGGTAGGACTTCCCTGGTGTTCCAGTGGTTAAGAATCCACCTTCCAATGTAGGGGACACGGGTTAGATCCCTGGTTGGGGAACTAAGATCCCATGTGACTCGAGCAACTAGGGAGATGCCCCCGCACACCACAAAGAAGACCCAGTGCAGCCAAAAAAAAAAAAGAAGACAACTGGCTTAGACCCTTCCGAAAGCATCATGAAAGAAAGAAAAAGAGTGGTGGGCCGCTGTAGAGTCCAAAAGGTGAAAGTGAGGGGACAGGACAAGATGGCACAGTAGGAAGATGCTAGGCTCTCCTCTCATAGAGAGGAAAATTATAATCACATAGAGCCACCATCTCAGAGAACGACCTGATGACCAGCAGGAAAAATTTTCCACAACTAAACTTTTTTTTTTAATAGCCATACTGAGACAAGTAGGAGGGGCAGAGACATGGTCTGTGAGGGACTTACACCCCCTCAGTGCTACAAACCACAGGCAGGAGGGATTTCACAGCCTTAGAGGTCCTCCTGAGGAGTGAGGGTTCTGAACCCAATGTTGGGCTCCCCAGCCCAGGGGACCTGAACCAAGAAGATGACTCCCCCATAAAGCTGGGCTTTGAAAACCAGGGGGGCGTACACCTGAGAGAGAGAGTCGGAGGGCTGTAGAGAATTGTGAATCCACTCCAAAAGGCTGTGCACAGAAGCTCAGTGGCTCCAGGTTATGGCCCACAGACAGTTTGAAAAGAAGCTGATCTGAGGAGATTCACTGACTCATAACAAAGCATGCACCTGAGGGTTACTGAGAAGCTAGTAAGTGCCACTTAAAAAAAATTTCTTCTTCTTCTTCATCTCTCTCTCTCTCTACTTAGTCAGCCAGGCACTGGCAGGCACCAGCTCTGACTCTCGCCATCTAGTTCACTAGCATGCATCTGTGGATCCCACCCAACACAGGCTAATCTAACTCAGTTCCCAGTCACAGCCAGCTGCGCTGGGAGCCAACGCTATACACTAAGACATCTGCAGGAAGTGCGGCCCGGGAACAACAGAAGGCAGCTGCCACTCACAGGGGACATTCCTGGCGCACCTGGCTCTGGTGCCCCGGAGGAGCCATGCTACGGGGCCTCAGAGTTTACCTTCCACACCTAGCCACTCTATCAAGAATAGGAGATGCAGCTGATCTACTTGACACATACAAACAAACAGAGGGTTAGGCAAAATAAGACAAGCCTCAATAAACTTAATAAGACTGAAATCATATCACGCATCTTTTCAGGCTAAAATCCTATGAGACAAGAAATCAACTACCAGAAAAAAACACAAATAAGTGGAGTCTAAACAACATGCCACTAAACAACCAAACGGTCATTGAAAAAAATAAAAAAGGAATACCTTGAGACAAATGAAAATGGAAACACAGTGTTTCAAAATCTACTGCATAAAGCAAAGGCTGTTCTAAAAGAGAAGTTCATAGCAATACAGGCCTACCTCAGAAAGTAAGAACAATCTCAAATAAACCACTTAACCTCATACCTAAAGGAACTAAAAAAAGAAAAACAAAACTCAAACGGAAAATAAAGATGAGAGTGGAAATATATAAAATGATACTCATACACACATACACAAGATAGAAAAGATCTATGAAACCAAAAACTGGTTCTCAAAAAGATAAAACTGAAAAACCTTTAGCCAGACTCATCAAGAAAAACAGAGAGGGCCCAAATCAATAAAAGAGCCCAAATAAAAGAGCCCAAATTGCAAAGAGTCAGACATGACTGAGTGACTGAACTGAACTGAAATCAATAAAATCAGAAATGAAGAGAAGATAAAACCAACACCACAAAGGATTATAAGAGATTGCTATAAACAGTTACATGCCAACAAATTGGACAACTAAGAAGAAATGGATAAATTTCTAAAAACGTTCAATGACCAATTACTAGTAATGAAATCAAATCATTGATCAAAAAATTCCCCCCAAAACAAAAACCCCGGACCAGATGGCTTCAAGGGTGAGGTAAATTATACCAAACATTTAAAGAAGACTTAATACCAATCCTTCTTAAACTATTCTAAAAAACTGAAGAGGAAATAATGCTTCCACATTCACTGTATCAGGCCAACATTACCCTGATAGCAAAACTAGGTTTTATATTCCACTTCTTTCCCAAAAGAGGAAGATGTCTATTTGTCTATCCATTTTCTACTTATATCTAAAGACTATGAATTATTATATACCAGAGCAGAAGTGAAGAAATGAAGTCAAAGTCGCTCAGTTGTGTCAGACTCTCTGTGACCCCCAGGGACTATACAGTCCATGGAATTCTCCAGGCCAGGATACTGGAATGGGTTGCCTTTCCCTTCTCCAGGGGATCTTCCCAACCCAGGGATCAAACCCAGGTATCCCACAATGTGGGTGGATTCTTTACCAGCTGAGCCACGAGGGAAGCCCCACTAGAGCAAAACCCCTAAGATTTGCTCGGTCTTAATTCTAAAGGGATACTCCAGCCACTGCACTGATGCATTGAAAAGGCATTGAACTTTACAGCTGATTCTCCAAGTTATTTCTTTCCAGTGGTGCCTACAGGGGCTTCAGGGATCAAAAGTAGGGTTCTGGTGATAGCTGGCTCCCCTCAAAGTTTGAGGATAATAAATAGAATTATCTTAGTGTTATAAAAATATTCTGAATATTTTAAACTAGTAATCTAGATTTTATTGATATAAAGAAGCAATCAATTTCAAACTACCACCAACCTTTGTGGCGGATATAAGGCTTTATCTGGTTCCAGACTTTGGTCAGCAGGCTGAGTTTCAGACGGTTATAAGGTGAATTTGATACCAAGTTTGCAAGACACTAGAAAACACAAAGAGTAGCTCATTAATGGGCCTGATTAAGCCGCAGCACAGAGACAAAATTTAAAGCATTTAATTAAAAAACAAAGTCTTTACAATCATTTGAAAATCAGTCTTTTTTTTCTTTTCCTTTTTTAAAGGGAAAAGGGCACTTGGTACAACTTAAAGGAATTGCCTTAGTAAATCATTTATTTGGACATACAGAGAGCGTAGCTGTGATCAGACAAGTAGGAAGAACAGACTTCCAATCAGGTTATCTGTAATAAAATTACTTATAGTCTTAAGTCAATTTATTTGTGGGCAATATAAACATTACACAAAACTGAAACAGAAAAGCTGCTTCTGCCAGCTCACTGATATCTTGGCACATTTACCTTAATTATCTGAGTGAGGGTCTGTGAGGATGATTCCGCCACCAAAGCTAACAAAAGACATCTGTGCAACTCTTTAATGCTGGAAGCGATCATTACGGAAAAGGGAGTGAAAGCCCTTTTGTGGTCACTGGTATCTTCAGCAATGGAAAGAAACTGCTTTGAGCCTTCCAAGATGGCAGATAAAACTTGCAGGGCACAGGCACGTGTCTGAAATTTCAGGAGGATTCACATCAGTGAGTTAAAAATCAGGAGTCAAATCCCCTTCTTCCTATATAAACACTTTTCATTTTCAAAGTGTTTAGATCATTTTAATTAGATGAATAAAGGCAATGCAATTTCTATCAGGTCCTAAAAGTAGCTGTGGACTAAGGCACTTGCACTCTCATTCCCTACCCTCACTTAAAAAAAAAAAAAACAAAGAACTTTAAATCACATTGCTGTTAGGTTTTCTTACTGTAGGGAATAAATCTAAGCTATACCATAGTATAAAAACCTGAAATCATGAGCATGAAAATAACTTAAGGACGAGAAGCCTAGTTTAGTCAAGTATAAAGCCAACGAACAAGAGATTAAGTCAACAGCCTGTGGGGTGGAAAAAGATAGACCCATCTATGATCTGTTTCATATCAAAGTTCCTGAGGACGTTCTGCTTTACATTCTACCCTAAATCATCCATGAGCGCTCAATGTTAATTAAATAGGATATTTGGAACTCCATGCATACTCAGCTTGGCAGACACCATTCGTGACCAACTTTCAGAAGTATTCTTAGGTACAGAAAATAACACTACCTGCAATAAAAACCTTTGATACTCAAAGAAATACTATTAAATGTAACCTTATGGATGGAAATGAAAATACGTGCACCTCTGTCAGTGGACTGCTGTTATCTGTCAGGAATAGTGCCTTTGCATCAAGATTTTCTTTATAAAGTTAATTACTTTTAATTGGTACTCTGATGATTCTGCAGTATTAAAAATCAGAAAGGAAAAAAATAAATGGAAAGAAAGCCAAATTTAACCAAAATGGAATGTAGGTGATAAATGCAGGACTACTAATGAAACAGTACTATACCCTCTTTGGCCAGCTCACCCCAAAATGCCAATTAAAAAGACTTTTAAAAAGCAAGGAATCAACATTATAACTTTAGGATCTAATCTAAATATTTACTCAATAAGAAGCACATCGGAGTTTGGTGTGAAAAAGGTTTTCCAGAAAATCTTCAACTATGTTATCTCCAAATTGCTGTTGTTGTTCAGGAGTTAAGTCGAAATAAATCATTTCTACATGCCTTTTACAGAGTAGAATCATAAACAAAAAACCAAATTTTTGTTGCTGTGAGAACAAATTTACAGTATAGCAGTATGAGTCTTTGCATAATCACTTAAGAAAGTTAGGAAGTTGACAATGTAATGAGGACAGTGGTGTGTGTGTGTGTGTGTGTGTAGCTGGGGGAGAGGAGATCTCAAGCACAAGTCAGCTGATCCAAGAACTTAGATAAGGGGCTACCAAAATTTTTCTGTAAAGGGCCAGTAGTACAAATTTTATATTCTAGATTTTGCACACCACAGAGTCTTTGTTGCAACCACTCAACTCTGCTATGGCAGCACAGACACTGTATAAATAAATAAATGTGGCTGTTTTCAAATAAAATTTTTCTTTTGGACAGTGAAATCTAAATTTCACACAATTTTTGCATGTCACAAAATATTCCTTGTATTAAAAAAAAATTAAAGCATTAAAAAAAAAAAAATTAAAGCATTAAAAACCACTTAGCTCACAGATCATACAAAATCTGGCAGTGAGCCAGATTCAATCCATTGGCCATAGTCTGCCAACCCTCTGATTAGACGACTGGCTGGTCTTAACTGAAAAAGGTAGATGTTGTGCTAAAGAAACTGCCATTTCTTTAAAATGTAATTAAAATCTACAATTTCAAGAGCTCGCCAACCAAACAAAATTAAAAGCCAAGCTGTAAAAAGAAACTAATATTCAAGATAAAAAGTTTTCAGCTCAATTAACTTTGCTTCCTACCTGGGAAAAAGCATTCGTAACTATCACCGATGAAAACCAAAGAATGTCAATGAGGGGCTTCCCTGGTGGCTCAGTGGTAAAGAAGCCGCCCGCCAATGCAGGAGACAGTTCGGTCCACATCCTGGTCCCGTATGATCCCACGGGCCTGTGCACCACATTGTCGAGCCTGCACCCTAGAGCCCACGCTCTGCAACAAGAGATGCCACCTGTGCACCGCAACTAGAGAATAGCCCCCACTCACTGCAACTAGAGAAAAGTCCACAAAGCAAAGAAGACCCAGTAAGCCAAAGTAAATAAATAAAATTATACATAAAAAATTTCTCAGTATGTCAGTGACAACTGTGCTACCACAGGTTTAGATCAGAGCTGCCATGAACTCCAAACCATCATCAGTGTGGACTTCAGGAGAAGATATGATACTAACTCTCCTGTCATGCTTCATCCTGGCTAAGAGAAACTTCAGTCTATGCTCTCCAACTCTATACTCAACAAGCACCCGAGAAGATGACCACTCAGCTTTTACACATGGCTGCTCCTTTAAACCTAGCTCTGATCAATCCAGAATGCTGTTCCATTCCAATGACATGAACTAGTACTTTTAATTTTCACACATAACTTTCTAGCAGTCTTTCCAAAAAGCCTCTCTCACCTATAAAACACTTCTATCATTAAACATTTCGAAAATAATAAAGATATAAATATCATGAAAATTATGTCAACCTACTTTCTCCTCCATATTCTCAGCTATTTACTGCAGTTCCCTTCAGCTGGAGGGTCTTCAAAAATATAAATACATATACATTTTTTCAATTTTTAAAGCAGTTTTCCTTCCAATTACTAGAATGCCTCATTAGTTATTTATTTGCCACCATCTTTTTCCATTTTCCTCCCAGATTCTCATTTATTAATGACTCAGTCAGTTGGAAACATTTTTACCAGTTTAACTATTTAGTATATAGAGCATTTGAAATTACCCTATAAAACATTTTTTTGTGTTCATAATTGAGGCTAGTTTATTTTTCTTCACCCTATAAAAAATGCCAAAGGGTCATTTAGAAGTTTTCTTATATAGTAATTAGCTAATCAAGGAGATGATCAAAGGGAGTTCCACTGTATTATGAATTGCTAGACCTCCTCCTTGCTTTTAAGGGAAAAATTCTAAAAACAGAAAAGAAATAATACTATTGACCTCATTAAAACTATCTACTTTGAAAAAGTAGGTTGGTTACCTGAGGACATGAGATACCATTCAGCATGACTTTTTAATGTTCATTATCATAAGGGGAATCTAAACAGCAGACTACTTTCCTTATTTGGGTAAAAAGCTAACTTCCGGAGAAGAGTTAACATATCCAAGAAGAGGCAAGTATCTGATCAGCCATAGCTACCTTGCTGTAGTTATCCACAACTGCCAAATTATATTTTCTTCTTTTTTAAAAACAAGTTTTTCTTATTAAACTATGTATTACTATTTATTACATATGATTTGAAAAATATGGAAAAGTTGGAAGAAAAAAAACCACGTTGGGATCATAAAATTCTCTATCCGATACTTTCATAAAACATCATCCACATTCCCCAGCCTTACATATCTTTCATAACCACTATATAGCATGATATTCCAATGGGTATTTAAGCCATTTTGAATTTTTTTCCTATTGTAAACACCATGGCAGCACTTTCATAAAAGAAACGGAAGCATAGCTGCTTCAGTGCAGTTCAGAGACAACACTGAAGCAGTAACTCAGCGTCTCATGCTTCAAGCCAGCCCTGGGGCAGGAGACCTCAGCATGGTCTCCCTCAACCCAACAGTCACGTAAGCCCTATTCTCCTATCCCCCTGCCCATCGAGTGGTTCTCAAGTCAGGACTTGGGTCAGTATTAGTAAGAGCCATGTTCTGTGATACGATCAGATGGGGCAGAGGGAACAAAGACTTGTGAAGTCTTCCTAGTTTTAACACTTAGAATTTAAATGCTCTTACCTTTGGAGAAGGATCTTTTAACGTAAGAGTCATCAGGGACACAGACTGTGGGCTTCCAAGCTCTGGTGTATCAGGAACAAAGGCTGACCAGTAGCCATATAGAACTTTTTTTTCTATTGATTTTATAGTAGAAAGAAAACATGCTAATGCTCCTTGGCGAACTTTGGCTTGGTAAGACCTTTAACAATCAAAAGAAGGAAGAAAAAAGTCTTTTAATTGCTTTTAAAAACAGGAGCATGAAATGCTATTTTTTATAGGCAACTCAAATGACACAGTGAGAAATTCAGCATTCCACATAAGTCTGAAAGATGCCAACATATTTTTTAAATTATTTCAAAATGTGGTCAAAACATGTTAAAGCAGTTTGTTTACATAACAAGTTAATAAGGTCGATAATTTAAAAAAAACTACTAGCTAGCGAGTAAGCGGGCAACATTTTGATATTAGGAATTAGTATACAATATGAGATACTGCAGAGTACCCACTCATCCAACAGACAGGCACTGAGAATAAATACTTAAGCATGTGCCAGGCACTGTGCTGAGGCTGGCAGACAGAAACAAAATTCCTGCCCTTGACGAGCTTATCATGGCAAAGACATTTAAAGAGACTACAGCACAGTAATCAGAGACAGTCACAGAATGGAGTGACTCGAATAGGGAGTCAGAAAAGGCTTCTCAGAGCGTGACTTTGAGCTCACATAGAAGATGAGTAGTGGTTAATAAGGCAAGAGGCAAAACAAGAGAAGAATAAACCCAGGCAGAGGAACCATATGGACAAAGCCGGAGGAGAGAACAATGCAAGCTGCAGAGTAATGCAAAATCCCACAAAGATGAGAATCTTCAAGCTACAGAACATGCGACAGACTTTAAAGTAAGGTTATGAGCTTATACACTCAACTCAGAATATAAAGAATAAAAATATAACAAAATACTACTACCTCACTTTACTCTGCATGCCTCCTTCAGCATCAGAATAGTCTGACTCACTACTGCTGACCCTCCTCCAACTGGAAGAGCTGAAGGGTGAAGAGACCCGGTCTTTTCCTGCAGCTCCACTTCCAGCTAACGGCAGACTCTGAGCACCTGGGGAGGAGGGGCCCTGAGCGTCCCCTCTGTGCAGGTTCAGTCTGCCTGGGCCAGTGACTGGGGCTACTTCTCTTTCACCACTGGACTCCTCCTCCTCCTCCTCCTTCTCTCCTTGCTGGATTTTCTTCGCTTTTACTTTTGATTTTTTCTTTTTACTCTGATTTTAGGAGCAAATGAAAACATATACATGATAGCTATTGGTAACTTCTCATTTGATAATTACTAAGTATGCCCCCAACATGTAGTGTGGATAAAGAAGAGGAGAAGAGAACAAAGCGGCACTTCCTCAACAGTCTCTGCGTCAGGCACTACGCTAAGTGCTGACATACCTGGACCTTTACTGGACTATCAGAAACAAGGCATGAAATGCATGGGACAGAGCAAAACGTGGCACCTGGGTTTAAATTCTCTCTGTGACCCTGGGCAAATCATTTAGCCTTGCTGAGCTCGCCCGTCCTCATCTGCTTAAGTACAGGCTAACGCCACCTTCCTTGCATGGCTGTGAAAGCATTCAGGCTTCTCAACAGAGGTTCTGCAAGAGACTGAGGTCTACACAAAATGACGTGGGTGACTGTCTTTTCAGTTCTCCCAAACAGGATACACAGCTAGTATCACTCTAGACGCCTAGGAGAAACGTGACTCCATTACATACAGTCCATGTTTTAGGGCACTGGGGCTTTGTAAATACAATGTAAACACCAATTTCTTCCTTTCTTCTACTTCCTTCTTTCAGACATCTAAAGGTCTTTGGGATCTGTGCCCTCCTCTGCATGCTCAAGGTCCCTAACCTCATCACTTCTACCTTGGATTATTACTGTGGCTCCAGACTTCTTACCCTTTTGCTTGCTAACAACAAAGATTTTTCTGAAATGCAAACCTGATCCTATCACTCCCCTATATAAGATTCTTCATTTCCACCACCTATAAGATAAAAACCCGACCTCCTTAGCACACGGTTGAAAGACCCTTATGATTTGGCCTCTGCTACATACCTGCCCCACCTTCCCCTCTGCATACCTGACACTCTAGCCCACTGGTTAATAAGTAGGCTGCATGCACTCACACTCCCCATGGTTGTTACCCATTGTTCTCTCGGGGAAAAGAACACTCTCCTTCCTTCTCTGTACTCATTCCTGAGGCTCAGGAGAGCCACTCTGTTTTTTAAAAAAGCACTCCTTACTCGTCTATTGGTTGCCCTGAATGTGCCCCTGGAATACCCTGTGGGTATTCTGATGAAAGAAATCATAAGACTGCAATATGGTTATTTACTTATCCACCTTCACTTTCTCCCTCAAATTCCTAAAACCAGAGTCAATGTTCCTAATGCTTAGATATAACAGTAAATGTTGAGTAAGTGAATGAGTGAAAGAATTTCTAATTATAAGCATTTCTCAGGTATTACACTTTTAGGTGCAACACCTAGGCCGTGTATCTGTACGGTTCTCCAACAGAAACATGAGGGAGATGGCAGCTGTCCGGAAAGACCGAGAAATCTGACAGTGGCAACAGAGGCCTATAATGGTTTCCAGCCAGCCTTTTAGAGAAAACGTCTGCTGAGCTGTGGTCCTCAGAACTTGAGGGATAAGGACGACTGGCTATGGGTATAAAGTGAATGCCCATTTTTATAGCTGTTATACTGCCTAAACCACCTAGAAGTATTAAGATGCTCTAACTGGTATTTTTAGCCATTGGATGAATTTAAACTTACTATGCTAAACATCCTAAGCTGAAATAAAATTCAAGGTGAGCCTTGGCACAGCAGTGATGCAAATCATAGAAAACACATAGAGCAAGCAATTAAAAACAATCCATAGCTTAAATCTAAATAGACGTAAGTGTACCACAGCCGGGCGAGAAGTGCTGGACTCTGACTGCTGAGGCTGGATGGGTGGTCGTCCATCGTACTGAGGAAGCGGAGTGGGGTACAGCACAGTGGGCATCTCTATGTTTAGTCCAGGGAGTCCATGGAACATGGATTTCTAATAAAGATTAAGGAGACACACACACAAAATGAATCATAAAACAAGGTTATTCACCATATTCTGAATCACACAGATGAACAGATTGATGTTTAAAGCTTTACAAAGGAAACTAAAATGAGACAGAAAATAGATAAACCTGAAGGTTCAGAGCTTAAAGAGGAGTTTAATCTCATCTAGTCCAGAGGGATCTGGTTTGGCTAGGTTTAACTTTAAATTTTCATTTATTTATTATCACTTTTATTTATTAATTTAAAAAACTTATCCAATCAGTTTTACCTAATTATTTTATCTGTAATTTTTTAAACCCATCTCTCACATCCATATCCAAATCTAGCTCTCTATGTATTTGGAAGCCAGGGAGATGGCACAGGAAAAAGTTCAAAATTTCAGTCATGATAAAGCTAAGTTACCATACACTAAGACCACCACAAAGTTCTTATTATTTCCCAGATGAAATGAAGACAGCTGGATCCTCAGAGACGCTGACCTGACCTAACCACTGACTGGCAGGCTCAGAAGCCAAAGGAAGACAGCCTAATGATACACTCCTTTTTCTTTTTGGCAGCACCTCACGGCATGCGGGATCTTAGTTTCCCAGCCAGGAATGGAATTCGGGACCCCTGCATTGGAAGTGTGGAGTCCTAACTGCTCTGCTGCCAGGGAAGTCCCCCTAATGAAACACATTTTGACTGGCTTGACTACTACACGGGAGCTAAAGGCAAGGAGAATATCTGGTGGTTCTTCCAAGTGCAAACAGATTCAAGATAATCTAAAATAATCTACAGATCATACCTCATAACTATTCTTGATAAAATTTTAGAATTTTGATAAACCTACTAAAGCAAGATTTACTCTTTTCAGTTTTTAATTTTAAGGATGTTTGAATACAAACATTTTATTTTTCTTTCTTAAAATATGATATTCTAAGCTAGCCTTGGAGTGATGATGTAAAGTGGTCCTTATGCCTGAGGTGTAAACAGGAGAGACACTAACCGCAGTGAGGACTTGGGGTTTAAGGAGGCAACGCCTTACCTTCAGCACAGCTAGAAGAGCTCCCAGCTCATCAGTCTGGGTCAGTTTCATCTTCCCACCATTTAGGAGAGACTGTATACCTTTTAAGGCGTTTTGTAACAACTAGGGGGGTAAAGGAGAAAAAGTTAAAAAGTAAATGAAATTTGGTTGTCCAGGGATCAACTTTCTAGCACTTTGTAGGATGGAAAAGGAGCAGAGTGCTTTTATTATGAGTGGTCTTTTTGTACATGCTCCTAAGCCAGCATATACTAATGGTGAGCAAGGAAAAAAGAAAGATGTTTAGCGGGAAGAATATGATAGAAATAAAAATGTGGCGGCAGAGATCAGAAACAGGAAATTTCTTTTATCATGTGGTAACCATGGGAGCTTTTATCTTATTTTTTTTAACAGCAGCTTTTAAAAGCAAAGGAATGCATGTGGGAACAGGATTCTGGAGTGCAATTCTGATCAGGATTAACTTTTTGGCCAGTAATTTCATTTATAGGATTCTGTACTTAAGAAAAACTCTCTACAGGGAGAGGATATGAACTGTACCCTTGTTTAAAGTTGCAGAAACGCTGAAAAAAACTTTCATTCCCATCAGTTATGACAATTATTACTTAAGAAGCTAACCCTCTGCTACATATGAAACTTAACAATAACAGCAAGCACTTTCCCAAGCATTTTAAATGCTTTTAGATCATATAGACCTCATAAGACCTCTGCAAGGTAGCTATAACCTTTGTCCCATTCCAGAGATGAAGAACACACAGGCTCAAGATCTTGCCAAGGTCTCCCAGCCATAGCAGTTGCAAAGCATGAGATACATCAACAGGTACCAAAAAGATGTTCAAGAGTAACTTTAAAAAGGAGAGCTGCAAAACAGCACACTAAATATGATCCCATTAAAAAATTTTAAATATGCTCATTTTTTAGAAATATACAAAAAAAAAAAAAAAACCTGGGGGCATGGAGAACAAATTGCTCCCAGTAGTTATATCTAAGCAGACTTTATGTAAGAAAATTTTCACCATCTTTGATAATTTTTGAAGTGTTACTGAATTTAAATCACGTTAATAAACTATCATCTTTGCATCAGACTTTTTAAAAAAGAAATAAATTATTGCAGATTTTGTTGAAATCCACCCCTTTCCCTTCTATCTAAAAGACAGTCACTAGTCTGAAACTGTACAGCTTTTAAAGTCAGGAGTGGAAAAGTAGTTTTAAGAACTTAGAATTGCAAAACAAAAAACAATGGCAAAACAAAACAAACAAGAACAATTTCTTGTGATTTAAATCTGAAAGATGATTTCAGTCTTTTTAGGTTATAAACATTCCCCTTATGCATATATCTCTAGACAAAACTAATATAGCAACCAAATTAAACTCTTAATAGCAGCTTTCATCCACTGCTACTTCTAGACACATCAGTAACCGTCATAGGATTAGAGGTAGTCTCACCCACCATGCAGAAAGTGATGTCATCCATGTCAGACGATTTTGGAGACTGTAAAGTGGTCAAGAAAACTTGGAAGCAGATATTTTGGTAGGGCTCCTCCAAGTACGGCTGTCCGGGCACACTAGAACACACAGAGGAAGCAACTCAAAAGGCAGCTGCCTCTGAAACAGGGCTTGCAAAAGAGTAACAGTAACAGTACCACCGACTAAAGGAACTGGGATATATCCTGAATCAAACTGTATTACAGAAGACTATGCACTTTGGACTACTGCTGTGGACAGGCACAACGCTGGAATGAACAGGAAGAAGAATGGTTTCCACAGGGAAAAGTTACAGAAGTCTGTAGTGAAACAAGTATGTAGAAAGAGAAATCTTTTTTATTCTGCTTTTCAGTTCTCAGAGGGAAATAATGCAGATGTCCAGCTAGAATCACACTGCTGGACCTGCCTCCTGAGCCACCGAACAATACGGCAACGTGGAGACAAGATATTACACATCAGTTCAAGCTTGGGTCGCTCACTTTCTATTGCATGAATCCAGAACTGGGCAGCTGGTTTCGGTTCTATTTTCTTTGAATAAATTGGCCGTGACAGATATATCTCACCAAAGCTTAAATTTGTATGAATATATCCTTCTAAAAGATTTAATACCGTTACAATTTATGCCAACAGAAAAACAAACCCTTGACACACTGCACGTATTATCACTTTCACCATATTTTAGAAACAAGGCCCTAGTCTATTTTTTCCTTTACTTCTTTATGAGCTTTCTTTACAAGCAATGTTAAAACCAAAAATAAACAACATAAAATGATCTTATTAGCAAAGAGCATGAGAAATGCACTGTAGATTATTTTTCTAAGTTGGCTCTGGCTTCAGACAGATTGAACCACCTACAAAGGGCCCATGCGAAGCCCTATCTCATCACAGTTTGGGAAATCTGACTGAATCCACATACCTGAGACATAAGTTTGCCATACAATGCACTGCAGCTCTCCTAACTTCAGGGTCTGACTGAGCCAAGTCGCTCAACTTCATTAAGAGTCCACTCTTGCCAAGCAAGTCTGGAAGGTACTGAAACAAAATCACAGTCAATGTTGGCTGAAGAAAAGCTGCTAGGAAAATATTATTTTTTAAACATGTTTCATTTTTTTTTTTTTCAACTAAAGGAAATTTAAGTACCAAAAGACTAGTTGCTAGGTAAATTCTTCAGACAGGCATACAAAAATATGCCAAAAAACACCAGTAAGGATCAGTACTCTCAGCCAAGGCTGCTGCTGAAGCTCTCTCGCCTTGGCTTGGCTGAATAGATGAAAGGTAATGATAATAACGATTGATATGTACCAAGCCCCAAGCACTTTACAAGTGAGACTTCATCTTCAGAGGAACTATTTTACACCTGAGGAAACAAGGCTCATAGTGACTGAGTAAGGGTTACTCAAGGTTACACATTTAAGTGATGGCAGGAGAGAAATCTGAACACATGCCTGTGGGTTTAGAGCCTATGCCCCCAACCTTTCACAGGAAACACAGAACACAGTTCACCTTCTGACACTTTGAGCCATTGCCGTACACCAGGGCTGCCAGAGCTTGGAGAATCTGCATGTGTGTCCAGGAACTGCACTGCTGAATAGCAGAAATAGTATATGCCAACAGAAAATCCAAGTTCTGCTCGTCAACAATCACCTATCAAGAGGAAAAAATATATATGATCTAACTTCTAAAAAATATTTCTTTTCAGACATGAATGCTCACCTGAATCAAGCTGTGTAAGAGAGACAGAGCATGTGTGTGTCCATATTTTTTGTTAGAAAGATCAGCTTTAAAGACCTTGAAAGTCTGATTGAGAGAACCGTCTCCTTGCCCCAGTGCCTGCTCCCTTATTCCCCTTTACTCCTTCCACTCCAAGTAGAACTTGGCAAAGTCCTTGTAACTTTTCCTTGAACTAACCAGACACTGGCAGTTGTAAATACACAGATGTTAAGTCTTGATCCACTGAAAAGAAATTTTTAAAAATTTTATTTATTTTTTAATTTTTACAATGTTGTATTGGTTTCAACTATGTTTCTTTATACCTGGTAAATGCTTGAAAAACACACTGTGACTAAATATGCCTGCTAAATAGCCACTATGTCTGCTATGACGTGGGGAATATTAACAGGAAGAAATGGCGTATTCCTGTCCTTAGGGAGTTTATGATTTTATTGGATAAAGTACACTAATCCAAGTATCAATTCATGGACAACTGAAATAAACTGTCTTCAAATGACAGAAACTTGTTCAGGGCTGTGGGTGCCATGTGTGATCAGGAACTTTTCTAACTGTCAGTGTTAAAAAGATGATATAGCTAAGAATGTGGGCTTCCCAGGTGGTCCTAGGGGTAAAGAAACCAACTGCCAATGCAGGAGATACAAGGGACGCAGGTTCGATCCCTGGGTTGGAAGGATCCCCTGGAGAAGGAAATGGCAAGCCACTCCAGAATTCTTGTCTGGAGAACCCCAAGGACAGAGGAGTCTGGCAGGCTACAATCCATGGGGTCACAGTCCACAGAGTAGGACACGACTGAAGCGGCTTACTAGCACACATGGCTAAGGACAGCCAAAGTTCAGACGCCACCACATTAGTCTGAAAAATTCTAAAGTCTAAAACCATCTTATTTCATTTAGAAAGTCACGTGTAGCAGACACAGTTGGCCACCTGCAGCACTAATCTCCTCTTTCCTTGCTGGCAGAGGACTGATCTTATTTGGATGTCCACCTTTCCCACAGGAGACCTGAAGGTAGATCCCAAGTCTGCTAAGACAGTGGTTTTCCATCAGTGGCAATTCTGTCCCCCAGGGAACACCCGGCAATGTCTGTAGACACTTGACTGGCACAGCTGGAGGGATGCTACCGGCATCTGGTGAGTAGAGGCCAGGATGCCGCTAAACATCTTCCAATGCACAGGACAATCCCTCATAACACAGATTTACCCAATCCAAAACATCAACAGTGCTGAAGATGAGAAACCCTGATCGAAGGATTGAGCTGCATGCTATTAAGTCATTTAGGGAGCAGAAGTCCTCCAGGTGATTCTAATGAGCAGTCAAGGTTGAAATCCCTGGTTTAGGCCATTCATGGTAATTCCATTCCCTGATTAAACTGCTACAGAGGGGTCCTAATACGACCTAGGTCTCTCCAGCCTGGTATCAGGGAAAATCTGTTGGAGAGTTTGGGGGATAAGCTTCCTAATTCTTAAATAAAAGAGACAGAAAATAAATAGTTCTTTTGCTTCTGCTGGGTGTTATTTACTTATTATCCACGGGATTCCTGGATTTTAGGCATCTTATGTGTGTGAGAGATGTTAGCTCAGGACAACCCATCCACTTAGCATGGCAGAATGGAAAGATGCCAGAAAGCTTCTTAATTATTAAGTGCCCCTAAAGCTGCATTCCTTGGGGGGTGTGATGTGAGATAACATAAAAAAAAAAATTTAGCTATTCTGGGTTGGCATTTCTGTTTCTTGCAACCAGAAGCACCTCAGATTACATGTTAGTTAATAAGTTTTGTGCTAACTACATTCAAATACTCATGTAGTAGGTAACAGCCTAAATTTTTGAATTGTTCCTAAAAAAGATACCAGGGATCTTTTTATCTAGGGCCCCACCCCTGCTAAGCAACTTCTTAGGTTAGATGACAAAAATGATAGCTTTGGGAGAGGGAAAAAAAATATTGATAGGAAAGAGGTTGGGGATATTTTTATTTATTCTTAGATATACCTTTAGTCAAATATTAATACATCTTTCCTGAAAAATTCTAAGGTCTGAGGGCTTGAATTATATTGGTTTCCTGAAACAAACAGACAGGAATCCATCCCTCTGATGGGCAAATTGGCAGAATATTTTTTTTTTTTTGGTCAGTTATATTTGTTTTGATATAATTCTTAGTAAGGCAATTGTTTCTCATATTTGCACAGCTTTTGAAAAGACCAGTGTATCATTCCTACTACAGATGTAGTAACTCAAAGACAGTTACTTATTCTCAAAATTCATGATCTGAATTCTAAAGTTACCTACATTTACCTGTAATGTGTTAAGTAAATGGTGGATAAGCTGAGACAGTTTGCTGACAAGATGATTCTGATTAAGAGGCACGAGTCGGCACGCCTGGACAAGAAGAGTACTGACATCCTACAAAAAACAAAAAAAAGACAATGAAAAGGTGCTACACCTATTAGTCAAGGGAAGACCAGTGCCCCAACAGCCAAATGAGAAACTAAAAGTGACATTCACACTCAAAATGAGTTAAGGTGAAATTTGAGGCAGAGAGTAGGATGACAGCATAAAAATAGCATGTGCTAAAAAAGATGGAAAAAAATCAATGATTTTTGTACGGTCAAGGACTCCACAGAGTCTCTGCATATATAGAGACAGTACAAATAAATAACCTAAGAAAGGATTCCATAATATAATAGCACACACCAAAATTAAAAATAGCAAAGGTAAGCAAACTGAATTTGCAATGCCACTGGGAAAATCAGAAATGACACTTCCATGAATTTAATGCAGTTAGAAAATCTATTTTTCTTTTTAAAAAAAGGAAACTATCTGGAAATCACACCATTCATTCATCTCTTGATGTTTATTGAACTAAAAGGCTCTAAGCACCTGCTTTGTGCCAGGCAGTGTGCCAGGTCTTTGGGCTCCAAACGTGAACATATTCCTGAACCACAAAGAGCTCACAATCTAGTGAGGGAGACAGAAATACTGCTCACAAAAAATTAAAGTGAATTGGGTGCTGAAAGAATTAACTGCAAATTCTGTGGGGAAACAGTAATTAGGGAAGTCCTGTAGAGACAATTTTTAAACAGAACCTAGAATGATCTGAAGGATGAGGACAACTGCCAGACAAGGCCGAAAAGACAATGCAAACAAACAGAATGCAGTGGGCAGGTCTGGAACACCTGTAGGTGTGGAACACCAGTACCTGCCTGAGGGACGGCAAGTTTCAAATGACTGCATACAGGGCACAAAAAGAGTGACAGAAGACTGGAAAGGCACAAATGATACAAATAAAGCAAAAGTCTCCGACTCCTCCCTTAATTCCACTCCGCTCCCTGGTGACACAAACTGCATTGTTATTACTGCACTGTAAACTCTCCTTTTGAACTCTTTGCATCTATAAATGTATATTTATTTACAAGCCCTCCCCACCCTATACTGGTCTCATACTGTAACTTTGCTTTGGCCAGTCACCAATATGCACTGAAGATCTTCCCAGGTCAGGCTTTTACTTTTCTAATGAAATTATTTTCCCACTAAAGAAAAGACCACGATCGCAGGAGAGCAAATACTGGTTTGCAGAAGGGCTGCAGACCGTAAGTTAGAGGAGACTGGTGAACAGTTCAGCAGAGTCATCTTGCCAATGGCATTGGCAATGCAAATAGAGAGGAGGGGATGGAACTGAGAAACATTTCCTAGACAGATTCTGAAGAATCCAGATTGGAAGGACCTGGAAGGAAGGAACGGTGAAACACTAGTGTCTGCACCTGTGCCCTATGTGACTGGGCACACTCTATATGTTTGTATGAGTTGGGGCATGCGACTGATTGGGGATGGAGCGGGTGTATGGAGATACTGAACTAATTTTTGAGAACTGTCAAGTTTGAGATGCCTGTGAGCACCAGAAGACAGCTTATGACTGGGTTTAAAGAATTTAGTTATTAGTATCCAAGGCCTGATGAGTGTGAATGATACACACGAAAAGTACTTCTAAACAGGCAGAAGAGGGTGGAACTAGCATGGAGGAACAGAAAATGGCCAAAACTCTGAGACTTAGTTCTCATTCTAGTTCTGCCTTTTGCCAGCAATATTAGAGTGGACCCTTGTAAGCGTCCGTATGTTTATCAATGAAATAGATCTAGTAACCACCATGTTCCAAAATCCCTGGAACTGTGCACGGTGACGTGAAGAACGTGGTAGTAGGGAATTTTATACACACAGAATTCCGGATGCGGGGAGCGGAGGGACGGGAAAGCGGCACCAGAGATGACACCTGCGATGTTATCAGAGCACAAGTCAGCAAGCTGGAATTTTAAAGAAGCGACTTGACCAGACACCGCAGTGTCTTCCAAAAGAGGAGGCTAGAGACTGTACCACGGTCGGAGGGGGCAAACAAGCCTGAGACTAAGCACCGAGAAGCAAGGGTGGGAAGAGGCCACAGACAGAGGTCCCTGAAGGGCGGGGCCCAGGCCAGCGGGCCTACCTCCGGGGCCACGCCGCTGCCCTCGCTGTAGGTCTCGGAGATGAGCTGGTCGAAGAGCAGGTGGATCTCCGTGCGGCCGGAACTGCTATCATCCGGGCGAAGGGCGCAGAGCCTGGCCGACAAACAGCGAAACCCACGCCCCGGCTCGAAGGGTGGCTCCCCCGGCGTCTCTGGCGGCGGCCCGCCTGGCAGGGAACCCGCAACTTGCGCCGCCGCCATCTTTCCTACGTAGGACAACAGACAAACACTTCCGGGGCAGCCCCCCGCCTCCACGCGCCAGTTCCGGAAATGCCTGTCGCGGATTGGAATCTGAGGTGGGAGGGGTTCTGAGACTACAGACAGGATCTTTCCTTGGACTAGTAGTTTGTGAAAGCGTATCAGAAATTCTCTGGGAGACTGTTTCGGCGACCGCCTCTCCTTGAACCCTGACTAAAAAGCGAGGACTGTATTTGTGTCCCTACCCCCCAGAGGGTTTGTTATTGGGTGGGGCTGACATTCTCTTTTAGTACTAAGCGTTTCAGATTCGGCCTAGGATTGCAGAGGGGCCGCTGTGGATAGGAGTGGTGGAAACTGCTAGTTCGACCTTCTTCTCTTCTTACATCGTATTGGGGCTCCTAGTTTTTTTTCTCTAGACACAAAACCACCCTGAATTAAGATTGTGTTCCCCAGTAGTCTTTGCAGCTGACCGTGAATCCTGTAGATCTTAAAGCAGCCTCACCACACAAAAGTAATTTGGGAGTTCAAACTGAACCATCTAAAATGTAACTTGCCTAAGGGTGACCTGGTTGAGATTGGACGCCCCAAGATTTCCTGAAACGTTGAAAGGAAGAAAAAGAAAATAGCCATTTAAAAAGAGACGAACAAAATAAACATTTAAAAGCGGTGAAGAGTTTTCAGTCACCGGACAGGTGAAGGCTTGAAATTTCTATTTGGGCAGATTGGGAAAACCAACTCTAGGGATTTGAGTTATGCAAATACAAAACAAATTCTCACCCATGACTCTTAGAGAAACCCCTGAAGTCAGCTAAATATACATGTTTTAATAAAACACGTATGTTTAGCAATGAAAATAGGGGCATTGCTTTAGAAGAGGTAGTTGTGGGACTTCCTGGTGGCCCAGTGACTAAGACTCCGTACTCCTAATGCTTGGAGCCTGGGTTCCATTCCTAGTCAGGGAACTAGATTCCCACGTGTTGAAACTAAAGTTTCCACATGCCACAACTAAAGAAAATCCTACATCTCCCTAAGAAGACTGAAGATCCCGAGTGCTGTAACTAAGACTTGGCACAGCCAAAGGAATAAATATATATATTTTAAAAGCTAGTTCTCTGAAGACTTTGGTTTATTTGGGGAGAAATACTTATTTTACATTTGAATTTGGATTTCATTATGCTCATCTATTACTGTTTCTTCTTGGGGTTTGTGTATACTTATGTATGTGTGATAATATGTATCACATACATATTATGTATGATATTCAAACATCTGCTCAGAGATCAGGAGCTGAGAACTAGTCACTGATGTTTTAGTTTAAATTCTAAAGCAGAGCCTCAAGCGAGGTTGATATGTGAGTGATTTACTCAGGAATGAACAGGAAAGGAGAATCTATACATATATGTGCTATCAAGTTGATTATTGTAAGGGGTGAATGATTGCTGAATCTTTGGGATGTTATAAGAAGCCTTATGGAATGCCCTCAGAAACCCTGTCCTGAGCAATGGAAGTGGGGAGCTTATGTCTGCCAGCCTTTGACCTCTATTGTCAAGTGTTTCCCCACTAAGCATTAATTCTGCAGAGCTTCTGGGTTGAGCATACATCTGTGTGTGGCAGTTCCTGCAGGAGTCTGCTGTTGCAAAGACAAAGAAGTCCTGAGGCAAAAGTGAGAGGTGTGAGCCACTAGGGTCAGAAGTCTGACGATTTAGCTTGTGTTGAGCTGGTAGATGCAGCAGATAAGCTGGTTGTGATCCCTGGGTTGGGAAGATCCCCTAGAATAGGGCACAGCAACCCACTCTGATGTTCTTTCCTGGAGAATCCCCGTGGACAGAGGAGTCTGGCAGGCTACAGTCCCAGTCCATGGGGTCGCAGAGTCGGGCACAACTGAGCGACTAAGCACAGCACATAGCAACAATTAGGATGAGACTGTAAGGCCAAGAATATTTGAAGCAGTGCATAAGAGATATCCAACACACTGGGCTGGAAGGACGTGAGGCCTGGTCATCACCATAGAGAAGGTGGAGGGAAAGAAACCATGGAAACAACCGAGGTTTGCTGTGGTGAAGAAGGAATTCATAGGGCCTGAACTCCATCTCAGGCCTGTCCGTGCTGGCTGTGCTCGACTGCCCCTCCAGTGGACCCTGAACTCTCTGCTTAGTGCCTGTGAGGACGACAATGGAAGGATAAGACCCCCTCCAGACAGAGGAATCCTGAAGATCACATCCAGGCTACTCATTGCCTAAGAGGAAGCATACCGTAATCACACCTGTCTCCGGACAGGTCATAAACTTTTTTTCGTATCTGTCAAGATGTAATCACAGGCTTATCGATTATTAACTGGTTGGAATGTAACTGCGGGCTTATTGACTATTGACTGTTTAAGACACGTACACATGGGGCAGGTGGTGGGTTAAGACACGTACACATGGGGCAAGTGGTGGATTTAGACACGTACGCATGGGGTATAAAAGATTTTCACAAATGCTGGACGGGGTCCTTGGCTAAGAGGAGACTCTGCCTTGGGCCTGCCGGCGTAATAAACTGCACTCCACTATCTGCATTGTCCTTCTGAGTGAGTCTGTTTCCCGGAAAGCGTGGCTATAACAGTGGCTCATGTTAGGTTGACACGTGGACAACCCACAATTTGTGTTATTCAAGACTGAACAACTCAGATATTGTAAACCATACCAGTCTGTTGATTTCTGATGGAACATATCCTTGTGAATGGCAGTGTGGTTTCTCAAGGGAAATGAACATTCCTACTCCATGGTGATGAAACATATATCAAACTCTCAGGGAGGGCTTTGAAACTTTTTGGAATTGATTTGTATTTGGACAGTAACCTCCAAACTATGGAGCTCACAGCTTGACAAAAGCTCTCCTAAGAAAATCTCACACATGCTCACCTGGCCTCACCCTCAATAGTTTTACAATCTTACAGTGACTGTGAGCCTTTAAAGGGTGCTAAGTTCACAGACATTTCCTTTTATAAATTCTGCGTAAAGTGATCTGGAGTCTTATTCTGGAACTTAACTTTTTTTTTTAAGTTAAAGGTTTTTTTTTTATGCAGACCTTCTTTTAAAGCATTTAAAAAAATATTTCTTTTTAGTTTTAGCTGCACTGAGTCTTCACTGCTGCATACAGGCTCTCTCTAGTTGTGGTGAGCAGGGGCTACTCTTTGTCGTGGTGCACAGGCTTCTCATTGCAGTGGCGTCTCTTGTTGCAGAGCACAGGCTATAGAGTGCAGGCTCAGTAATTGTGGCACATGGGCTTACTCGCTCCAAGGCATGTGGAATCTTCCTGGACTGCAAATCGAACTCATGTTCCCTGTATTGGCAGGCAGATTCTTTACAACTGGACCACCAGGGAAATCCTGATGTGACCATTTTTTAAAGTCTTTATTGAATTTGTTACAAGATTGCTTCTGTTTTATATATATCTATATCTATCTATATATATAGATATTTTTTTTACTCAGAGGCATGTAGGATTGTAGCTCCCTGACCAGGGATGGAATCTGCACCCCTGCATTGGAAGGTGAAGTTTTAACCACTGAGCTGCCAAGGAAGTCCTTCACTTGTTTCACATTTTGGAACCCTGTTAAAACTTCATTTTTATTACCGCATTAGGGTCTAGATCATTCTAATGGAAGTAGGCTTTATTTTATCCCCTTCCCCCATTTCTAATTTATATCCTTACTTCCTTCAGAACATTGACCATAATGTGTAGTTATCTTCTTTATTTACTTGTGTATTACCTGTTTCTTCTTCTAGAATGTGAGCTTTATGAAAGCACAGATACCACCTGCCTGGTTCACTACTGTATCCTCATTGCTCGTGTAGCACCTGGGATGTAACAGGCAACCCACAGTACCTGTTGACAGAATGAATGGATTCACTATTATTTATTCAGAGCCCCTATTTGCCATCTGTTGGTTAATGTGAAAATCAAATGTTCTGTATACTGTAAAGTCCTATAAACCTTAGGGTTAAAATGAGGTAGATATTATTATTTCTCCCTTTTACACCTAAAGAAAGTTTAAGTGGTTTGAAGGAAAATTTAAATGATTTGTCAGGGGCTACGAGGGCAGTAAATAAGTCAACATCAGACTACAAACAACCTAGGCCAGTTGAATCTATTTTTTATCATATTTACTTTTATTGATGTATTGACTTGGCTGTGCTGAGTCAGTTGTAACACATGGGATCTTCTGTCTTTGTTGTGGCATGAGGGACCTTGTTCCCTGACCAGGACTGAACCCAGGCCCCCTGCATTGGGAGCACAGAGTGTTAGCCACTGGATGGCCGGGAATGTCCCAGGACCAGTTGAATCTTAAGTCTGTGACTGTGAAAAACATAGATAAGAAATTTTAAGTCGATTTTAACCTCCCACATTTTGTAATGGGGAAAACAGGAGGTGGGGAGGGCTGTTTTTTAATATTGAGATGAACTAGGAGAGGCTGGGAAGGAGAATTAGCCTTGGGTTCTGTTATGGAGTCTTAAAAAATTAGGACTAAGAGTCATCAGCCCATCAATTTGATAATAATAATGATCATTTACTTAACATTTATTGGATGTTTCCCATGTGTCAGGCACTATTCAATGCACTTTACGTGAACTCACTGCTTTTATCCTTGCAGCTCTATGAAGTATATACTGTTATATAGTGGAGGAAACTGAAGCACAGAAAGGCTAGGACATTTGCTAAAGGGCACACAGTTGTGTGGTGGGCCTAGGTTTGAAATTCAAAGTTGGATCTCCTAACCACTATGCCATATTGTATAGGACTTAAAGTTTGACGTGGAAATATACTTAAAGCCCTGACACTTGTCTGTTAGATGACTTTGAGCAAATTAATTTCTCCAGACTTCAGTGTCCTTATATGTAAAGTGGTAGTGATAATAAGCATAGTCACAAGGTTGTTGTAGGATAAATTAGATGATGCTTGTGGGGCGTATAACACAGTCCTTATTGAATAACAAGTGCTCAACAAATGTCATCTATTCCCCATTGCCTCATCTTCTTCCTTATCATCCCTCACCAAACAAATCAAGTACTGTGGGTACTTTTAATGATGATGATTTATTAAAAGAAACAATTATTTTCTCTCCCCAACCGCATCCTTTGTCCACTCCATCCATAGGTCCCTGTCTTCATCTGTCTTCCTGAGCAAGGACCTTCGAATAGTCACATCTTTGAAAACAGGAACTCTAGGAAGGAATGAACAATTCCTAGAGAAAGGGGACCCTTAGGGTAAGTCTTCATCCTGTGAAATGTACAAAACAATTAGGCATGAGACCTGCTGTTTGGGGACCTGGATCCACAGAATACAATTGAGAGAGAAGATTTTCCAGTTACGCGACTCTATAAGAACCTGCCAGGAACCAACAAGGCCATAAATGCCCTAGGGGTTGTGGGTGGATAAGACAAATAATACATTCTGAACACAAGCACATTATCTTAAAAGTCTGTGTTGATTCTGTTGTGTTTAACACAATTTGTAATCAAAACTGAATCCTGGTAGCTTTTTTATTTTGCATTGTTTTCAATCGATAGCTACTGACAGTAAAGGATTTATCATGTGAAGCCTCCGAAATATTTTTATAGGAAAGGGGCTCTTATCATTTACTATGGCAATGTCATCCAAGGCTTAAAATTAGCATACTCCTTGGTCATCAATTATACACCTTAGAATTTATTCCAAATAAATTAGTGTGTACACCAATCAGTATTCACTACAGCCATATTAATGATATTAAAAATAAGAAATATGTTAAATGTGTCTTATGGAGCTTGCTAAGTATATGAGCATACATGGTGGACACACATATAGAGCATACATGAAAGGCATTAAAGATGATGGGATAGAAGCATCAGTGTTGATATTAAAAGTTATTTACTAGCTAATTCTTCTTTTTTTTTAAATGGCTGTAGTGTACCACATGTGAAATCTTAATTACCCAGCCAGGGATCGAACCTGTGTCCTCTGCATTGGAACCATGGAATCTTAACCACTGGACTGCCAGGGAATTCTCTCACAAGCTATCTCTAAGTGAAATAATCAAGAAATCAAAATAGGTACATGATTATCTTGTTTTCACATAGATATTATACATGTGTGTTATGTGTTTACAATGAGGTACCATTACACGCCAGTCAGGATGGCTGCTATCCAAAAGTCTACAAGCAATAAATGCTGGAGAGGGTGTGGAGAAAAGGGAACCCTCTTACACTGTTGGTGGGAATGCAAACTAGTACAGCCGCTATGGAAAACAGTGTGGAGATTTCTTAAAAAACTGGAAATAGAACTGCCATATGACCCAGCAATCCCACTTCTGGGCATACACACTGAGGAAACCAGATCTGAAAGAGACACGTGCACCCCAATGTTCATCGCAGCACTGTTTATAATAGCCAGGACATGGAAGCAACCTAGATGCCCATCAGCAGATGAATGGATAAGGAAGCTGTGGTACATATACACCATGGAATATTACTCAGCCATTAAAAAGAATTCATTTGAACCAGTCCTAATGAGATGGATGAAGCTGGAGCCCATTATACAGAGTGAAGTAAGCCAGAAAGATAAAGAACATTACAGCATACTAACACATATATATGGAATTTAGAAAGGTGATAATGATAACCCTATATGCAAAACAGAAAAAGAGACACAGAAATACAGAACAGACTTTTGAACTTTGTGGGAGAATGTGAGGGTGGGATATTTCAAAAGAACAGCATGTATACTATCTATGGTGAAACAGATCACCAGCCCAGGTGGGATGCATGAGACAAGTGCTCCGGCCTGGTGCACTGGGAAGACCCAGAGGAATCGGGTGGAGAGGGAGGTGGGAGGGGGGATCGGGATTGGGAATACATGTAAATCCATGGCTGATTCATATCAATGTATGACAAAACCCACTGGAAAAAAAAAAAAAAAAGATGAAAAGTTGAAAAAAAAAAAAAAATGCACCGAAGTGTTAAGCAAACATCATTTGGGGTTGGGTGATTTTTATCTTTTCTTTTTTCTCTCAAATGAATAGTCTTGATTTTTCTCAAGGATATACCGGGTAATGAAATCATTTTAAAGATTTGGAAACCACCATCCTGGGAGAGGTGCTTCTTTTTCTTGGGAAGGATGGGTGAAAAGGGAGAGGTCATAAGAGATAGGCTTCTGTCTCATCTACTTCTGGGAAGTTCCATTAGGGCCACGTGTACTGTCTGCCTGGCTTCAACATGGAATGAGGAAGCAGGGAAGGACCTGGTGTTTTTACCTGAAGCACAGACGTGGCCACAGCCATTGCTGACACAGCGCTCTTCTGGACCACAGTCCCAGTCACCACTGCAGAGCTCAACACAGGTGCCTGCATTAGAACAGACCAGCTGAAAACTGCCGTTCTCTAGACACAGGTGTTAGGGAGGCCAGCCCGCGATTAAGGAGCCAGTTCCATCTTCTTCGAGTTCAATACATAACATAATTTATAAATGATTAATCACAGAATAATACTCATTAACATCTTATATATTTCAGTGAAAAGCAATGCATTCACACAATCTCAACAAAGCAAGGTCTTCTTTAAAGAACAGAATAATTAGTTACTCCTGGCACATACCCAGAGAAAAAGTGAAAAAAAGTGAAGTCTCTCAGTCATGTCTGACTCTCTGCGACCTCATGGCCTGTAGCCTACCAGGCTCCTCCATCCATGGGATTTTCCAGGCCAGGGCACTGGAATGGGTTGCCATTTCCTTCTCCAACCCAGAGAAAACCCTGATTCAAAAAGATCCATGCACCCAGTGTTCATTGCCACACTGTTTACAATAGCCAGGACATGGAAACAGCCTAAATGTCCATCCACAGAAGAATGGATAAAGAAGATATGGCACATATATACAATGGAGTATTACTCAGCAATAAAAAGGAATAAAATAATGCCATTTGCAGCAACATGGATGGACTGAGAGATTGTCATACTGAGTGAAGTAAGTCAGACACAGAAAGACAAATATCGTATGAAATCACTTATGTGTGGAATCTAAAAAAACAAGGGTACCAATGAACTCATTTACAAAACAGAATGGATGTAGAAAACAAACTTATGGTTACCAGAGAATAGGGGGGCAGGGATAGATTGGGAGATTGGGATTCGCATATACACACTGTTATGTATAAAATAGATAGCAAGAACCTACCTATAGCCTGGGGAACTCTACTCAATACTCTGTAATGGCCTATATGGGAAAAGAATCTAAAAAAAGAGTGTCTATATGTACGCGCATAACTAATTCACTTTGTTGTGCACTTGAAATTAACACAACATTGTAAATCAACTACACTCAAATTTTTTTTTGAAAAGGAGGATAATTGCATCTGTGGAGGGGAAGTGCAGAGAAGCCCACTTCAATGCCCCTCACTTCTCTCTGCAAGGAAAGGGGCAGAGAAGGGAAGACTTACAGTTAGCTGAATGTCATCAAGGGTGCCCTGCAGTCGCTCTGCGCAATGAGTCTGACTGGCCCCTTTTTACAGGCATGGCAGCTGGGTGCACTGAGGTGACTTTCCTACTAGTCAGTACAGAAATCAGATCCAACCCAGACTCTCTGGCCCCTAGGCCAAGCTCCCTCTGCCATCCCAGAGGGTGAAACTGACCTTGGCATGAAGAATCCATCTCCAGATTTCAAGGAGTCACTTCTGACCCAAGTGGAGGCTCCCCACACTCCCAGAGCCTCAAGGTTAGTCTTTGAGGACCAATGAAATAGGTCCAGGGAGCTGGTTAAGACCCTGCAAGGGTTTCTAACAAAATGTGTGCAGAGCTGTGGATGAATGTGTGCCGTGCTTGGGTGGGTGGCTCAGCTGTGATCAGGAGATTCTCTACCCGATTCTGTCTCTGAACGTCTCTGGGCCTTTGTTTTTTCAAAGGTAAAATGAAATCCTTGGATCCAGGAGGGCTGGATGAAGCTCACCCTCCAGTGTCAGCTCCAGTCAATGGAGGTGACTGTTCTGATGCTGTGTGGAGAAGGCTGAGCCGCCTTGTCCAGACTCAAAGAGAAAGAGTGCTATAATTGATTAGCAATGTCTGATGATGTAAGATGGGAGCCTTGTGGGATGTCTACAATGTACTTGCAGACCTCAGAGAAAATCAATACAGTCCCTCCATGCTTTTATTAGTTGTTGTTGATTTATGGTGAGAGAATGGGAGAATTCTTGTCTATACTCATAGCAGTTTGGTCACTCATTAATAACTGTTGATTTCTTACTATGTTCAAAGCACAGAGGTTAAGTTATACAGAAAGTATGGATAAGTGGATTGGATTGGTCTGTTTAGTCGCTAAGTCATGTCTGACTCTTTGCAACCTCTCGGACTGTAGCCTGCTAGGCTCCTCTGTCCATGGGGATTTCCCAGGCAGGAGTACTGGAGTGGGTTGCCATTTCCTTTTCCAGGGGATCTTCCCAACCCAGAGATCAAATATGAGTCTCCTGCATTGGCAGGCAGATTCTTTACCACTTGAGCCTCCTGCAAAGCCCATGGAGATGTAAGATTAGGTTATTACTTTCTAGCAGCTTAGAGCCTCACAGTGGAGACAAGGTTTATGTTTAAAGTATTAAAAGCAAAGCAGTATGTGACCCATGTCTTGAGAGAGGCTTATCCAAAGGACTAAGGGGGCTCACAAAAGAGAGGACATCACTTCCAGTGAATCAGGAAGGGTGAGTCTTGAAGTATGGGAATCTTTTAAAGGCAGAATTGAGAGGGAGGGTGGAGAAGAGAAAAGAATTACTAGCAAAAGTTCACAAGCGGAAAGTACAACCGGGTGAGACTAGGGAAAGGTGCATGAGGCACCTGGGACACAACATTTAAGGAGGCCCTTGAACAACCCTGAGAGTGAGCACCTCCTTTAATTGTGCACCCTAGGTGCCTCATCTCCTCACTCTTCACCCTGAAATACAAGGGATACAGGAAGAGTAGCAAATGGAAGGCTAGATAAGTACTAGGGAATAGTTGGAAGTCAAGGCACATAAGTAGGCAGCACCTTCCTTCCCCATCACTCAGTCATGTCTGACTCTTTGCAACCCCATGGACTGTAGCCCACCAGGCTCCGCTGTTCATGGGATTCTCCAGGCAAGAATACTGGAGTGGGTTGTCATTTCCTTCTTCAGGGGATCTTCCCGATCCAGGGATCGAACCCAGGTCTCCCACATTGTAGGCAGATTCTTTACTGTCTAAGCTTCCAGGGAAGCCCACGGCAGGCAGTGGACGAAATTAGAGATTTCACTTGGTAGGTCAAGAGAGAGATGCGATGGAAGTTTACTTACAAAGATTATCTGGTGTGAGAGCATAGCATGGACCAGGATTCACCAAGCAGGCAACCTTCAGAAGAAAGAGAGGGGCAGGGAGAGCTGTCAGGAAGCCATTGCACTGGGCTGGGCGTGGAGTAATCAGGGCTGAAAAGTCAGTGTGACAATGAGAGTCAGAAAGGAAGGAACATGTGTAAGAACCAGTTTCAAAGAATGACTGGTATTTGGCAACCGATGTAAGGGAAGGAGAACAAAGAAGAGAGGGGCAAGAGTTTCCAGTGACATTTAGGGGGAAGAAGATACGGTGACGATAATCTAAGAGAGAAAAAAGCTGGAGATGGACTGGCAAGCAAAAAGATGCTGCAGAGCTTAAAGACTTTTAACCTTTAACTGGTTCCTCAAGACAGTTGTGAGGTTTATTAAGAAGATCTGGGAGATGGACTTCCCTTGTGGTCCAGTGGCCAAGATATTACGATCCCATTGTAGGGAACCTGGGCCCAATCCCTGGTCAGGGAACTAGATTTAACATGGTGCAACTAAAGATGCTCCATGTTGCAATGAAGATGGAAGATCTTGTGTGCAGCAGCTAAGACCTGGCACAGTCAAGTAAATAAGTAAACACGTGTGTGCTAAGTCACGTCAGTCATGTCCGACTCTTTGCAACCCTATGAACTGTAGCCCGCCAGGCTCCTCTGTCCATGGGATTTTCCAGGGAAGAATACTGAAGAGGGTTGCCCTGACCTTCTCCAGGGGATCTTCCCAATCCAGGGATCGAACCTGAGTCTTTTATGTTTCCTGCATTGACAGGCAGGTTCTTTACCACTAGCACCACCTGGGAAGCACAAATAAGTAGATTAAAAAAAAAAAGTTGTTTGTTTTTTTTTTAAAGAAAAAAAAGGTGAAGGAGAAGATCTGGGAGAGTGGTAGGGGCAAGCAATAGAGACTATAATCAGCCTTCAGGGGATTAAGGGATGAGTTATGGGGAAGAAAAGGCAGAGAATGAAGATTACTCCTTTGAGAATGTTGGCAGTAAAAGGAAAAGATGAATCATGTTTCACATATTTAAGAAAATATTTTCTGTAAGCAATCCAACTTGTTTGTAGCAAGAAACTAGTGGAGAGAGGGAGAGGCTGGGGAAATGGATGGAGGCCAATGAGAGGGCAAAAGGCTTCCCTTTTGGAGAGTCCAGGCAGAGGGATGCCTGGAGGAAAGGAGGGGAGAAAGGAAAAGCAGAAGCACAGAGATCCTGCAGTCAAGGTGGGTCCCTGCAGTGACTCCTTGCCTGAAATACCTTCCCCTCTCTCTTTTCTTCCCCTCCTTCCCCTGCACCTACTGGCCGCCATTGGCTTACATTCTGGCTCCTTCGTTCCAAAAAGGACAGGGCTGCCTTCTGCATGGACTCACCCAAAAGTCTAAACGGTCTCACCGCCGCCTGAAGATCCTGCACCACTGAGCTGAGGGTGACTAGGGTCACAAGCAGGAGGAAGCCTCCCAACTTCATGCTGCTGTCGGAGGTCTTCGGATTAAAACCCAACAAGGCTGAGAAGAGCAGCAATTTATCCTCTTCCACCCTCTGAGCTGGAATGAAGGGCCGGGGGTGGGACTAGGAGCTGCGGGAGTCTAAGCCCTGCCCAGAAGCTGACATTTCCTGAGAAATGTGACACACACACTATGTGTACCTTGAGTAATGCCACGTTGTTTACCTAAGTCTCTGAGCCAAGGGAACACCCTCCTCTGCCCGACATGTAAGACTCCTAAACCAGGAAAGCAGTGAGTGGCTGAGAAAGGGGGTGAACTGGAGTAGGGGCACTTTCATCCACTCCTTCCTTTTTGAACACAAGTATCAGATGTCTTCTCTGGGCCAGGCACGTGCTGGGCATGAGGAATAGGTCCTGGCAGTGATTAATTACAACGTAGGAGCGGGGTGCTAGCTGGGGAAGCTACAGCCTGCTCTTTCCCTTCACCCCGCTTTGCTCTGAGCCCTGGTGTCTCTGGTATTGAGGGCAGGGAGGAGCGGTAAGACAGCCAGTGGGGTGCTCCTCAGTCACCTGCTGGTGGTAGGAGGTGACTCTAGTCTCCTTTGGGAGGGGTCTGCTTCTATTTTCTGCTGAGGACCCAAGTAAAGGTGGTATGGTATGGTAGCCTTTGTCTGTATGATCAGTGTCATTTGCCTGGGAAGGCATTCCACCTCATCTTGTCTACCTTCATTTCTGAGAACCCAAATTCCCGATACACGTGTTAAACTCTTCCAGAATGTCTCTCATCATGCAAAGCACTGGGGTGAGGAGGGGCTGCAGTAACCAACCAGCTAGGAAGTGAATTTCATTCCCCACTCCTCATCTAGAGGAGTGATTCTCTGAAACACATACTCCCCTTGGGTTTTGGAGGAATGGGCCCTCTTCCCTCCCCAGTGGCAGTGGGAATAAGGGGAGGCATGTATGAATTTTGGTCATCAATCCTGTGTCCTGTATGATCACTATCGTAATGTGAGATGAGGTTGACTGGACTGGTTGTTCATGGCAGGACCAGTTCATAGTCTCTTAGTATGGCCTCTGGAGAAGGAAATGGCAACCCACCCCCCAGTATTCTTGCCTGGAAAATCCCTTGGACGGAGGAGCTTGGTAGGCTACAGTCCATGGGGTCACGAAGAGTCGGACACGACTGAGTGACTTAACTTTCACTTTTCACTTTCATGCATTGGAGATGGAAATGGCAACCCACTCCAGTGTTCTTGCCTGGAGAATCGCCATCCCATAGATGGTGGGCTGCCATCTATGGGATCGCACAGAGTCAGACAAGACTGCAGCAACTTAGCAGCAGCAGCAGTATGGCCTGACTTCCCTTTAGAGAGTGCAGTACTCGACGTTTCACCAGGGGCCCTGGTTCCTAATTCTGGGGCTATAGGAAGAGATCTGCCCTGTTATACTCCATTTGTCACAGTTCTTGAAATACACCTGTCAGAGGTCCTTTGGGCAAACCATTGACTTCATTCATTGCGAATACCCCTAGGTGGGTTAAGGGCTACATTTATGGGTTATTCATCAAGCAATTTGGCAAATTACCTGAATTCAATCCTACCTATCCCAAAGGTAAGTTTGGTTGCTGTCTAATTTCTGTAATAGTTCACAGCCAAAAACTTTTAGAGATGCTAAACAGTGAAAAGAATACCACTCTATATGCAATTTCAAATTTTTAAAAAGGCTAAAAAATTTTAAAAACTGCCCTAAATTCAAAAGTATGTTGAAATTAAATTCATTTCTTTTTAGATATTCTCTTTTCTGATTTTATTTTGGGTTCTTTGTTTTGCTGGTGCTGAAAGTACATGCTTAGCTTGCCTTCTAGATTCCTTAGAGCCGAGCAGGGCCTTTGGAGCTTGGCAATGAGGCCTTAGTCTTCCCTGGATTTGCCTTGGTGTTCAACTATTTGGTGCTGTGAGCTAAATAGACATTTAAGCCTTATAGATCTACAAAGTCAAAAAATTTTTTGCTTTGTCACAAAAAATATGTCAACAAAACCTATGTCTGAAGAGAAGCCCACCGCAGATGTGAGCAAAGGGCATAACAACTTCTACATGCTATTTAGTGAGCACTGGTTTTATTCCTGGCTTGGCTCCTTAAAGACCTCCTTGTATTTAATTCTGTGAGGTGGTTTGTTGGTTAGGAGTCTGATTGCTAAAAGAGGAAATTAAGAATGAAAATGCAAAGGAGCCATCTCTGCTTCATTTTCACATCTATTTCATCACTTTTTTCTCTGCTGACCATTGCTCTCAGCTTGTCAAACCATATGGTAGGGGAATATGACCGCCTCTGAGCCCTCGAGTTCAAGATGAGTCCAGAAAGCACTAGATTTTTCCCAATCCTAAATCTAAAATGCCAGGGGAGAGAATTTCCTTGGCCTGGTTTGAGTCAGGTGTCACGTCCATCCCCTCAAACTAACAATACAAACAAAGTTGCTGAGGGCTCTGTGTGTGTTTGTGTGTGTGAGTGAGTGTGTGTGTGTGTTGGAGAGGGATTCAGGAAGCGGACGACACACGGTATGTTTTCCAATACAGACAGGATTATTGCCATTTTACAGAGGAGCAAACTGCAGAGGTTTAGTAACATCCCCCAAACAGCATTTCCATGCAAAACCAAACTTAAACTCCAAAGATAGTGCTCTTCTCTAGAACTCATTACCATCAGGTTAAGTCCAAATTCTTAGAAAATTTCCTCTGTGTGGCACAGATAAATGAGCTTTTGAGGACACAGAATTCTACTTCACCTAGTAGGCACTAATTGTCAAGCTTTCATTAGCAGAGCACAACAGCTCTGAGCTAGAGAAGATTCTGAGTACACAGTCAGATCAAAGGGAGGGTTCATCCACCTAAAACTGTAACTTTGATTTTAGGAGAGTTAAGGTACAACAGATGGCCCTTATTCCTGGCTGTTCACTAGGTCATTCAGAGGTTGTGAAAATAAGACCAAGGCTTATATAGTACTGTAGGTAAGAATGAGGACTCTAGAGTATGACAGATCCAATTTATATGTAGCTCCACTACTTGCTAGCTGTGTGACCTTGGGAAAATTGCCTTCCTTTTCTGGGTTTTGCTTCCTCATCTGATAAACAGGCATAGGCAACAACTCGTCATAGGGTTGTTGGACAGCCTGATGTATATGGCTTTATATGTATACAATCTTCAGAACTGGCAGCTACTATTATTAATTTCTGTAAAAGAGAATGTATGCCTTTCTATTTCCTATATTAGGGCACCTGCAGACAACCCAAGCCAAAGTGTATCACTTCATTAAGGAAATACCACTAAAGAAAGAGGAATCAGAATCTTTCCATATTTCATTATGCTGGAAATTATACATTGAATCACGAAGAGACTCCAGAGCTTAAGCTGGTATTACTGTCAGCTCAGTGACTATCTGTGAGTTCATGATTCTGGTATGGAGGTCAGGAAGCTTAGCAGGTGACCAATTTCTGTCTAAAGAGTCATTAGCTAGAGGAGGGTCAGTTAAGTCACAGACAATCATCATTTTTCCAAAAGATGCTCAAGAGCCTGGCCAGTGTCTGGAAGGGTTTGTCCCCACCCAAAGAGTTCCCGCTCCCAATAAGAGTTTTCATAACATTATGATCAGCAACAATAGCGGCTTCTTATCAGCAATGACTGTTCCACATACCAGATCTGTTTTTCCCCGTGTTCTGCAATTATTGCCTGCCCTACACTGTTGAAGTGAGAATTCAATTGAATAGTGATATTCGGAGCAGTGCCTGGAAGATAGCAAACACCCATTAAATGTTGCTGTTTTCAAGGATTCAAAAGAATTTTATTTTAAAAAGGAATCTTGCTCGTAACTCAAGGAACCCAAGCTTAATTGTCAGAGTCACCTTGGATTAAGTCATGCCCTCACGATGGCTCACGATTCCTCATCTCTAAGAAGGTTGTTAGCTTAAGCCTCCACAGATGTGAGAGCCTTTCTGTTTATTTTTTCATTTATTTTAAAAATTTAGGCCTCATGGTATGTGGGATCTTAGTTCCTGATCAGGGATTGAACCTGCAGCCCCTGTACTGGAAGCATGGCACCTTAACCACTGGACCACGAGGGAAGTCCCCAGCAGCTGTTCCTTTTAAAGGATGCTTCTCCTTTAAATGAAAGGAACTCTGTGTTATTGGTATTACTGGGCACTCATTACGTGTCCAGCAAGAAAGCTTGGTGAATACAGATGTGTGCAGCAGCAGCAAAGCAGGCTTGTGGGGAGGGTGAGGAGTGCATTTTGAGGGCAAGAGTGTGAGCAGGCACAGAGCTGGCACTTGAGATGTCCCCCTGCAATTTTTCTTCCTATACAATGTGCCCCTTGATTTTCCCACTCCTTTCCCCTTCATGCCTTTGTCCTGGGCCCCTGACTTCCTCCTCCCAATGGTAATAGGTAGTTGCTGCTGTAACAGGAGGGAAAGGGGCATGGCACAACTTTTGAAAGAATGACACAGCCCAAGGACACAACAGTATGAAAAGGCAAGAAGTTATGACACTGAAAGATGAACTCCCCAGGTTCAATATGCTACTGGAGATCAGTGGAGAAATAACTCCAGAAAGAATGAAGAGACAGAGCCAAAGCTAAAAAAATGCCCAGTTGTGGATGTGACTGGTGATGGAAGTAAAGTCCAATGTTGTAAAGAACAATATTTCATAGGAACCTGAAATGTTAGGTCCATGAATCAAGGTAAATTGAGAGTGGTCAAACAGGAGATGGTAAGAGGGAACATTGACATTCTAGGAATCAATGAACTGACATCAACTGGAATGGGTGAATTTAATTCAGATGACCATTACATCTACTACTCTGGGCAAGAATCCCTTAGAAGAAACGGAGTAACTCTCATAGTCAACAAAAGAGTCCAAAGTGCAGTACTTGGGTATAATCTCAAAAATGACAGAACGATCTCTTTGTTTCCAAGGCAAACCATTCAATATCATGATAATCCAAGTCTGTGCCCCAAGCACTAATGCCAAAGAAGCTGATGTTGAATGGTTCTATGAAGACGTATAAGACCTTCTAGAAATAATACCAAAAAAAGATGTCCTTTTCATCATAGGGGACTGGAGTGCAAAAGTAGGAGTAATAGGCAAGGTTGGCCTTGGAGTACAAAATGAAGCAGGGCAAAGGCTAACAGAGTTTTGCCAAGAGAATGCACTGGTCATAGCAAACACTCCCTTCCAACAACACAAGGGACGACTCTACACATGGACATCACCAGATGGTCAGTACCGAAATCAGATTGATTATATTCTTGGCAGTCAAAGATGGAGAAGCTCTATACAGTCAGCAAAAACAAGACTGGGAGCTGACTATGGCACAGATCATGAACTCCTTACGGCCAAATTCAGACTAAAATTGAAGAAAGTAGGGAAAACCACTAGACCATTCAGGCATGACCTAACTCAAATCCCTTATGCTTATACAGTAGAAGTGACAAATAGATTCAAGGTATTAGATCTGATAGACAGAGTGCCTGAAGAACTATAGTTGGAGGCTTGTGACATTGTACAGGAGGCAGTGATCAAGACCATCCCCAAGAAAAAGAAATGCAAAAAGGTAAAATGGTTGTCTGAGGAGACCTTACAAATAGCTGAGAAAATAAGAGAAGTGAAAGACAAAGGAGAAAAGGAAAGAAATACCCATTTGAGTGCAGAGTTCCAAAGAATAGCAAGGAGAGATAAGAAAGCCTTCCCCAGTGATCAATGCAAAGGAATAGAGGAAAGCAATAGAATGGGAAAGACTGAAAGGTTGTTGCTGAATCATGCAAAGATGCCGGAATTCTTGGCCTCCGGAGGAGAAGAATTCAATCCGGGGTCAGAGACGAGGCTTGATCGCTCAGAACTTTTGTGTAATAAAGTTTTATTAAAGTATAAAGGAGATAGAGAAAGCTTCTGACATAGACATCAGAAGGGGGCAGAAAGAGTACCCGCTTGCTAGTGTTGAAGGAGGAAACAGACAGAACAGGCTCCATCTTGAAAGCAGGACTCCATCTTGGCCTGGACTGTGGCCTTTGAGCTATATGCCCAGTATCTATGGAAATGACATACCAACTGGAAAACCAGGCCCCTCAGATGGAAGAGCCCCAGGGCGTGTACCTAGAATCTCTGTTGCCTAAAAGAATACCCTAATTATCTGTGTAACCAAATGGAATCATAAATTCTATTATGCTTATTGGGGTATGACCACAGGCCTATTGATAATTGTTCACTGTTAAATACCTAGGCTTAAGGCATATGAATCATGGGTTAACTTTGACTGTATCTTTCTTTTCCTTTGTTCAGACTAGTTTCAGGGAATTTGGGGAGGTGAGTTTGGGCACGTACACTTAGGGTATATAAGGTTTTCAGAAAAACTAGTCAGGGTCCTTGTCTAAGAGGAGACTCTGCCTTGGGCCCGCTGGTGTAATAGTGGCCCGCACTCCACTATCTGCATTGTCCTCCTGAGTGAGTTTGTTTCCCAGAACGCGTGGCTACAACATTTGGTGCATGAGTCGGGAAACTCCTCACTTTGAGGAGACAAGTCCCATTTGGGACTCCTCCGAGGCCTTGCGGCTTGAATCTTCTAGAGGGGGGAAGGTGCCTCGCCCTTCTGGAAGGATTCTGCTTCTCAACGCCCAGACCTTTCACGTTAGCACGTAGTGGATGGCAGCAGGGGAACTGAGCGCTCAGGTGAGGAGGAACCCACCCAGCAGGGTGGAAGAGGGGTCCTGATCAACCCCCTGGGAGGGAGTAGAAGGGGCACAGACCCACAGGAGCCTGGAATAAGCAGGTGGCAACGATTGCTTGGTACACAGGTCGAGGAGTGTGCTAGGGCTTAGGAAGGAAATTTGTGAAGGTCGTTTAGGAGGTGGTGTCCATGCCGTCTTGGGGAAAATTATTACCAAGCAATCTCCAGGGCATTGTTAGGAGAAGAAACTTGGCTTTTGTGTGCTTGTATGCTGCCCTCCCCAAGGAGGTGTCCCATCTGCTATGAAATTCTTGACCCCCTTGGAATTGTCAGGCTAGAAGGAGGGGGATGCATAAGTATATATTGGCTTTTCCGGAGATGGCCTGGGACGTGGGATCTTTAACCCATCTGTATTTTCATCTGCACCTGATCAAGCCCACCAAGGCAGAATGGACTTTAAGAGTTAAGGGAGAAACAGTCTTGGACCACGTGGTGTTCTGGTTGGGCCGTGCTGACCGGCAGGTGAAGACACGCCAATCCCCCTTCTCCCTCTGGGATCTGGCAGGTAAGGCTCTTCTAACCCCAATTAGGAAGGAGGCAGAATGGCAATTTAAGTGTCATTGAGTGGAAATATCAGAAGCACATATGGTACTGAGAACTTCATAGAACAAAAAGGAAAAGTAGAAGAAGGTCTGAGAAGGTAAGCAAAATGGGGGGAAGTGAATCTAAGGCGACTGTATTGGAGTGCATGATTAAAAATTTAAAGAAGGGATTAGGAGGAGACTATGGGGTGAAGATGAAGCCTAACTGCCTCCACATACTCTGTGAGGTCGAATGGCCCCCTGTGGGAGTAGGATGGCCACCAGAGAACACCATGAACTTAAAAATAGTGGAAGCAGTCTATACAGTAGTCACAGGAGAGCCAGGACACCTGGATCAACATCCATCTATTGACTCATGGCTGGGGTTAGCTCAAGACCCTCTTACTTGGACAAGGTTCTGTATCCAGAGGGAAAGGGAAAAATATTAATGGCACAAAAATCGACTGATGATAAAAAAGGAAATTCTAAAGGATTTGGACTGAGATGACCTGACCCCTCCCCCATGCTGGATAATGACGCGCCTGCCTCCCAGTGCTCCACCAGGACCAGAGGCCGCCTTAATGCCTGATCCAGGGCCAGGTGAAGTTCCTGCAGTAGCCACTGCTCTTCCACCAGCTCTCCCGGAGTTCATAGAGCCGCCCTTTCGGCAGGCTCCAATCCCAGCAATGGAGACCTCTGGTCAACGCCCTCAGAATTCCACCTCAGCTGGACCTCCTAGATTGTATCCACCTCTCCCGGTGAGTACCAATGGGAAGGGGGAAGAAAACACAGCAATTAGACAGAGGCTGCGCTCCGCCAAGGAACAGGGGGAAAGAACCCCACTTCAGATGCCCCTTAGAGAGCTACAACAGCCTCCGGTTCAGGACGCATGTGGGCACTACCATCAGCCCCCCTGTAGCCTGTTATTACCAGCCATTTTCCTCTACGGATGTATTAAACTGGCAGAGACACACTCCACCGTACTCGGAGGGGCCACAGGTCATGATTAGGCTAATGGAGACTATTTTTCAAACCCACAGCCCTACATAGGATGACATAATCCAACTACTAGTCTCCCTTTTCAGCCCTGAGGAAAGACACAGGATCCTAACTGAGGCCAGAAAATGGTTCAGAGAAATGGCACCTGAGAGTACTGCAAAGCCGGGGCTGTGGGCAGAACCAGCCACCCCCGATGAGAGGCCCGATTGGGACTGTGACCCAAGGAAGTGAGGGGCCACCTGGAGAGATATCGGGTGACTATTTTACAAGGTCTCAAGAGGAGGGCCTGAAAAGCTATGAGTATCGCAAAGTCCGCCGAAGTGATTCAAAGGGAAAGCGAATCACCCTCTGAGTTCTGCGAAAAGACTGTGCGAGGCCTATAGGCTTTATATGCCAATAGACCCAGCCAGAGGCTCCTGGGTCTCAGATGGTGATAAATGCAGCCTTTGTGTCTCTAGCCTACCCTGAAAATGTCAGCTGGGGGCACACCAAGTGACTCATGAATTTTTAATACATCCCTGAACGCCCAGTACCTTTGTTTGGAAGAGACTTGCTGTCTAAATTGCGGGCACAAGTGACCTTTCCCCCCACAAAAGACCCAGTGTTCGAGTGGGCTCAACCACCTATTTACTCTTCCTCTCAGTAACCCCTCAAGATGAATGGAGGTTGCACAATCTCCCGGAAAGGAAACCGGACAGGCTAAACAGTCGCAAAAGAGAGTTAACTCAACAATTCCCTGAGGTCTGGGCGAAAGACAACCCTTCCCCTCCCCCAGGCTTGCAAAACTAGTCCCACTGGTAATAGAACTCAAACCCGGTACAATTACGTAAGCACCCGCCTTGGGCCTGCCAGACTTTGCTAAGCCGTTCACTCTTTATGTGACTGAAAAGGATAAGGTGGCTATGGGAGTGTTGTCCCAGACTATGGGGACATGGAACAGACCGGTGACTTATCTCTTGAAACAGCTGGAAATGTTGCCCCTGGGTGGCTGGGATGCTTACGGGCAGTTGCTGCAGTTGCCTTACTGGTCCGGGAGGAAACCAAGCTGACTTTGGGCCAAGATCTGTTCGTAGAAGTCCCGCATGAGGTCAACATTCTCCTGTGAGGGGACCCCCATAAATGGCTGTCAACATCCCAGATTACTCAATACCAGGGACTGTTATGTGAGAATGCCCATGTTACTACCAAGCCTTGTCAGGCCCTGAATCTGGCCACTCTCTTTCTTGTGGGAGAAGGTGGGCCCTCACATGATTGCAAGGAAATATGCCAGCAGACCTGATTTGAGAGACCAGCCAATCCCGGACCCAGATTTGGTCCTGTGCACCAGTGGCACCAGCCTGGTGAAATGAAGACTGTTGGGATATGCAGAAGTCATGGAAGAAACCATCGTTGAGGCTAGCTGTCTGCCCTCACACTGGTCCGCTCAGCTATATGCTCTAATCCAGGCCCTCCAAGCTGTCAAAAGGACAAATTCTCAGAAATGCACTGCCTGCTCACAGGTCAATGCTGCCTCTCAGCACAGACAGAAACCTCCAGGGATTCAGCTAAAAGGCACACTGCCCTTTGAACACCTGGAAGTGGACTTCAGTGAAATGAAACCTCACTGACACTACCATTACCTGTTGGTCATAGTATATACGTTCTTGGGATGGATAGAAACTTTTCCTACCTGGACTGAAAGAGCATCAAAAGTAGCCTGGTGCCTGCTTAGGGAGATAGTTCCCAGATTTGGATTTCTTACCAGCATTGGATTGGACAATGGCCCGGCTTTCATAGCTGATTTAGTATAACAAGTAAGAAAGACTTTAAACATCAAGTGGAAATTACATACAGCATATAGCCCCCAGAGTTCTGGGATGGTGGAAGGAACCAATCGGACACTTAAAGAGACTCTCCAAGTGGATCTTAGAGACTGACTGTTCCTGGGTGGACTTGTTGCTGATGGCTCTGCTCAGACTCAGGATGACCCCATGGTCCCATGGCTCTTCTCCTTACAAAATTGTGTATGGGAGGCCCCCTCCCATAATAAAGCAGGTGTCAACAAATTTGCCTTAAGTAAGAGGAGATGAGATTTCACAGCAGATGTAACAACTGGGTAAGGTAATAAACCAGTTAGCTAAGTTTTCACAATAAAGGCTGTCATTCCCCCTTGGAGAACAGATTAATGAATTTGTGCCCGGGCATCAGGTGTGGTCAAGGACTGGAAACACGACTCCTTGGCCCCACATTGGAAGGGTCCATATACTGTTGTTCTAACCAGCCCTCTTCAAGAAAATTAGAGATACCAAGGGAACATTCCATGCAAAGATGGGTTCGATAAAGGATAGAAACGCTATGGACCTAACAGAAGCAGAAGATATTAAGAAGAGGTGGCAAGAATACACAGGAGAACTGTACAAAAAAGATCTTCATGACCCAGATAATCACGATAGTGTGATCACTCACCTAGAGCCAGACATCTTGGAATGTGAAGTCAGGTGGGCCTTAGAAAGCATCACTATGAACAAAGTTAGTGGACGTGATGGAATTCCAGTTGAGCTATTTCAAATCCTGAGAGATGATGCTGTGAAAGTGCTGCACTCAATATGCCAGCAAATTTTGAAAGCTCAGCAGTGGCCACAGGACTGAAAAAGGTCAGTTTTCATTCCAATCCCTAAGAAAGGCAATCCGAAAGAATGCTCAAACTACCGCATAATTGCACTCACCTCACATGCTAGTAAAGTAATGCTCAAAATTCTCCAAGCCAGGCTTTAGCAATACGTGAACCGTGAACTTCCAGATGTTCAAGCTGGTTTTAGAAAAGGCAGAGGAACCAGAGATCAAATTGCCAGCATCCACTGGATCATTGAAAAACCAAGAGAGTTCCAGAAAAACATTTATTTCTGCTTTATAGACTATGCCAAAGCCTTCGACCGTGTGGCTCACAATAAACTGTGGAAAATTCTGAAAGAGATGGGAATACCAGACCACCTGACCTGCCTCTTGAGAAACCTGTATGCAGGTCAGGAAGCAACAGTTAGAACTGGACATAGACCAACAGACTGGTTCCAAACAGGAAAAGGAGTACATCAAGGCTGTATATTGCCACCCTGCTCATTTAGTTTATATGCAGAGTACATCATGAAAAACGCTGGGCTGGAAGAAGCACAGACTGGAATCAAGATTGCCAGGAGAAATATCAATAACCTCAGATATGCAGATGACACCCCCTTATGGCAGAAAGTGAAGAGGAACTAAAAAGCCTCTTGATGAAAATGAAAGAGGAGAGTGAAAAAGTTGGTTTAAAGCTCAACATTCAGAAAACTAAGACCATGGCATCTGGTCCCATCGCTTCATGGGAAATAGATGGGGAAACAGTGGAAACAGTGTCAGACTTTATTTTGGGGGGGGCTCCAAAATCACTGCAGATGGTGACTGCAGCCATGAAATTAAAAGACGCTTACTCCGTGGAAGGAAAGTTATGACCAAACTAGATAGCATATTAAAAAGCAGAGACATTACTTTGCCAACAAAGGTCCATCTAGTCAAGGCTATGGTTTTTCCAGTGGCATGTATGGATGTGAGAGTTGGACTGTGAAGAAAGCTGAGCACCAAAAAATTGATGCTTTTGAACTGTAGTGTTGGAGAAGACTCTTGAGAGTCCCTTGGACTGCAAGGAGATCCAACCAGTCCTTCCTAAAGGAGATCAGTCCTGGGTGTTCATTGGAAGGACTGATGCTGAAGCTGAAACTCCAGTACTTCGGCCACCTCATGTGAAGAGTTGATCATTGGAAAAGACCCTGATGCTGGGAGAGATTGGGTGCAGGAGGAGAGGGGGATGACAGAGAATGATATGGCTGGATGGCATCACCAACTCGATGGACATGAGTTTGGGTAAACTCTGGGAGTTGGTGATAGACAGGGAGGCCTGGCGTGCTGTGATTCATGGGGTTGCAGAGTTGGACACGACTGAGCGACTGAACTGAACTGAACTGAACTGAACCAGCCCCACTGCAGTTAAAGTTGCAGGTGTCACCCCCTGGATCCATCACATGAGGGTGAAGAGAGCATACCACGCAGACCTGGAGGACACTGAATGGACTACATAAAAGGACCCCACTGATCCTCGTGAAACCAAGATCATCTTAAAGAAGAAAAAGAGATGAAGCTCTACAATCAACTGCTGCTACAAGGACTTGCTGGTATCATCTTGAGATTAACCATAGTTTCATTACAAAGAGGGACCTGTGCTATAATTAAAGTTGAATGTTGTGTATATATTTCTGATGTATCTGGCTATATATCAGCCAACCTAGATGACATGAAAGGTCAGGTAAAAGTTATGTCTGATGATAATCTTCCTTTTTGGACTTCAGTCCTATCTTGGGTGAAGGGTGATTGGTGGAAAACTATATTTACTATTGTTATAGTTGCCTTGATAGTTCTGCTTTGTGGACCCTTTATTTTACAATGTATTATGAACTTTGTAACACAAAGGTTGATGTCATTCTCCCAAATTGGAGGTCGGAGAGTCAGGGTGCAATTATCCCTAAGAATGATGCTCATACTATGAGTTAAGAGCATCAAGAGTGGGGAATGAAGGAGGAAACAGACAGAACAGGCTCCATCTTGAAAGCAGGACTCCATCTTGGGCCAGACTGTGGCCTTTGAGCTATATGCCCAGTATCTATGGAAACGACATACCAACTGGAAAACCAGGCCCCCCAGATGGAAGAGCCCCAGGGCGTGTACCTAGATCTCTGTTGCCTAAAAGAATACCCTAATTATCTGTGTAACCAAATGGAATCATAAATTCTATTATGCTTATTGGGTATGACCACAGGCCTATTGATAATTGTTCACTGTTAACTACCGAGGCTTAAGGCATATGAATCACAGGTTAACTTTGACTGTATCTTTCTTTTCCTTTGTTCAGACTAGTTTCAGGGAATTTGGGGAGGTGGGTTTGGGCACGTACACTTAGGGTATATAAGGTTTTCAGAAAAACTAGTCAGGGTCCTTGTCTAAGAGGAGACTCTGCCTTGGGCCCGCTGGTGTAATAGTGGCCCGCACTCCACTATCTGCATTGTCCTCCTGAGTGAGTTTGTTTCCCAGAACGCGTGGCTACAACATTTGGTGCCTGAGCCGGGAAACTCCTCACTTTGAGGAGACAAGTCCCATTTGGGACTCCTCCGAGGCCTTGCGGCTTGAATCTTCTAGAGGGGGGAAGGTGCCTCGTCCTTCTGGAAGGATTCTGCTTCTCAACGCCCAGACCTTTCACGTTAGCACGTAGTGGATGGCAGCAGGGGAACTGAGCGCTCAGGTGAGGAGGAACCCACCCAGCAGGGTGGAAGAGGGGTCCTGATCAACCCCCTGGGAGGGAGTAGAAGGGGCACAGACCCACAGGAGCCTGGAATAAGCAGGTGGCAACGATTGCTTGGTACACAGGTCGAGGAGTGTGCTAGGGCTTAGGAAGGAAATTTGTGAAGGTCATTTAGGAGGTGGTGTCCATGCCGTCTTGGGGAAAATTATTACCGAACAATTGCCAGGGGATTGTTAGGAGAAGAAACTTGGTTTTTGTGTGCTCGTATTCTGCCCTCCCCAAGGAGGTGTCCCATCTGCTATGAAATTCTTGACCCCCTCAGAACTGTCAGGCTAGAAGGAGGGGGATACATAAGTGAGTATGAACTGGCTTTTCCAGAGATGGCCTGGGATGTGGGATCTGTATTTTCATCCGCACCTGATCAAGCCCACCAAGGCAGAATGGACTTTAAAAGTTAAGGGAGAAACAGTCTTGGACCACGTGGTGTTCTGGTTCGGCTGTGCTGACTGGCAGATGAAGACATGCCGATCCCTCTTCTCCCTCTGGGATCTGGCAGGTAAAGCTCTTCTCAAATGGCAATTTAAGTGTCATTGAGTGGAAATATCAGAAGTACATGGGGGTACTGAGAACTCCGTAGACAGAAAGAAAAGGAAAAGTAGAAGAAGGTCTGAGAAGGTAAGCAAGATGGGGGGAAGTGAATCTAAGGCGACTGTATTGGAGTGCATGATTAAAAATTTAAAGAAGGGATTAGGAGGAGACTATGGGGTGAAGATGAAGCCTAACTGCCTCCACATACTCTGTGAGGTCGAATGGACCCCTGTGGGAGTAGGATGGCCACCAGAGAACACCATGAACTTAAAAATAGTGGAAGCAGTCTATACAGTAGTCACAGGAGAGCCAGGACACCTGGATCAACATCCATCTATTGACTCATGGCTAGGGTTAGCTCAAGACCCTCTTACTTGGACAAGGTTCTGTATCCAGAGGGAAAGGGAAAAATATTAATGGCACAATAATTGACTGATGATAGAAAAGGAAATTCTGCAGGATTTGAACGGGGATGACCTGACCCCTCCCCCATACTGGATAATGACGCGCCTGCCTCCCAGTGCTCCACCAGGACCAGAGGCCGCCTTAATGCCTGATCCAGGGCCAGGCGAAGTTCCTGCAGCAGCCGCTGCTCTTCCACCAGCTCTCCCGGAGTTCATAGAGCCGCCCTTCCGGCAGGCTCCAATCCCAGCAATGGAGACCTCTGGTCAACGCCCTCAGAATTCCACCTCAGCTGGACCTCCTAGATTGTATCCACCTCTCCCGGTGAGTACCAATGGGAAGGGGGAAGAAAACACAGCAATTAGACAGAGGCTGTGCTCCGCCAAGGAACAGGGGGAAAGAACCCCACTTCAGATGCCCCTTAGAGAGCTACAACAGCCTGAGGTTCAGGACATATGTGGGCACTACCATCACCCCCCTGTAGCCTGTTATTACCAGCCATTTTCCTCTATGGATGTATTAAACTGGCAGAGACACACTCCACCGTACTCAGGGGAGCCACAAGCCATGATTAGGCTAATGGGGACTATTTTTCGAACCCACCGCCCTACATGGGATGACATAATCCAACTACTAGTCTCCCTTTTCAGCCCTTAGGAAAGATACAGGATCCTAACCGAGGCTAGAAAATGGCTCAGAGAAATGGCACCTGGGGGCACTGCAAACCTGCAGCGTGGGCAGAACCAGCCACCCCTGATGAGAGGCCCGATTGGGACTGTGACCCAAGGAAGTGAGGGGCCACCTGGAGAGATATCGGGTGACTATTTTACAAGGTCTCAAGAGTATCAAAAAGCCCGCCGAAGTGATTCAAAGGGAAAGTGAATCACCCTCTGAGTTCTGCGAAAAGACTGTGCGAGGCCTATAGGCTTTATATGCCAATAGACCCAGCCAGAGGCTCCTGGGTCTCAGATGGTGATAAATGCAGCCTTTGTGTCTCTAGCGTACCCTGAAAATGTCAGATGAGGGGACACCAAGTGACTCATGAATTTTTATACATCCCTGAATGCCCAGTACCTTTGTTAGGAAGAGTCTTGCTGTCTAAATTGGGGGCACAAGTGACCTTTCCCCCCATGAATGACCCAGTGTTCGAGTGGGCTCAACCACCTATTTACTCTTCCTCTCAGTAACACCTCAAGATGAATCGAGTTTGCACAATCTCCCAGAAGGGAAACCGGACGGGCTTAACAGTCGAGAGAGAGAGTTAACTCAACAAGCTGAAGGAGTCACACCCAAGTCTATACCCTTAGGACACAAGCCTGGCATATTTCACAGAGAGAAAAAGGGCGACACATATGCTACTTCTACCCATTTCCCTTGTTTTCTACAGAACCAGTCTAATTGTAAAACAGTATTACAATTAAGAGACCCTCCAACCGGCCACCGTTTGCCATCCTCCAATGGATACGTGGCCATGCAGTATCACATAGGAAGACCAGGTGTGTCTTCTTTAAGCCCTGGGGATCAAATCTATCCCAGTTTTTCAGGATACAGTTCAAAGGAGTGAGGCTCTAATTGTTAGCTCCCATCTGTAAGAGAGAAAAAAAAGCGACCAGTGCCATCTTTCTACCGGAGGCATCCCTCCCTGCTCTAGATGGGGGTGTAGACAGATTTTACACCAAAGCTTTCCTTCCCTGGTCGGGCTTAGTCTGTCCCTTACCGACACAGGTGACCTACTTGTCCCTCCCGGTTCTACCACTGAGACGGGGTGGAGATGAACCAGGGGTAGACCTAATGGCATCCCTGAATGACGTCCAGCTCCTCAACATTAAAACCATGCTTACCTCTGATGCCACCCGGGATGCAATCAGAGTAACCTTCCAGAATGCCTCCCAGGCTAAACTGCTGGGGGAAACATTCATCACCTGAGTGCCTGTGCATGACCCTGAGTATATTCCTGACCTCAATAAGACCGATACGAACATAAAACTGAGATGTGTCTTCCAAGTGTCACCACAGCAGTATAAGAGCCTCCTAAGTGTCACCACACCAGTATAAGAGCCTCCTCTGGTCCACTAAGAGCCAGCGTTACCAAAGGGGAAAAAAAAAACCCCATTGCAGTTCCAATCTAAGTAACCTTTAACCTCAGAGATCCTCTTGTAGCTAGACCTCCATCTAACTTCTGAACTTTTGATTCCTAGTGAGGCTAGGTGCTTCCTGACTACCAATGCAAGTTTGGGATCTAAGTAACAGCATAGATCACAAGTCCCTTGAAAGTCTATGATGCGACAGATTAGGTTAGTACTTCTAATTTCCAAGGAGTTATGAAATGGTCAAAGAGACTGAAAAGTTTGACCGAGAAAGGAGAGTTCGGTCCACACGCTTTGCCCACTTCTGGTCGGTCCCCGAAGGAGACGTTGGGTGCCTCTTGGCATTGGCAGGTCGGAATAAACCCCCGACAGGTTTCTGCCATAAGCTGTATGAGGTCACTGTGGAACCACAGAGCAGGGCTCCTCACTTGCTTTGTGCAGGGTGTTTCATTCATTCACACAAGCACACCATAGAGTTAGTAAAGTACAGCAGAAAACGTGTTCGCTAGGAGAACAAAGAACTGGAGCTCCAAGCATCCTTACCTTGTCCTGAGAAATTTCGGACGAGCCCCTAAGATGAAAGGTTGTTGCTGAATCTCACAAAGACGCCGGGATTCTTGGCCTCTGGAGAAGAATTCAATCCAGGGCCAGAGACGAGGCTTGATCGCTCAGAGCTTTTGTGTAATAAAGTTTTATTAAAGTATAAAGGAGATAGAGAAAGCTTCTGACATAGACATCAGAAGGGGGCAGAAAGAGTACCCGCTTGCTAGTGTTAACAATGGAGTTATATACTCTCCAATGAATCCAAAGAATGTCTGGAGGTTGTAAAGACCTCACCAGACCTACTCCCATAATTTACATTTTAAGATAACAGGATTAGCTGGAAGGTTTAATCCAGAGACTGTCCTCAGGCAGGATACATTATTGTTATACAATCCCAAGGAATATAGAAGGAAAAAAAGTTTGTCCTTTCTTCCTCCTTGAGAATTCCAGACCCCTCTCTCCTTGGGGACCCCTAGACTTCTTATCAACCTGCCTAGGAAATGACTCTTTCAAGACTAGAGATCTCTTCAAGAAAATTAGATATACCAAGGGAACATTTCATGCAAAGATGGGCACAGTGAAGAACAGAATTGGTATGGAACTAACAGAAGCAGAAGATATTAAGAAGAGGTGGCAAGAAAACACAGAAGAACTATACAAAAAAGATCTTCATGACTCAGATAATCACGATGGTGTGATCATTCAACTAGAGCCAGTCATCCTGGAATGTGAAGTCAAATGGGCCTTAGGAAGCATCACTATGAACAAAGTTAGTGGAGGTGATGGAATTCCAGTTGAGCTATTTCAAATCCTAAAAGATGATGCTGTCAAAGTGCTGCACTCAATATGCCAGCAAATTTTGAAAACTCAGCAGTGGCCACAGGACTGGAAAAGGTCAGTTTTTATTCCAATCCCAAAGAAGGGCAATGCCAAAGAATGTTCAAACTACTGTACAATTGCACACATCTCACAGGCTAGAAATTCTCAAAGCCAGGCTTCAACAGTACATAAGAACTTCCAGATGTTCAAGCTGGATTTAGAAAAGGCAGAGGAACCAGAGATCAAAATGCCAACATTTGTTGGATCATAGAAAAAGCAAGAGAGTTTCAGGAAAACATCAACTTCTGCTTTATTGACTACACCAAGGTCTTTGACAGTGTGGATCACAACAAAATGTGGAAAATTCTGAAAGAGATGGAAATACTAGTCCACCTTACCTGCCTCCTGAGAAATCTGTATGCAGGTCAAGAAGCAACAGTTAGAACTGGACATGGAATAAGAGACTGGTTCCAAATTGGGAAAGGAGTATGTCAAGGCTGTATATTGTCACCGTGCTTATTTAACTTATATACAGAGTTCTTCATGCAAAATACCAGGCTGGATGAAGCATAAGCTGGAATCATGATTGCCAGGAGAAATATCAATAACCTCAGATATGCAGATGACACCACCCTTATGGCAGAAATTGAAGAAGAATTAAAGAGCCTCTTGATGAAAGTGGAAAAGGAGAGTGAAAAAGTTGGCTTAAAACTCAACATTCAAAAAACAAAGATCATGGCGTCTGGTCCCATCACTTCATGGCAAATAGATGGGGAAACAGTGGAAGCAGTGACAGACTTTATTTTCTTGGGTTCCAAAATCACTGCAGATGATTGCAGTGATTGCAGGTGACTGCAGCCATGAAATTAAAAGACGCTTGTTCCTTTGGAAGAAAAGTTATGAAAAACCTAGACAGCATACTAAAAATCAGAGACATTGTTTTGCTGGCAAATGTCTGTCTAGTCAAAGCTATGGTTTTTCTGGTAGTCATGTATGGATGTGAGAATTGGACCATAAAGAAGGCTGAGCGCAGAAGAAATGATGCTTTTGAACTGTGGTGTTGGAGAGGACTCTTGAGAATCCTTTGGACTTCAAAGAGATCAAACTGTCAATCCTAAAGAAAATCGGTCCTGAATATTCACTGGAAGAATTAATGCTGAAGCTGAAACTCCAATAGTTTGGCCACCTGATGCCAACAACTGACTCATTGGAAAAGACCTTGATGCTGGGAAAGATTCAAGGTGGGAGGAGAAGGGGATGACAGAGGATGAGATGGTTGGATGGCATCACCGACTCAATGGACTTGAGTTTGAGCAAGCTTGGGGCTTGGTGATGGACAGGGAAGCCTGGCGTGCTGCAGCCCATGGGTTTGCAAAAAGTCAGACACGACTGAGTGACTGAGCTGAACTGACTGAAGGACACAACATACACCGATGAGAATCAAATGGGTCCAAGATGGCAGACAAGTGGACTTTGGTGAGACCTTGATCCTCAATCAGCAATCTAAATCACACACCCAGAGGCACCGTGACAGTTCCAAGGCACTGTCAAAAGGCCAAGGAGTGGGCAGTGGCCCAATTCCTGGAAATCTCCACCCCTTCCCCAAAATAGTTGGGGTAATCTCCCACTAGTTAGCATATGAAATTACCCAGGTTATAACAACTAACCTGCCACACTCACCCTCTGCGATGACCCACACTCTGTCTGTGGTGTGTGCTCCTCTCTAAATCTGAATAAATCAACTACTTATTTATCACTATCTCTCACTGAATTCTTTCTGCAATGAGACATCAAGTACCTGAGCTTCTTTAGGCCCTGAAACCAGGAACGGGGTGGAGTTTTGGCTGGGTTTGAGTCCCAGTCACATAGGTTCAAGTCCCAAGCAGGATTTTGGCCGGGTTCAAGTCCTGGCTGTTGGGACCAGCCCAATAACGAATCGACCTGAAGGAGCGGTGCCACAGAAGAATAAGGAAAATTAAGACTCAGAAATAAAAGTGGGGATCAGGGGGCTGATGCCATTCACAGGCAAAAGCCCAGATCCTAATCTTTGCATGCCTTTTATGGCTACCATCTACTTCCTTGTTCATGCTCTAGAGATATCTGTTGTTTCCAATCTCAGATCAGAGATGAAGATACACAAAGCATAGTCCTCAATGTCATTTCTCAGCAACTCCCTCTGGTTATGAGAACAGTCACTAATGGTTTTCCATCAGTCACATCAGTACTTCAACATCTTGTTTTCAAGATGTCTTCATACAATGTACATTTTACTGCTCCCAGCCCTTTGACTGGAGGTGATGAGAAAGTCATTCTTATTTTTCAAAGAAGCCCTGTTAATTATAGTACAGGCCTGTGCATAGCATATTCCCTACACTGGCCACACGGGTTCACGTGCCAAACAGGATTTTGGATGGGTTCGAGTCCCAGCACATGGGTTCAAAGCCCAACCTGAGGTAAGCAGTTTCACTGCCAGGATGCCCCAATCACCTTGTGAGTTTTGAGGGCAGACCCTGCAGCTCTATGTTGATGGTGGGGAGGATGACAGGCTCGACCCCTGCACTCACATCATGCTGCTGCGTGGACTCTCCTTTGAGGACAACACACATGGGCAGCAATGGGCTGTGAGTTATACTCATTCTCTCTGAGCTCTGCATCTTGGATCCTGGATCAGGACACAGGTAACTGCAACTGTAATCCCTGATAGGCAGCTGACCTTTCTGGTTAATCAGACCTGGGTTTAATGTTGAGTAATGTTCTTCTTTCAAATAAGCTCTCTGAGCCAAAAGAAATAGCTTGTTCCACCATCAAAACTACTAAAGAATGGAGGCTACTTTGAGTGACAGAGGAAAAGGAGGTGGGAAGAAAGGGACCTGGTATATACCTGGCACTTCTATGTGCCAGATTTTATAAACAGATGCACATTGATACATATATGTATTTTAAATATATATAATTGTGTGTATGTGCTCAGCCAGCCAGTCACGTCTGACTCTTTGCAACCTCATTGACTGGGGCCTCCCAAGCTCCTCTGTCCATGGAATTTTCCAGGCAAGAATATTGGAGTGGGTTGCCATTTCCTATGCCTGGGGATCTTCCCGGCCCAGGGATCAAACCTGAATCTCTTGCATTGGCAGACGGATTCTTTAACACCACGCCACCTGGGAAGCTTCAATATACATATAATTACATGTCCATATAATTATATATATACACACACATTATCTTCACTCCTTTTCAATATCAAAAATACTCTCTCAAGGGTTATCTCCATTTCACACATGGGGAGATAGTCACTTCCCCAGATTCACACAACTTCTTAATTACCCAAGTCTTTCTGACTTCAAATCCCAAGCTCTGTCCTCCACCCGACACTGTTTCTGCCTTTTCCTTACAAATTGCCACTCACTAGAGTCTAGACCCAAATGTTAATTTTACAGGGCTCAAGGCTTGACCTAAGAATGGGCACTGGCACCCTCTCATTTCCCCCAACCTCCATGGAACTCTAGAATTCCTTCCTGAGTCACATAACCTGAACTGCTAACAAGGAGAAATTCCCTTTGGTAAGTTAAGTTTCAAGCAATGCTCAGGTGGAAGGAAAACCCCATATCTGAGTATAATAGCTGTTTTCCCTCCTTCTACCTTGTACAGAATCCTCATGGCCCCTTTTACCACAGGTTCTCAGAAATGTGGACCTAGTTTTTCCACCTGCCAATGCATGAGACATGGGTTCAATCCCTGGTCCAGGAAGATCCCACATGCTGTGGAGCAACTAAGCCCGTGGGCTACAACTGCTGAGTCTGCGCTCTAGAGCCTGAGAGCCACAACTAATGAGGCCAAGTACTGCAACTGCTGGTTCCCAAAATACCACTTGGAGGAAATCTTGCCTGCTGCTCAAGAGTACCCGTTTTCGATTTCACATATATGATGAGAAAACATAACTGATTTAAGCCAGTAAGATTTGCAGATTTATTTGTTCCAACAGCTATTTAATACACTGTGAACTCTAATTAGTCCCATCACTCTTTTTTAATTTTTCTATTTTGATCACATAACATGCAGGTTGGTTCCCCAATCAAGGATCAAACCTCAGCCTCTGCAGTGAAGGTGCTGAACCATAGCCACTAGACCACTGGGGAACTCCCCTGTACCATATCACTCTTGACAAATCCTTTTAATCTCTTGCCCCATCCTCCCCCCGCACAGCTCCCCCCACCAGTCAACATATACACACACTCCACTCCTAAAGATATTTGAGGGGGGGTGGAAATTCCAATTTCTTGAAGTCACTTATTTTTCCTGAATAATGGTGGTAGTGCAGCCATTACAGAATACTGCATTCTTATGGCATTTAGGATGTGCCAGCCTGTGCTATAATTCAGCTGTGATTTCCTTCTTTCCTTATAGGCTATGAGGTTAAGGACTTTGGGGTAACCCCATTGTGCATTTTATTGGCCTAGGAGAGGGAGTATTTGTGAGCCCTGGGATTTCAGCTTGAGGTTGAGAAAGTGAAGCTCAGTGAAGGGGAGAAAAGGCTAAGGTGGACAAATATTTTGGAGTTGCTCCAGCTGGAAATAAGTACAGATTTCTGGGCTACCGGTGACTTTCCATTGCACAGACACAAATGTACCAGCTGGCTAGCAAGTGCTTCCGCAGGTAGCATCACGTAGGCTTTAGACTCCAGGGACATCGCAATCCTCTGTCAGCTGAGATGGTGCTATTCTCACAATCCAATGTTAGAGGTTCCCTCTCCCTCCCCTCCCTGCATCATGCAGCATGTGGGATCTTAGTTCTCAGACCAGAGATGGACCAGGACTTCCTGCAGTGGAAGCACTCGAAGCATGGAGTCTTAACCTCTGGACTGCAAGGGAAGTCCCAGAAGTTCCCTCTTTATCTCTCAAGCTTTCAGGAGGACCCCGTACCCATACTCTCTCTGTTAGGGACTGTTTGGTTATCTTTGCCCTGAGACTATGTAATTGCTCCAGGTCTTTCAAGCTCTGATGGCTTCCCTGATAGCTCAGTTGGTTAAGAATCCATCTGCAGTGCAGGAGACCTCGGTTCGACTCCCTGGAGAAGATCCCCTGGAGAAGGGATAGGCTACCCACTGCAGTATTCTTGGGCTTCCCTTGTGGCTCAGCTGATAAAGAATCCACCTGCAATGCAGGAGACTGGGTTCGATCCGTGGGTTGGGAAGATCCCCTGGAGAAGGGAAAGGCTACCCACTCCTGTATTCTGGCCTGGAGAATTCCATGGATTGTATAGTCCTTGGGGTCGCAAAGAGTTGAATGCAACTGGGCGACTTTCACCTTCATGTTTCAAGCTCTTGGTGGCCCAAATTGTAGCATAGATCCTGTAGCAAGTCACTAACCAAGTGTTATGAAACCCTGCTGTGTCAATTCCTAAGGCCTCAAACACTATGAATGCTTCCCACTGTAGGAGCGTGGTGAGTATAATAGCTTTCAAAGTGGTTGGTTGGAATTAAATTTCCAGACTGACAGTGGGGACTGGCAGGCTGCAGTCCATAGGGTTGCACAGTGTCAGACACAACTGAAGTAACTTAGCATGCACATGCATCCTGCATTTTTGAATGTGGTATAGTGAGAATCCCCATGGACAGAGGAGCCTGGGGTTGCAAAGAGTCAGACACACTGAGCGACTAAGCAAGCACAGCAGAGCACATAGTATAAGAAGAAGAAGGAGTTTTGGAGCCACTAAAATCTGGATTTAAATGCAGGTTCCACCACATCCTGGCCATATGACCTCGACCATTAATCTCTCCACGTTTCTCCATCAAGAGTTAGAGGCTCAGCATACTCAACTCATGGCTGTTATAAGAATAAGGAAATAACATCGGGGAAGTATCTGACATGAATAGTATACCAAATAAAATATTTTCCTTCTCCTCTAAATGCTTCCTTACCCTCAGTTGGATTTTAAACTCCTAGAGGCAAGAGGTTATCCTTTGTGACCTCTCTGGAGCATCTGTTACCATGAAAAGAACCATAGGTTTGAGAGCTGCCCTGAGGATCTAGGCCTGGATATCCACTATGGCGGCCATTAGCCACCTGTGACGAGTGAGCACTTGAAATGTGGTTTGTGCAACCAAGGAGCAGGAGAGTTTTACCTTTATTTAGTCAACTGTTGGATCATTTAAGTTTGCTTTTAGAAACAGATATTCAGCTTAGTCATTGGAAACATTTAAGCATGTTTGGGACAAATTTGGGACTTGAATCTTCTTTTTCAACTGTACATTTTGTGAAATCTAAGTACAGGTCAAGAATTTTTGATGAAAATTTGAAGCCCAGATTGAGATACACTATAAATGTAAAATACACACTGGACTTCAAAGATTTAGTGTGAAAAAAAGAAGGTAAAATATCTCACTAATTTTTTTTTTCACTGACTACATGTGAATGCTGAGCTAAATGTTAATTTTACCTATTAAAAGAAGAAAAAAGAAAAGAATTTAGTTGTCAGTCACTACTTTGGGCATCATCCTCCAGACCAGGGGTCCAACAAGGCCCTCAGCTACTCTACTATCTCCAGAGATCATTTGTTTTGGAGTGTGCTAGCTTTCCATTCCATGTGCCCTGCTCAGAGGGTCCCCATGGGAAGTGCTGTTTCAACTACATGACTGGCCTCATGCAAGTTTCAGTGTGTGTGGTAGACCACAGGAACTTTGGTTGGAGTCCCAAAGTGTGGTGAGATGGAGCTTGGAGCCAATCCCAAGGAAGCAGGAGGCATGCACTTTGAGGAAAGAAAGTGGGGGCAGGGGGGACAGTGGCGAGGAGGTAAAGAAGTAAACATAGACAGACAGTGGTAGCTGGGATTTCATCTGTGGAGTGGATGGTTCAGTTCAGTTCAGTTCAGTTCATTTCAGTCGCTCAGTTGTGTCTGACTCTTTGCAACCCCATGAATCTCAGCACACCAGGCCTCCCTGTCCATCACCAACTCCCAGAGTTTACTCAAACTCATGCCCGTCGAGTCGGTGATGCCATCCAGCCATCTTATCCTCTGTCGTCCCCGTCTCCTCCTGCCCCCAATCCCTCCCAGCATCAGGGTCTTTTCCAATGAGTCAACTCTTCGCATGAGGTGGCCAAAGTATTGGAGTTTCAGCTTCAACATCAGTCCGTCCAATGAACACCCAGGACTGATCTCCTTTAGGATGGACTGGTTGGATCTCCTTGCAGTCCAAAGGACTCTCAAGAGTCTTCTCCAACACCATAGTTCAAAAGCATCAATTCTTCGGTGCTCAGCCTTCTTCACAGTCCAACTCTCACATCCATACATGACCACTGGAAAAACAGATGGTAGCTGGATTGAAATATGGAGTCATGGGACTTCCTGGTGGTCCAGTGGTTAAGATTTTGCCTTCTGATGCAGGTGGTACATTGGATTCTTGGTCAGAGAACTAAGATCCAACATGCCTTGGGGCCAAAAAACCAAAACATAAAACAGAAGCAATATTGTAACAAATTCAATAAAGACTTTAAAAAAGGGTCCATATCAAAAACTCTTCAAAAAAATCTCAAAAAAAAAAAAAAAAAAAAAAAAAGGAAATATGAAGTTAAGGCATAGTTGTGTGAGAAATAGACAGATTCAGTAGCAAGGGAGACTTCTACCACTGGAGATAACAATTAGAGAAGTCTTTGATGGATAAGCAGGGGTGTTATCCAGACTGTATGAGGAGGCAAGTTAAGCATTAGTCATGACTGATTCTTTGCGACCTCATGGACTATAGCCGCCAGGCTCCTCTGTCCATGGGATTCTCCAGGCGAGACTACTGGAGTGGGTTGCCACTTCCTTCTCTAGGGGATCTTCCTGATCCAGGGATCAGATCCCAGTCTCCTGCTTGGCAGGCAGGTTCTTTACCACTGAGCCACCAGGAGAGCAGGGAAGCCCATAAAGCAGAATAAATGGGTACAAATATACAGGGATAGAAAAGGAGGGAATTTCTATTACAAGTTGTAAACTTGCACTTTTTCTCTTTAAAAAAATATTAATTTATTTTTGGCTCCATCAGGCCTTAGTCGTGGCTCTTGGGTCTTTGTAGCAGCATGTGGGCGTCTCTCCAGTTGAGGCGGGTAAGCTCCAGAGTGGCATGTGGGACCTTAGTTCTCTGACCAGGGATTGGACCTGTATTCCTCACATTGGAAGGCAGATTCTTAACCACCAGATCACCAGTGAAGTCCCACAGCTCTTTTCTTAATGAAAGATGTGGCGAGAAAGATGGTGAGACTGGAAGGGTGGAGGTTGGAGTAAGAGGTAAGATGACATGGGTGTTTGAAGAAAGAGAAGTGTGACATTGTCACCTTGGTGGTTGGGAGAGTGAATTTTCTGGGGGGGGGGGGGGGGGGGGGCGGGGAAGTGTGGTTAGATATCCAGACAGTATTGAGTGCCTGGGCTGGTCCCAGAAAAAAGGATGAGGAGGAAACAGGCCATGAATTGTGATGGATAATGAAAAAGAGAGAAGGTCCGCGGATTGGGGTTAAATACTTGTTTGCAGTGGCGATCCTAATGTAAGTGAACTAGAAATTTTACATAGAAAGGATGACTCAGGTTGGATAATGCCACAGAAATCATTTTATTCAGAAAAAAACACGATTTTTGAAGTAGTCACGCCATGAATCATCAAACAATTGCCAGAATTCAACCCTTAAACTTAGCTATTTTGGACCCACATCCTGTGATCCTGGGGTTCCGGAAAAGACAGTAAGAAAGCACAGATCTCAGAGTAAAGATGACATTTGGAAACAATTACTGAAGGAGGCCAAGGTTCATTTATCATCCAAATGGATAGTGAAGCCCAGATCCTAAAACACAAAGATCATTATGTTACTTTTCAGAAATTCCTGCTCTTTGCTACCAACCAGCTTTTTCCACGTGCCACCCAGACTCCCACGAGCAGAGGGGCAGCTGGAGTCCCTTCTGGGCTGGCAAAAGCCAGCAGGGACTCAGCCTCCCCGTAAGTAGCTCCCCTATACTCACAGGGACTTGGCAAGATTTTCCACAGCCAATGCTGCAGCATTTTTGGCCCGGGGGACAGGATCCATCTCCTGTGCAGCTTTCAGCACAAGTTCCAACCATTCCTTCTGGCACCCTTGGACACGTTCCAGGTCTCTGTTCTGCTAAAAAACAAAACAGACTTTCCACAACCCAGGCTGGCTCTGTAGAAGGGAGTGGGTCCCAGTGTTGAGAGATAGAGAGCTTAAGAGTCTCACGTCCTGAGGGACCTCTAGCCTCTTCCCTTCTTGATGTCCCCAGTCACCCCCCTTTCTCAACTTTGGAGGCACACAGGACTGCTTTGTCTATGAGAAAACACACTGATGATCAACCACTGTAGTGTCTTGGCAGAAGAGGAGAGAGCCTTGCCACTAACCCCCTTCTTTTTGTTCCAGTTGAAACTAGATAATTAAATCTCATATCACAAACAGCGCCAGCTTCCCACCAACTCTACCCGCCTTCAGGTGCCAATGAACAATGAGTCCCAAAGTGAGAAAAATCATCAGACCATCAGCAGCATCATTCTAGTACAGGGTTCTGATGGCTGTATTTGGAAAGAAATAGCAGATGAAAGACAAAAAGCCAGGTTTCAAATTTTTAAAAGGGTGCTCCCTGGCAGTCCAGTGGTTAAGACTCGGAACTCTCACTGCCACGGACTGGTTTCAATCCTTGATCGGGGAACTAAGATCCGCAGTCCAGTGTCCAGTGCTACTCAAATTGGATCCCATGACCCGGCAGAATCAGCATCCCCTAGCAGCTTGTTAGAAATTCGATTCTTGGGCTCCACCCCAGACCTACTGAAACTCTAGGGTTGGGGCAGAGCAATCTGGATTTAACAAGCCTTCCCCCCAGGTTATTCTTACACATGCAGATACTGGAGAAACTCTGCTGTATATCATCCCCCAAAACAGTCTACCCTATTGAGTTGGGGGTGTGGAAAATGCAGGCTGGTTATTACCCTTGTGCATCAAGTGAAATGGGGGTTGACAATTCTCTCTTCTCCGTGTTGGGCAAAGACCTCCTTAATCTGTGGGATTCCCTTACATGCTCCTCCATCACACACCCCCCCTAAAAAACATCTAAGTGTGGTGCTTGAGCCGAGACAATGGAGAGGTGTGTTAGCAAGCTGTTCTTTGGATTATACATGCAGTCTTAACTCTACAGCCTCCCTAATTCCCAGGCCACTTTATTTGTTTGTTGTTTGCACTGCATAGCATGTAGGATCTTAGTGCCCTGACCAGTGATTGAACCAGCGCTCCCCTGCATTGGAAGCTCAGAGTCTTAACCACTGGACCACCAGGGAAGTCCCTCTCAGGCCACTTTGATTCACCCACCAAAATTACAGCAGCAATGCTCAACCCTCGCCTTCAGTCAAGAAAGCAAGGGAATTGAAGGTTCTATGGGGAAAGCACAGCCTGGATCATGAGGTAACTGGGACAGTGCACAGAGCAGTTTATGATAAGCTTTAGTCATCAAGATGTATTAAAATAGAAAGATATTAAAATAACCATGTTGAGAAAAATCACAAGTTGCAGAATAATACATGTGGTGTAATATTTATATAATAGTATGTGTAACTCTATCATGCTCATGGAATCACATGTATGTATAAACTTATAAAAACAAGCAAGAAGAGACTAAAAACCAAATGAAGTTCATTATGACCTCTGGGAAGGGAAGAATGGAATGGGAAAAAAGATACTTGTTCAAGTGGTTTCAAGTGTCTTTGAAATGTTTATCTATCGAAAATAAAGATATGAAGCAAATATAGGAAAATGTTAAAAAAAAAAAAAAAAAGAGAGAGAATCAGCCTAGGCAGGTGTACACACCGGTGGACTGAATGAATGGAACTGTGTGTCACACCAGTGTTTGGGTGTGAGACATCAGCTAACTTGGTCATAACCGTGTTCTTTCCAGCCCTTGTGGAAGAATAATTTGGTACCTGAATGTTATTTCACTTTTAAGAGTATTTATAGCCTTTTCAAGTTTTCAAATACTTCTAAAGCAAGATATTATCAATGTCTTCATCGTCTTCTAGACTTGGGAGACGGGGCATCTTTTCCTACTTTGTCAGAGGCTCTTTTGGCCCCACTATAGCAATCTCCTCTCTCTATGTGCAGCGGGTCTGATAGCCATTGTCCTAGCAGGGCTGAGCATTCAGTGGGCCAGGGATGTAGAAGCCTTGCAGCTCTTACCTCGCTGGTCCTGGGTGGGTGAGTAGACAAGGCCACATCCATTGCTGACACATTGGCTTCCTGCCGGGCAGTCCCGGTGTCCTTGGCATTGGTCCAAGTAGATACCTACCCCTAGAGAAAATTCAGCTGAAAACTGCTAAGCCTGGCAGGATAGCAGGGGAAGGCTGTGAGAAGGTTTGTTTGTTTTAAACTTTTATTCAATTCAAAAAATATAGACAAGCTATCTACATATTTTGCGTGATCATGAAAGTAGTACATTTCAGAAGTTTTAAAACAAAAAGTACTCAACTATATAAAGTAAAAAGGAAGTCTCTCTTTCCCCCAACCCGTTCAGTCCATTTCCCAGGAGATATCTCCTATTTCCTGTAGCTCCTTCTGGAATCTTCTCTGTGCTTTTACAAATATAAAGGCAAACACACCAATAACGCACACATGTACACACACAATGCAAGGAGATGTTTGTCTATTAAATTACAAATATGTGGCATGAGACTATACATATTTTTGGTATTGAAAGATGTCTCCATTAGGCAATTTAGCAATGTACATCAAAAGCTTTCAAATGTAATTTGGCCATTCCATGTTTAGGAGTTTAGCCTATGAAATGTGATTTAACTCAAGGACATTTATCTTGTACTTGTTATGAAAAAGTAACTCAAAATGACAGATTATCTAATTCTTCAATAGTAGAAGAGGGCATGGAAATAAGGCATATCCACATACTGGGAAACAAAGAAGCTCTTTAAAATGTGTGATAGAATTGTGTTTATTTATTAGGGATGGTCTATGACACCATATTTGTAAAAATCATACATCCTGGATTTTTGTTGGTTTGCTTGTATGTCTGTCTCTGCTACTATGAGATCTTTAAAGATGCAGATCTCTGCTTTGCTATCTCCCAGCACTCAGCACAGTCCCAGGCACGCAGTAACTACAAAAATCAATATCTATTCTCTGTGAAATCTGAAAAAAAATATATCTGTGTGCATATGAAATATGGAAGCTTTTATTGTAAATGCTAACATGGTTATCTGAGAAACGGGATCATGGATCATTTATCTTTCTAATTAGTAGTATTTGAGTTGTTTTTTTTTAAATAACGAGTATTATAAGTTGTATAACAAAATAAAAGAAGGAGTTTCTGTGTTCAAAACGTTAAGACACATAGCTCTGTGATATGCTTTTCCCTCCAGAAGGACAAGCCTGACCGTGGAGACTGTGGGAATTAACCATCTAAGGAGGGAAGCCTGGGCAGAGCTAAGCACAGCGTTGTGCTAAGCTAAGTCTCCCTGGGTTGTGTGGGGTGTGGGGACCTGGGCAGGGCTGGGTGTTTTTACCTCCTGTGTGGACTGGAGAGCAGACCCGACTGCATCCCTTCCTGATACATCGTTCTCCAGCCCCTCAGTCCCAGTTTCCTCAGCAGCATTGCACACAGATTCCTAACATCAGAAAAAGATCAGTGAGTTGGTGGGAATGTAAATTGGTACAGTCACTGTGGAGAACAGGATGGAGGTCACGGTAACCAGTGGCCTTTTGGTTCAAAGGAATGTTTCCTCTTTAAGCGACTTGACTGAATTTGCTGCTTGTGCTTCTAGAGTCACGTGGCTCAGTGGTAAAGAATCCTCCTGCCAATGCAGGAGATGCAAGAGACATGGGTTTGATCCCCGGTCAAAGGAACTAAGATCCCACATATTTTGCAGCCAAAAAACCCCAACATAAAACAGAAGCAATGTTATAACAAAGTCAATAAAGACTGTAAAAATGGTCCACATTTTTAAAAATCTTAAAAAATAATTTAAAAAAGAAAGAAAATCACTCAGAGGAACAAAGGTTTGATCTACAGACCTTGCTTGAGGGCAAAGTGGGGGAACAACTGGGGATGTAACTTGTTAAGGAACCTCTCAAATTTTCTTCTGCTCCAGCTGTGCAGAGAATTGAGCAGAATGGTTGCTAGGGGGATGGCGGGGGGCGGGGTAGGATGCCCTGAAAAAGTGAGCCAAATTAAAGGGAATGTGCAACCAAAGCCTTTTTAGGGGGTGGGGAGTGGGGCCCCAGAAGAGGCAAGGGCAAGAAGGAGGAAACGTCAGGTCCCAGCAGCCTACAGGGAAATGGACATCTTTGATCAACAGTGAGACTGTCACCCCTGTGGCTTTGAGAAACCAAGCTGATGTGGGCACCAGCTCATGGCCAGTGAGTTTGGCTGGGAAACCTTGGCTTGGGGTTCTGGTCAGAGGCCCCCAGGCCTGACTGGAGGAGAGTTCAGGTCCCAGGTTTCCAGCTCCTGGCTCCTGTCTGGAGGATGGTCTAACCCTGCACACCCTCATTCTCTGGTCTGGTGGGACTGTTCCATGAATGAGCTCATCTCCTGTAAGATTTCCAGAGCTTTGCCATTAAGGGAAGAGAAGAACAAGTAATCCCTGCGAAAACTCTGCAAGTTGAGCCTGTATGCTCATACCAGCTTCCTGTAGCATCTATTTCGTCTCCAGGATAGATTTGTCATCTGAAATGTGGAGTTTCTTACACAAAGAAAGTCATCTGGGAGTAGAGGCTGATCCATATGCAACAGACTATGTGTCAAAGCTGAGTCTCATCTGTTCCTCTCCAATTTGTATTCCATTTCCCTCTTCTGGGTGACCCGAATTAAATTAGCCAGGTTTAGAGGGATAAAAGGTATAGGTGAGGTGGACACTAAGATTCTTTTTGTTTGTCCCAGCTCATGAATTCAGGCACAGGGCGGCCCCATGCAAGGAGTCACTGGTTATCTGAGCACATATGCTTTGCCAGAAGTTTATACTGTGAAAATGTGTTAAGGAAACCTAACTCAAAATCAGAGTGAGGATGGGAGGAGAGTTTGGGGGAGAATGGATACATGTATATGTGTGGCTGAGTTCCTTTGCTGTCTACTGTAACATTGCTAATCAGCTATTGTGTTGTGTTAGTTGCTCCCTTGTGTCCGACTCTTTGCAACTCCATGGACTATAGTCCTCCAGGTTTCACTGTACACGGGATTCTCCAGGCAAGATTAGGTTGCCATGTCCTCCTCCAGGGGATCTTCCCAACACAGGGATCGAACCCAGGTCTCCTGCATTGCAGGCAGATTCTTTACTGTTTGAGCCACCTGGAATTCCAATCAGCTATACTCTAATATAAAATAAAAAGTTCAGAAAACAAATAGAGTGAGGAAACCATGAAGGGAGGGCTCACACACAGGTACCACTCAAGGCAGCTTGTATTCCCCAGCAGGGAAGAGGGAGATTTCCTGTCCGCTGGCAACTGGGAGCCGCCCTTGCCTGCAGCCAATGAGAAGCTACCACCACTTTGGACTCTCACTTTCCTCCAATGAACTTCTGTTTAAAACAACCCTTCCCAAATTTCTCCTGTCCACTGTAAAAGTGCTGCTCTCCTTCGCTCTCCTGACTTACCCCTAGTTTACCGCATTTTTCTTGTCTCCAATTCTAAGTTCTCTGCTGTTCTCAAAAAAAATTGATTTTGCTGGCTGCATTGCTTACCATTTTCTTGTAAAAGGCTGGCAATACTGTATAAATTCATATATTTCATTTAGTCCTCACACAATGCAGTAACAGAGATATCATTTTCTGGTTTCCTTGATGTGGAACTGAGGGTAATAAAATATTACATATGGGCTTCTCTGGTGGTGCAGTGGATGGGCATCCGCATGTCAATGCATGAGAAATGTGTTCTTATCCCTGGTTGGGGAAGATCCCACATGCCATGAAACAGCTAAGCCCATGCACCACACCTGCTGGGTCTGTGTTCTAGAGCCCAAGAGCGACAACTAATGCACTGGTGTGCTGCAACTACTGAACCCTGAGCACAAGAGCCCCTGCTCTGCAACAAGAGAAGCCACGACAATGAGAAGCCCACACACCACAGCTGGAGAAAGCCCATGCAAAGCAAGGAAGACCCAGTGCAGTCAAAAACAAGATAAATAAATACATGAATTTTTAAAAAAATTATATACCTTTCCCCAGTGTTCCCAGAACAACATTTTGAAGTAAATTCCTAATTGCATGAGGTGTTGCCTCTTACTTACAGTGTTTCCTGTTACTCCATTCTTTTCCCTACTGGTAATTTTCTTTTTAGAAAGTATGTGCTATGGTCAGGACCAAATACAGATCTACATTAGCTCATTGAGCCTTCACCATATCCTCTGACATAGGTATTGACCCATGTAACAGCAGAGGAACTTGAAGTTAAGTAACTTGCCCTGAACCCCACATTGGTGAGCTGTAGAGGTAGAATTTGAAGTTTCTGAAGCCCTGTCTTCCACTTCCCTCGATGCCAAGCACAGACCTGGGGGCAATCCTGACTCACTGGTTTTATAACTATGAGCAATTTATGGTCACTTAGACCTAAGAAACTTCAGTTTCTTCATCTAGTATGATAAGGAGGTATGTAAAATCTAGTGAGAAGAACCAGCATTGAAGTATTGCTTAGAATACTTTGCTTAGAATAGCAACAGTAAACAAAATCCCACCTGAAATGTCCACTAGAAGGTGATTTACTGAGGTGATGTAGTATATTCTACATGGTGGGATAGAGTAAATTTAGTTAGATAAATAAATTTACTGCATTTAGTAATTAGATATGTGAAATAAAGTAAAACTAACCATATTAAGTGTTGACACATATTATATTATAGTTGAAAGATGCTCCCATAAAACTAAAGTGACAAAAAAGTATGGGGTGACTTTTGGGAGTTAAAAATATAATAATGGTAAATATTATTAATATTTAATAAATGCAAATAATAAGTACAATGCTGCAGAAATGTTCATTATTTTCTAGGCAGTCAAAATATTATTATTATATAAGCATTGTAAGAGAGCTTATTCTTCGATAGATTGATAAGGAGTTTGGGGCTCTGCAGGAGGAGAAAAGGACAAACTTTTTTTTTTTTACATTTCTGTGTCTTAGTCACATAAGATGTTTTTTCTCAACCTCTAAGATTGTATTTCTCCTAAGACTAACTTTCATTAAGCCCAGAGCTAATGGTTTTTCTTGGGGCTCCAAAATCACTGCAGATGGTGACTGCAGCCATGAAATTAAAAGATGCTTGCTCCTTGGAAGAAAAGTTATGACCAACTTAAGCAGCCTATTAAAAAGCAAAGACATTACTTTGCCAACAAAGATCTGTCTAGTCAAAGCTATAGTTTTTCCAGTAGTTATGTATGGATGTGAGAGTTGGACCATAAAGAAAGCTGAGTGCCAAAGAATTGATGCTTTTGAACTATAGTATTGGAGAAGACTCTTGAGAGTCTCTTGGACAGCAAGGAGATCCAACCAGTCCATCCTAAAGGAGATCAGTCCCAAGTGTTCCTTGGAAGGACTGACATTGAAGCTGAAACTCTAATACTTCGGCCACCTGATATGAAGAGATGACTCATTGGAAAAGACCCTGATGCTGGGAAAGATTGAGGGTAGGAAGAGAAGGGGATGACAGAGGATTATATGGTTGGATGGCATCACTGACTCAATGCACATGAGTTTGAGTAAACTCTGGGAGTTGGTGATGGACAGGGAGGCCTGGAGTGCTCTAGTCCAAGGGGTCAAAGAGTCGGACTGAACGACAGAACTGAATGGTTACCCAGCACAACAGCACATCTTGCCCAAGGGTATGTTTTTTCTTAAGCTCTGTACTGATGATTATATAAAACAATGGATCTTGCTTGAGGACATGTTTCTCCTTAACAAAAACCTTCTGACCGATCCTGTTCTCTTAAGATGCCTGTTGTGGGAGTGAGTCTGGTAAGAACTTTCTATTGTTAGTAACCAATGCAAAAAAGTATATGATGCCCCACCCAAACTAGTAAGCGGGACACACTCTGCCTGCAACTGATGTCTATGTCAGGAGCTTTCCCTATCACTTTTTCACTGTAATAAAACTCTGCTACACAAAAACTGAGTGATCAAGCCTTATCTCTGGCCCTGGATCGAAATTCTCTCCTATGGACACCACAAGTCTGACACCGTTCACCATAAGCTATCAATTGTTCAGTCACTAAATCATGTCCAACTCTTTTTGACTTCATGGACTGTAGCCGCCAGGCTCCTCTGTCCTGGCATTTCCCAGGTAAGAATAGTGGGGTGGGTTGCCATTTCCTTCTCCAGGGGTTTCTCCCAGACCAGGGATCAAACCTGTGTATTCTGCATTGGGAGGCATACTCTTTACCACTGAGACACCAGGGGAGTCCTTATAAAAGCATACCATATATATATATGTAAAACAATTATATCATAATCATACTGTGTATATATATATATATATGCACACACATATATATAGGCTTATCATTAGTTTCTGATTTTTATATAATGAGTATGACTTGTAATGAAGAAGGAATTCATAGGGCCTGGACTCCATCTCAGGCCTGTCTGTGCTGATCATGCGCGGCCACCTCTCCAGTGGACTCTGAACTCTGTGCTTAGCACCTGTGGGAATGACAGTGGAAGGATAAGACCCCCCTCTGGGCAGGGGAATCTTGAAGAAGAGAAAACAGACACTAATCACCCCTGCCTCCGGACACTATCTATCAGAATGTAAGCACAGGCTTAACTATTTGGAATGTAACTGCGGGCTTATTGATTATTGACTGTTTGAACACATAACACGTGAATGATGGGGTTATTGTAGTTGTATTTACCCTTCCTTTGTTTATGTAAGTCTCAAGGGAATTGGGGTAGTGGGTTTGGACACATGGGGTACAAAAGATTTTCACAAATGCTGGTCGGGGTCCTTGGCTAAGAGGAGACTCTGCCTTGGGCCCGCCGGTGTCATAAACTGCACTCCACTATCTGCATTGTCCTTCTGAGTGAGTTTGTTTCCTGGAAAGCGTGGCTATAACATTTGGTGCATTGGCCGGGAAACTCCTCACTTTGAGGAGACAGGTCTCATTTGAGGCCACCCCGAGGCTTTGTAGCTTGAATCTCCCAGAGGGGGGAAGGCGCCTCGCCCCTCTGGAAGGATTCTGCTTCTCAACGCCCGGACCTTTCACGTCAGCAGGTAGTGGACGGCAGCAGGGGAACTGAGCGCTCAGGTGAGGAGGAACCCACCCGGCAGGGTGGAAGAGGGGGCCTGATCACCCCCCTGGGAGGGACTAGAAGGAGCGGGGACCCACAGGAGCCTGGGATAGGCAGGCGGCGATTGCTTGGTACACAGGTCGACGAGCGTGCTAGGGTTTAGGAAGGAAATTTGTGAAGGTCATTTAGGAGGTGTTTCCATGCCGTCTTGGGGAAAATTATTACCAAGCGATCGCCAGGGGATTTTTAGGATAGGAAACTGGTCCTTGTATGCTCGTATTCTGCCCTCCCCCAGGAGGTGTCCTGTCTGCTGTGAAATTCTTGACCCCCTCGGAATTGTTAGGCTAGAAGGAGGGTGATACAGAAGTGAGTATGAATTGGCTTTTCCGGAGATGGCCTGGGACATGGGATATTTAACCCATCTGTGTTTTCATTCGCACCTGATCAAGCCCACCAAGGCAGAATGGACTTTAAGGGAGAAACAGTCTTGGACCATGTGATGTTCTGGTTCAGCTGTGCTGACCAGCAGGTGAAGACACGCCGATCCCCCTTCTCCCTCTGGGGTCTGGCAGGTAAGGCTCTTCTCACCCCAATTAGGAAGGAGGCAGAATGGCAATTTAAGTGTCACTGAGTGGAAATATCAGAAGTACATAGGGTACTGAGAACTTCGTAGACAGAACGAAAAGGAAAAGTAGAAGAAGGTCCGAGAAGGTAAGCAAGATGGGGGAAAGTGAATCTAAGGCAACTGTATTGGAGTGCATGATTAAAAATTTAAAAAGAAGGGATTAGGAGGAGACTATGGGGTGAAGATGAAGCCTAACTGCCTCCACATACTCTGTGAGGTCGAATGGACCCCTATGGGAGCAGGATGGCCACCAGAGAACACCGTGAACTTAAAAATAGTGGAAGCAGTCTATACAGTAGTCACAGGAGAGCCAGGACACCTGGATCAATATCCATCTATTGACTCATGGCTAGGGTTAGCTTGAGACCCTCCTACTTGGACAAGGTTCTGTATCCAGAAGGGAAAGGGAAAAATATTAAGGGCACAAAAATTGACTGATGATAAAAAAGGAAATTCTACAGGATTTGGACGGGGATGACCTCACCCCTCCCCCATGCTGGATAATGACACGCCTGTCTCCCAGTGCTTCACCAGGACCGGAGGCTGCCTTAATGCCCAATCCAGGGCCAGGTGAAGTTTCTGCAACAGCCACTGCTCCTCCGCCAGCTTTCCCGGAGTTCGTAGAGCCGCCGTTTGGGCAGGCTCTGATCCCGGTGACAGAAGCCTCTGGCCAACACTTCCAGAATCCGGCTCCAACCGAACCGCCCAAGCTATACCCGCCTCTCCCGGTGAGTACTGACAAGAGGGGGAGGGAGATGTTGGAATTAAGCAGAGACTGCGCTCTGCCAGAGAGCCGGAGGGAATAAAAGAGAACAGACAAGAGACTTACAGTGCTAGCTGCGGCTCTGGAAAAGTCTATCTTGGGCCCTCCGGAAAACCTCATCTGCCCCAGGGACAGGACAGTCCTTCAACCGGTCCCAAGGGAGGCCCTAGGCCCAGTTACAGCCAAACCAGTGTGCCCGGTGCCGAGCTTTTGGCCACTGGAAGAATGAATGCCCTAAGGCAAGGAAGGAAGAGGAAGCTCCCGCAGTTGTGGGGCTTGCTGACCTGGAAATTAACTAGGGCTGCCAGGGCTCAGGGATATCAGGTCCCTGAGAGCCCATGGTGACCTGAAAAGTGGGGGACCAAAACATTGACTTCATGGTGGATACAGGAGCAGAACTGTCAGTAGTAATAAAACCTGTGGCACCTCTGTCCAAAAAGACTACCGCTGTAACTGGGGTATCGGAAGAGATGACTAAATCGTTTTGCCAGCCCAAAAAATGTCAGATGGGGGGGGCACCAAGTGATTCATGAATTCCTCTACATTCCTGAGTGCCCAGTACCCCTGTTGGGAAGAGACTTGCTCTCCAAACTAGGAGCACAAGTGACTTTCTCCCCTGAGGAGAGGCCCACCTTCTGGACGGACTCTATGACTTATTTGCCATCTCTCTCAGTGCCAACCCAAGATGAGTGGAGGTTGCATGAGCCTCTGAAGGCAGAACTGGGTGGGCCGGAAGAGCATGAGGGAGCTAACTCAATTATTCCCTGAGGTCTGGGTGGAAGACAACCCCCCCTCCCCCCAGGCTGGCTGAACATCATGCCCCAGTGATAATGGAACTCAAACTAGACACCATCCCGGTTAGAGAGCGCCAGTACCCGCTATGGATGGAGGCCTGAACCGGCATATTGCCCCACATAAATAGATTGAAACAAGCAGGCATTCTAGTAGAGTGCCAGTCGGCTTGGAATACGCCAATCCTGCCAGTCAACAGGGAAGGAGGACAGGACTATAGGCCTGTACAAGATCTCAGGCTAGTCAACCAGGCTACTGTGACTTTACATCCCACTGTTCCAAACCCCTATACCTTACTTAGCCTCCTCCCACCGAGGACTAAAGTTCACACTTGCCTAGATCTCAAGGATGCCTTCTTCTGCATACGCCTCGCCCCAGCCTCACAGCCCATCTTTGCCTTTGAATGGGAAGATCCAGTGGGGAGCACCAAACAACAGCTCATCTGGACTCCCCCACAAGTGTTTAAAAACTTCCCAGCCATCTTTGGGGAAGCCTTGGCTTCTGATCTGGACTCATTCCATCCGCAAGAGTATGGATGTCAGCTCCTACAATAGGGGGATGACCTGCTGCTGGCTGCCTGAGACTGAGAAAAAATGCTGGAAAGGGACAAATGCACTGCTCCAGCTGTTGATGGAAGCAGGTTACCGGGTGTCGAAGAAGAAGGCACAGATCTACAAAGAGGAGGCCCAGAGTTCTGAGATGGTGGAATGAACCAACCGGACACTTAAAGAGACTCTCCAAGTGGATCAGAGAGACTGACTGCTCCTGAGTGGACTTGCTCCCAATGGCTCTGCTCAGACTCAGGATGACCCCACAGTCCCAAGGCTATTCTCCACACGAAATTGTGTATGGGAGGCCTTCTCCCATAAGAAAACAGGTGTCAACAAATTTGCCTCAGGTAAGGGGGGATAGGATTTCACAGCAGATGGAACTGGGTAAGGTAATAAATTGGGTAACTAAGTTTGTACAAGAAAGGGTGCCGTTCCCCCTTAGGGAACAGATTCATGAGTTTACACTTGGTGACCAAGTATGGGTCAAAGATTGGAAACATGATTGCTAGCCCTTTGGTGAAAGGGCCCTTATGTTATTCTAACTACCCCTACTGCAGTTAAAGTTGCAGGTATTGTCCCTTGATCCATCACACCAGAGCGAAGAAGGCATACCACGCTGACCCGGAGGACGCTGAGTGGACCACCCAGAAGGACCCCACCAACCCACGGGAAACCAAGATCATTCTGAGGAGGAAGAAAACAAGGTCCCGGACGAGCCCTCTACAGGATGGAGCTGGGTAAACGACTCCTGCTGCTTGGCCTCACCAATGCAATTCTGAATTTGGGTATGTGGGGCTATGCCCCTGTCAGTAATAGACAGACTCCCCTGGTGAGTATCGCCACTCCGTTATGGGGACTTTAACAACAGAAAGGAACTTTCCTCTCTCTCACCAACCATAACCTTTCTTTGCCCTCTGGTGTTAGAAGAAGCCATCAATGGGCCAGGGACATAGGGTTACATTTAACATGAACACCAGCCTTACGGAGATAACAAAGGCTTATACCTCATATATGAGAATTAAAGAGGAAAAGGGCTCCCTTACAAAAGGGGGACAGGCCTCCCGGTGCCTTGAGCAATACTACCAGGTCTGGGATGAATATTTCTGGATGACTCCTGAGAAGGGACAGTTGATTGCCCCTGCTACTATTTGCTGGGAACAAAAAGAACAGAAAGTTGGATTTGGAGACCATCCCCTAGACCCAAAAGAATTGTTATTTGTCCCCTGAAAAAAGTAAACAAATCTTGGAGGTTACCTATCACCCCAATCAGTCTGCTCAGTGGCCCGGTTCCGACTGGAAATATAATCCTGGAATCCGCTGGGTAGCCCCCAATGGGACCCAGTGGCTCTGTGGGCTTAACTTATGGCCATGGTTACCAGTTGGCTGGGTGCGGCGTTGCACATTAGGATTTGCTTTCGCCCATGGCAGAATTAAGCCTAGCCTACACCAGCCTCCAGTAAACCTGCCTTATCTGCATGCAAGATGGACACGATCTGTGTTCCAATGGTATGACTATCTTGCTGCCTTGTTTATACCCTCTGTAGGGACAACGGATATCATGGTTAAGGTAGAGGCCTTAACTAATTTCATTAAACAGGCCCTCTTAGACAGTACTAAAGCCATTCAAGCTTTGAACGAAGAACAGATTCAGATGAGGAAGGCAGTAATTAAAAATAGGATGGCATTAGACATACTCACAGCAGCCCAAGGAGGGACTTTGGCGAATGGTGTGTACATCCCTGACCTGTCTGAAGATGTATCTGCTGCCTTGGAGGATATGCAAAATCAAGTGAAAGCCATGTCTAATGAACTGTTATAGTAATCTTGATCATACTGCTTTGTGGGCCCTGCTTCCTACAATGCCTTGTGAATTTTATAACCCAGAGATTGATAGCATTCTCTCATGTGGGTGGCAGGAGGGCTAAGGTACAATATATCTCAATAAATGATGCTCGTTATGGAAACTAAGAGCATCAAGAGGGGGGAATGAAGAAGGAATTCATAGGGCCTGGACTCCATCTCAAGCCTGTCTGTGCTGATTGTGCGCGGCCACCTCTCCAGTGGACTCTGAACTCTGTGCTTAGCGCCTGTGGGAATGACAGTGGAAGGATAAGACCCCCCTCTGGGCAGGGGAATCTTGAAGAAAAGAAAACAGACACTAATCACCCCTGCCTCCGGACACTATCTATCAGAATGTAAGCACAGGCTTAACTATTTGGAATGTAACTGCGGGCTTATTGATTATTGACTGTTTGAACACATAACACGTGAATGATGGGGTTATTGTAGTTGTATTTACCCTTCCTTTGTTTATGTAAGTCTCAAGGGAATTGGGGTAGTGGGTTTGGACACATGGGGTACAAAAGATTTTCACAAATGCTGGTCGGGGTCCTTGGCTAAGAGGAGACTCTGCCTTGGGCCCACCGGTGTCATAAACTGCACTCCACTATCTGCATTGTCCTTCTGAGTGAGTCTGTTTCCCGGAAAGTGTGGCTATAACAGTAAAAAGAAAAAAAAGGAAATGATTAAGGGTCTTTTTAAGGGATATTTATTGATGAGATGCTGGGTACCTGGCCCTCTGACCTGTTTTCCCCCATAAGGGCAAGAGTGGAGGAAGGGGCCCCAAGAACGTTGATGGGTTTCTGTCTCATTTCTGATCAGCAGCACAGTTTTGAAAAGGCCAGGCAGGGCTAGCCTGGCACACCTGGTTAGGGAACTAGACAGGGCTCTTGTCTTACCTATTGGTGCTTGTGGTGCGGGGGAGCAGACCCGGTTACAGCCTTGGCTGACGCACCGTCTTCCAGCTCCACAGTCCTGATCTCTGAAGCACTGGGACTCACAGACGCCTGCATGAGAAGATGCATCAAAAACTTACGTCGGCACACTGGGATGACCCAGAGTGATGGGATGGGGAGGGAGGTGGGGGGGGGGGGTTCAGGATGGGGAACACATGTAAATCCATGGCTGATTCATGTCAATGTATGGCAAAAACCACTACAATATTGTAAAGTAATTAGCCTCCAACTAATAAAAATAAATGAAAAAAAAAAAAAACAAAACCCTTATGTCTCATAAGCAGGTACTAGAAAGGGGCTGCAGCAGAGAATAAACAGACCCTTCTTAAGAGGCAGCACCTACATTTTATCACTTTAACAAACAATGTAATTTACAAAATGTCTACTATTGCAAAACAGTTCACAATCTATATAGAACTTTACAGCTTGAACACTGCTTTCACAATGTACACGATGTAATGGAGATGATATTATTCAGAGGTGCTGATCCCATGTATCTTCTTGTTCCTGATTCTTCCTAGTTTCTGCCTTTCCAATCCCCACCCACAGCCACACCTCATCCAGTCAATGGCAGCCCCCCACTTTGCGGGGAAGGCACACCAACCTGAAAGAGGCCAGGGCTTGGCAGTGAGTTTTGAGTTAGGCTTTGTTGAATTAGACAACAGGCTTTGCTGAGAGAGAAAAGATTTTCTAAATTTCAGAAGCGCCTCTTTACAAGGCTTAGAAATCTGAACAGAGAGAAAACGCTGGAGATGATGTGAGTTCTCATCCCATAGAAAATGGGAAAGTCCTTCTGGTCAATGGGGAAGAAAGCGTAAGGAAGAGGGTATCAGAAAGGAAGGAGAGAGTGGGGAGACAGAGAGGGAGGGAGAAACAGGAGGAGAATGGGAGAAAATACTTATGGAAACAAACATAAACTTGACCTTTTTGTTTCACTCTTAAGAAACATATACTACAGAAAACATTTCCACTGACGGACAAAACTATTAAATCACGTTCATTATACCATCCTGGGCAACAGCAAAAAATTGTCAAGCAAATAAAACGACCATCAGATGGGAACTGGTTAAATGAATTAAAGTAAATGTATTCACTAGTCATCATATAATCCTAAAATTATGAAATCTGCCTGTCTGGACATGGGAAAATGTCCACAACTCATGTTAAATTGTAAAAGACATATGTTCATGCAGGGCTTCCCTAGTGGCTCAAACAGTGAAGAATCTGCCTGCAATGCGAGTTCAATCCCTGGGTTGGGAAAATCTCCTGGAGGAGGGCGGGGCAACCCACTCCAGCATGCTTGCCTGGAGAATGCCCGTGGACAGAGGAGCCTGGCTGGCTACAGTTGCAAAGAATCAGACACGACTGAGCGACTAAGCATAGCACAGCACATATGCCATGCATGATAGGACACTTTATAGAAGGGAATATGATATATGCTAATTTGTGCAACTGGAGGCCACAAGAGAGAGCTTATGCTAATTTCAACACGGTTCACAGACAGACCCAGGTTCTCTCTGATTGTCTATGTGGCTACAGGTAAGTCTTTTCACTAACATAAGCCTTGGTTTCCTCATCTGTATAACAATATCTGTTACTACTTTACTTCTGAGATTTAAAAGCAACAGTCTCAGAACATGCCTGGAAAATAGCAGGAACTCAGAATTTGGTGTTTCTTCCCACAGTGACTATGTATCTGTCAAGGAATCAGTTAATGCAGGAGGTTGGCAAATCCTTCCAGACACCAAGTATTGTCAAATAGTAGACATGTCAAGTTTTCAAACACATGTGGAAACTACCATGCTCAATAAATTACTAAACAGTTTAATAGCATCACTGAGTTAACTGGATAATCAACCACCATGTGGACTGCCTCACACTTTTTACATAATTACATTGTCCTCATGGGGCGATTTTGAACATTTGAATCCAAAACACTTAAAGTGTTCAGGTCTCTAGGTTTGACTGAAGGCTTGTTAATTGTCCTCTGAACGGAGACCAAGGTGAAAACAGGGGAGGGCCTATGGCAAGGCTGGGATTTCATTGGAGATTTTTGGACTCTGGATATCCTGGTTTTTCACAATCACATAAGAGTGATGCTCCCTTTCGATGAATGGCATCTTCTGAAATGGTGCATATTTGGCTCCCATACTGCCAGGGTCTTTTTCTACCATTTACTGAGCCCTTGTTATTGTGCCAGTTCTAGGCAAGTGACTCACATCTGTGACCTCATTTATTTGTCACAAGATCACTAGGAGATGGGCCTTCTTAATCTCAATGTACAGAAACCGAGACTCTGGGAGCTTGTGTAACTTCCACAAGGCCCCAGAGCTAGAAAAAAGCAGACACAGAATCTGAGACACACAAATCTTTCAAAAGAAAGATTTGAAAAGAAGGTTCCTTATTACCGCTGCCACCTCTCTGTAGCACTAACATCTGTGTTCACGCATGAACTAGGACGGGAGGACAGCCCCAGAATGCTGCTTCGATCAGAAGACCTTCTCAGGATGGTGCTGTGGTTCCTGACTAAGGGAAGGGAAGGGAGCTGGGGAGGAAGGCAGGCAGCTAGCAAGATGTGGGGAAATCCCACGGGGACAGGGCCTGCTTGCTTCAGTTGGGACTTTCAGAAAAAAGAACAGAACACACCATATGACATGTGCAGGTCCTTTCCATTCAGCCTTCTGTGCCTTGAGGAAATGAATGAAGAAAAAGATGGAAGTGGGTAAATGATGACTCTTGAAGAGTTCTTCCTGCAGGGAGGCTGTAGAGAAGTGTTCAGGGTTTTTCAAGTTGAGGACACCAGCTTTGCCATGTATTAACAAGTCACATAACTTTTCTGAGCTCAAATTTCTATGTCTAGGAAATGAGCGTGACACGACAGCTTAAAAAGATGTCATGAGGAATCAAGGCACTCACACTTCCCCCTCATCCACTCCACCCAGGCCTGCCATGTATGGTTTTACAGGTTGTGCACTGCACAATTATGTCTGGTGACAGGATGAGCAGGACTATAATCCATCCCATCTTCATCCTGAAGCCTTCCGCCTGGGCACTGCCTCCACCCAGAGAAAAGGGCAATTTTTCCATATGGATAAAAGTAGTTGGTCACCAAACTAAGCACCCACTGGACTCTGTCCACTGTAAGAGGCCTTTTTCTTATTCTCCCAAAGGTGACATTTGAGCTTGTGGTGATTTCCATCCATCCTCAGTGGCCCAGCCAAAAACCAAGTGGACGTCTGTCTGTGCTAATGCTCCCACCTGACTAAGGGGGCCTTGGGGAAGGTGCATATCTGGCACTTGCCCTTCACTTGTTTCTGGGCTACCATTTATTGAGCACTGACTAAGTGCCAGGCACCTGGCTACATATTTAGCGCAATCTCACTTAACTCTTAGAATGACCTTGTGAGATAGGGACTACTACCTTTGTTTTAGGATGAGCAACTTGCAACCATCTCAGAGCTGGGAAAGGAGTGGCCAGGGTTTGAATGCTGTCTGTGTGACTGTGAACCTCCCCATTACCCTCTACTGCTGCGAAGGCTCTCTTGAGCTAGCAGCGGTGTTCTCATGTGAACCGGGACAATGATGTCAGCCCCAGCACTAGCCTTCCCCATCAGAAGCCTCCTGTCCTAGCTCTGCAGAGTGGGGCTGTGCAGGTCAGGAGGGGAGTCCCAGGGGAAGCCCCATCAGCCCGCCAGAAGTGGGGAAACACCCGCCCTGGGACAGAGGTGGCTGCTCCAGTTCACCTTGCAGAGAACAGGACAAGAAGATCTGAGCAGGAAGGAGATGTCCTAAGCGGGCAGCGTGGCCATGAGAAGGAGCCAGAGTGCGGCCAGCAGCTGCCATGCTAGGGACACACACTTGTGGCCACTTCATGCAAAGATGCAGGGTGGGCTTTTTCCTGATAGTTTGAGTGTGGAGGAAAATACAGGCCACGTGGATAATGTCCCTTCCTTGTTACTTCTTTGGGAGGCAACGTGATCAGCTGGGAAGTACTCTGGCATTGGGTACGAACAGACCACTGCTGCCGTGTATTAACTGCCTGATAACTAGGAGGAGCACACAACCTTCCTGAGGCCCAGATTCCAAGCACTTGAAATATGGGTGATTAGATTTACTTCTTGAAGGTGTAATGGAGATAAAGTGCAAAAGTGAGGTCTCCAGACATTTCTACCTTACCCGCTTTAGCCAGTACTGTTATGATTGGGGAGGTCATGCAGTGGTCAGTGGCAGCCAGCAGATGGCGCCACGGTAGTTCACACTACAGACCTAGCTCCCGAGCCCGGCGGCCTGGCATCGCCCTTCCTGAATGGGGGCTACAGCTGGGGGCGCTGTTAAGGCACCCCTTGGGCTCACTGTTTGCAGCGTGAGCCAGGTAACTTAAAGAAGAGGGTGGGCACAAATCACGGTAGTATGAGAAAGAGGAACAAAATATATTTGGTTCATTCTTAAGTTTCCTCATCTGGCAAATGGAGGTGAGATGAATACCTACTTCTTTCATACATAAAGTTCTCAAGGTTAAACAACAGAATGAACTTTGAAAAGACCTGACACAGAGGGGTTGCCAAATATGGGTTTTTCCCTCTTTTGCTATTCTTTGGGATGCCAACTCATTGCAAACGATCATTGAAATAATCCCTAAGAGCCGTCTTTCATCAACATCACTCATGTTGTTTTAAAATTGCATGTAGTTTAAAACAATAAACTCATATAAAATTATTATCATTGTCAAACAGTGAAAACTTGAACTATATGCAGCATTTTAAAGTTCATGAAACTTTTTAACCTAAACAATACTTCCTGAGAATAGCAAATTAGCCAAGTGTGTTTGAATTAAAAAAACAAACAAAGATACATGCCCTTTGAGTGAGCAATATCACTTCTAGGAATGTTTCCTAAGGAAAGAATCAAGCTATACACATAAAGATTTAGTTCCAAGGGGATCCTTTGATACAAAAGTATTAGAGAAGTTGAAAAGTCCATTGATTAAGGATTAGTAAACAAAATGTGGTATATTTACAATAAAAATGCTTTGAAGTCTTTAAAAAAAAATAAAGTTGTATAACATATGTCCACGCTTGTGGCAAACTATTCACTACATATTACTGAGTGTTAAAAGATAAGGGAAAATTTAAAAATATATTCGTGGAGGGTGATGCCATGATTATTTGGCACCATACCCCCTGAATATACATGTGGAAGAATATGAATATACATGTAACTCTGTTTATCTCTGGGTAATAAGATTATAGACACATCTTTCATCAATTTGTTCTGTGCAGGCATGCTAAGTTGCTTCAGTCCTGTCCTACTCTTTGCGACCCTATGGACTGTGGCCTGCCTAGCTCCTCTACTGTGGGATTCTCCAGGCAAGAATACTGCCTCCAGGATATCTTCCCAATCCAGGGATTGAACCTATGTCTCTTATGTCTCCTGCATTGGCGGGTGGGTTCTTTACTACTAGAACCACCTGGGAACCACGATTTGTTCTGTAGTTCCTGACTTTTCTATAGTAAGTGTGTATTTCACGTGAAAAATTAAGATTCAGTAGTGGTCTATGAAATTGCTATATGCTTTGACAATCTACCTATTAAAAATGAGGGAGGACAAAGGAAAGAACATACGAAAAGCAGAGTAAGCTTGGTAAGTAACTTAACATGATTCAGGGGAAATGAAAGAATATTGCTTAAAATCAGCTGCTGGGGTCAGAGGAGTGGAGAGGAAAGAAGGGAGGAAATTAGCTAATTTTATTATGTCTGTTACTCACAGTAGCAAACCTATAGATGATAAGCTAAAAAAGAGGGGGACCAAAGAGAAAACTTCTGAGAGTCCCCTGGACTGCAAGGAGATCAAACCAGTCAATACTAAAGGAAATCAACCCTGAACATTCATCGGAAGGACTGATGCTGAAGCTAAAGTTCCAACACTTTGGGTACCCGGTGTGAAGAGTCAACTCATTGGAAAAGACCCTGAGTCTGGGAATGATTGAGGGCAAGAGGAGAAGGGGGTGACAGAGGATGAGATGGTTGGATGGCATCACCAACATAATGGACATGAGTTTGAGTAAACTCTGGGAGATAGTGAAGAACAGGGAAGCCTGGCGTGCTGCAGTTTATGGGGTTGCAAAGAGTTGGACACAACTCAGCAACTGAGCAATAGCAAAGGGTAGTACTCTAAGCATTGGTATAAGGTAACTATCAGAACAAAAACCATAAAGCTTTCTAAATGCAAAGCATGCAGTAAGAGGCAGGCAAAAGGAGAGACAGATGACACAAATAAAATAGGCTCTATAATCAATGGCTATACATCTGATAAATATATTCACAACAGTAAATAAAATAGCAACCAAAAAAGGTAAGATAAACCTCATGTATCTCTTTCAGAGGTGTATAAAGAAATAATATGTAATCCCAGCCAGTACATCCTAAAGGAGGTCAGTCCAGGGTGTTCACTGGAAGGACTGATGCTGAAGCTGAAACTCCAATACTTTGGCCACCTGATGTGAAGAACTGACTCATTGGAAAAGACCCTGAGTCTGGGAAAGATTGAGGGCAAGAGGAGAAGGGGGTGACAGACAATGAGATGGTTGGATGGCCTCACCGACTCAATGGACATGAGTTTGAGTAAACTCTGGGAGATAGTGAAGAACAGGGAAGCCTGGCGTGCTGCAGTTTATGGGGTTGCAAAGAGTTGGATACCACTCAGCAAGTGAACAATAGCAAAGGGTAGTACTCTGACGTCTTGATATAAGGTAACTATCAGAACAAAAACCACAAAGCTTTTGAAATGCAAAGCATGCAGTAAGAGGCAGGCAAAAGGAGAGACAGACGACACAAATAAAATAGGCTCTATAATCAATGGCTATATATCTGATAAATATGTTCACAACAGTAAATAAAATAGCAACCAAAAAGGTAAGATAGACCTCATGTATCTCTTTCAGAGATGTTTATAGAAATAATATGTAATAAAATGCTGTCTGGAATTGGCTTGAAAATATCAGGGGATGAGGGGAGGTGGGTGGGATTAGATCTGAAAGAAGGATGACCACATGTTGATAATGGTTGAAGCTGGGTGATGGGTACATGGTCTATCATTCCACAATGTGTCTGCTTTGTGTGAAGAATTTCCCCAAATAGAAAGTGACATTGAAATCTGCTTAGGGACATTCAAAATACCTTAGTGAGTAAAAAATGTGCAATCACTAACATGTCCACACACAGACAGACAGAGTGAGTGTGTAAAGATTAAGAATGGTGTTTCTCTGGGTGATGATATTGTGGGTGTCATTTATACGGTTATATAGTTTTAGCTGTAGAGTCTTGTTTTGCAACCATAAATATATATCTGGGGCGGGGAGGGGATAAAAAGGAGAGTTGTTCTTAAAAAGAAGTGCCCAGGCTGAAAAAGTTGACAATTAAGGAATGCAATGAGATCGTGATGGAAGAGTCCAAAAGATCTCCTTTTTAAAAATATTTTATGATGAACGCATTCAATACCATACTCAGGAGTTAATTACTATTGAACAACGGTTGAAAAATTGGGCAGAACAAAGCATATATTCCTGTTGGGACCAGGACATCAGGCAGGGCACTCAGCCTTACTTGCTCGCGGGGCTGGTGAGCACATGTGGCCACAGCCATTGCTGATGTACTTCTCTCCTGCCGCACAGTCCCCGTCTTCTCTGCACTCCTCCACACAGATACCTTCACGGTCAGAAAAGACTGGGTTGAGACACTCAAGCTAAATAAATGCTTATAAATGACCACGACATAACAATAGCAGCATACACTTTGATCTAGGACTCCGCTGCTTAAATGAGGTCTCACATAGAACCTCATCTGACCCTTCCAGCAAATAATAGCTGAGGTATTTGCCGGGGTATTTGGAGTAAGTCCTTAGGACTGATGTCTTTGTAGGAAAGAAAGATGCAAGGAAAGCAGGTTAATGGTAACCCCAATGAGCTTTAACCAGTAGGTTTTATTTTTGGTATTTTATAAATGAGGACATTGAGAGATTGTCTGGTCCATGACAGAGTTGGAATTTGAATTCCGGGTTCTTTGCCTCTAAAGCACATGTCCCTTTTTCCTTAAAATTCAGTGAAATTAACCTTGAATATAGAGTTGAGCCCCCAAATGTCCAGAAATTATTTCTGATGCAAGTAGAAGATTTACTGGATTCTAATCCCTAAAGATAGCATGTTAAAAAGCAGAGACATCACTTTGCCAACAAAGGTCCATATAGTCAAGGCCATGGTTTTTCCAGTGGTCATGTATGGATGTGAGAGTTGGACTGTGAAGAAAGCTGGGTGCCAAAGAATTGATGCTTTTGAACTCTGGTGCTGGAGAAGACTCTTGAGTGTCCCTTGGACTGCAAGTAGATCCAACCAGTCCATCCTAAAGGAGGTCAGTCCTGGGTGTTCACTGGAAGGATGGATGCTGAAGCTGAAACTCCAATACTTTGACCACCTGATGTGAAGAACTGACTCATTGGTAAAGACCCTGATGCTGGGAAAGATTGAGAGTAGGAGGAGATGGGGACGACAGAGAATGAGATGGTTGGATGGCATCACTGACTCAATGCACATGAGTTTGGGTAAACTCCAGGAGTTGGTGATGGACAGGGAGGCCTGGAGTGCTGCAGTCCATGGGATCCAAAGAGGTGGACATGACTGAGCAACAGAACTGAATGGTTACCCAGCACAACAGCACATCTCGCCCAAGGGTATGTTTTTTCTTAAGCTCTGTACTGATGATTATATAAAACAATGGATCTTGCTTGAGGACATGTTTCTCCTTAACGAAAACCTTCTGATGGATCCTGTTCTCTTAAGATGCCTGTTGTGGGAGTGAGTCTGGTAAGACCTTTCTATTGTTAGTAACCAATGCAAAAATGTATATAACACCCCACCCAAACTAGTAAGCCGGACACTCTTCCCGATTCTGATGTCTATGTCAGGAGCTTTCCGTATCACTTTTTAAGTGCAATAAAACTCTGCTACAGAAAAGCTGAGTGATCAAGCCTAGTTTCTGGCCGTGGATCGAAATTCTCTCCTGTGGAGGCCAGAAATCCAACACTGTTCACTGTAAGCTATCAATTGTTCAGTCACTAAGTCATGTCCAACTCTTTTTGACTTCATGGACTGTAGCCGCCAGGCTCCTCTGTCCTGGCATTTCCCAGGTAAGAATAGTGGGGTGGGTTGCCATTTCCTTCTCCAGGGGTTTCTCCCAGACCAGGGATCAAACCTGTGTATTCTGCATTGGGAGGCATACTCTTTACCACTGAGACACCAGGGGAGTCCTTATAAAAGCATACTATATGTGTATATATATGTAAAACAATTATATCATAATCATAGTGTGTATATATATATATATGCACACACACATATATAGGCTCATCATTAGTTCCTGATTTTTATATAATGAGTATCACTTGTGAAAAATAAAAGGAAATTATTAAGGGTCTTTTTAAGGGATCTTTGTTGATGAGATGCTGGGCACCTGGCCCTCTGACCTGTTTTCCCCCATAAGGGCAAGAGTGGAGGAAGGGGGCCCAAGAACGTTGATGGATTTCTGTCTCATTTCTGATAAGCAGCACAGTTTTGAAAAGGCCAGGCAAGGTGAGCCTGGCACACCTGGTTAGAGAACCAGACAGGGCTCTTGTCTTACCTATTGATGCTTGTGGTGCGGGGGAGCAGACCCGGTTACAGCCTTGGCTGACGCACCGTCTTCCAGCTCCACAGTCCTGATCTCTGAAGCACTGGGACTCACAGACGCCTGCGAGAGGAGATGCATCAAAAACTTACATCTCATTGATTTCTTTCATCAGTGTTTTATAGTTTTCTATGTATGGGTCTTTTGTTTCTTTAGGTAGATATACTCCTAAGTATTTTATTCTTTTTGTTGCAATGGTGAATGGCATTGTTTCCTTAATTTCTCTTTCTGTTTTCTCATCGTTAGTGTATAGGAATGCAAGGGATTTCTGTGTGTTAATTTTATATCCTGCAACTTTACTATATTCATTGATTAGCTCTAGTAATTTTCTGGTAGAGTCTTTAGGGTTTTCTATGTAGAGGATCATGTCATCTGCAAACAGCGAGAGTTTCACTTCTTCTTTTCCTATCTGGATTCCTTTTATTTCCTTTTCTGCTCTGATTGTGTAGCCAAAACTTCCAAAAGTATGTTGAATAGTGGTGGTGAGAGTGGGCACCCTTGTCTTGTTCCTGATTTCAGGGGAAATGCTTTCAATTTTTCACCAATTAGGTAATGTTTGCTGTGGGTTTGTCATATATAGCTTTTATTATGTTGAGGTATGTTGTTTCTATTCCTGCTTTCTGGAGAGTTTTTTTTTTTTTTTTTATCATAAATGGATGTTGAATTTGTCAAAGGCTTTTTCTGGATCTATTGGGATAATCATATGGTTTTTATCTTTCAATTTGTTAATGTGATGTATTACATTGATTGATTTGTGGATATTAAATAATCCTTGCATTCCTGGGATAAAGCCCACTTGGTCATGATGTATGATTGTTTTAATATGTTGTTGGATTCTGTTTGCTAGAATTTTGTTAAGGATTTTTGCATCTATGTTCATCAGTGATATTAGCCTGTAGTTTTCCTTTTTTGTGGCATCTTTGTCTGGTTTTGGAATTAGGGTGATGGTGGCCTCATAGAATGAGTTTGGAAGTTTACCTTCTTCTGCAATTTTCTGGAAAAGTTTGAGTAAGATGGGTGTTTGCTCTTCTCTAAATTTTTGGTAGAATTCAGCTGTGAAACACTGATGAAAGAAATCAAAGAGGACACAAATAGATGGAGAAATATACCATGTTCATGGATTGGAAGAATCAATATTGTGAAAATGAGTATACTACTCAAAGCAATCTATAGATTCAATGCAATCCCCATCAGGCCACCAACGGTATTCTTCACAGAACTAGAACAAATAATTTCACAATTTGTATGGAAATGCAAAAAACCTCGAATAGTCAAAGCAATCTTGAGAAAGAAGAATGGAACTGGAGGAATCAACCTGCCTGACTTCAGACTCTACTACAAAGCCACAGTCATCAAGACAGTATGGTACTGGCACAAAGACAAAAATATAGATCAAGGAACAAAATAGACAGCCCAGAGGTAAATCCACACACTTATGGACACCTTATCTTTGACAAAGGAGGCAAGAATATACAATGGAAAAAAGACAACCTCTTCAACAAGTGGTGCTGGGAAAACTGGTCAACCACTTGTAAAAGAATGAAACCAGAACACTTTCTAACACCATACACAAAAATAGACTCAAAATGGATTAAAGATCTAAATGTAAGACCAGAAACTATAAAACTCCTAGAGGAGAACATAGGCAAAACACTCTCCAACATAAATCACAGCAAGATCCTCTATGACCCACCTCCCAGAATATTGGAAATAAAAGCAAAACTAAACAAATGGGACCTAATGAAACTTAAAAGCTTCTGCACAACAAGGGAAACTATAAGCAAGATGAAAAGACAGCATTCAGAATGGGAGAAAATAATAGCAAATGAAGCAACAGACAAAGGATTAATCTCAAAAATATGCAAGCAACTCCTGAAGCTCAATTCCAGAAAAATAAATGACCCAATCAAAAAATGGGCCAAAGATCTAAACAGACATTTCTCCAAAGAAGACATACAGATGGCTAACAAACACATGAAAAGATGTTCAACATCACTCATCATCAGAGAAATGCAAATCAAACCCTCAATGATGTACCATTACACGCCAGTCAGAATGGCTGCTATCCAAAAGTCTACAAGCAATAAATGCTGGAGAGGGAGTGGAGAAAAGGGAACCCTCTTACACTGTTGGTGGGAATGCAAACTAGTACAGCCGCTATGGAGAACAGTGTGGAGATTTCTTAAAAAACTGGAAATAGAACTGCCATATGACCCAGCAATCCCACTCCTGGGCATACACACCGAGGAAACCAGAACTGAAAGAGACACGTGTAGCCCAATGTTCATCGCAGCACTGTTTATAATAGCCAGGACATGGAAGCAATCTAGATGCCCATCAGCAGATGAATGGAAAAGAAAGTTGTGGTACATATACACAATGTAATATTACTCAGCCATTAAAAAGAATTCATTTGAATCAGTTCTAATGAGGTGGATGAAACTGGAGCCCATTATACAGAGTGAAGTAAGCCAGAAAGATAAAGACCAATACAGTATACTAACGCATATATATGGAATTTAGAAAGATGGTAACAATAACCCTATATGTAAGAAAGAAAAAGAGACACAGATGTATAGAACAGACTTTGGGAGACTCTGTGGGAGAAGGCGAGGGTGGGATGATCTGAGGGAACAGCATCGAAAGAGGTATATTATCAAGTGTGAAACAGATCACCAGTCCAGGTTGGATGCATGAGATGCATGAGCACCAGCTAGGGGCTGGTGCTCTTGGATGACCCAGAGGGATGGGTTGGGGAGGGAGGTAGGAGGGGGGTTCAGGATGGGGAACACATGTAAATCCATGGCTGATTCATGTCAATGTATGGCAAAAACCACTACAATATTGTAAAGTAATTAGCCTCCATCTAATAAAAATAATTCTGGGGAAAAAAAACAAAAAAAAATACCTTACGTCTCATAAGCAGGTACTAGGAAGGGGCTGCAGCAGAGAATAAATGGAACCCTTCTTAAGAGGCAACATCTGCATGTTATCACTTTAACAAATTATGTAACTTACAAAATGTCTACTATTGCAAAACAGTTCACAATCTATATAGCACTTTACAGCTTGAACACTGCTTTCACCATATACACGACATAACAGAGATGATATTATTCAGAGGTGCTGATCCCATGTATCTTCTTGTTCCTGATTCTTCCTAGTTTCTGCCTTTCCAATCCCCACCCACAGCCACCACCTCATCCAGTCAATGGCAACCCCCACTTTGTGGGGAAGGCACACCAACCTGAAATAAAGAGGCCAGGGCTTGGCAGTGAGTTTTGAGTTAGGCTTTGTTGAATTAGACAACAGGCTTTGCTGAGAGAGAAAAGATTTTCTAAATTTCAGAAGCACTTCTTTACTTTTACAAGCTTTAAAAATCTGAGCAGAGAGAAGACGCTGGAGATGATGTGAGTTCTCATCCCATAGAAAATAGGAAAGTCCTTCTGGTCAATGAGGAAGAGAGGGTAAGGAAGGGGGTGTCAGAAAGGAAGGAGAGGGTGGGGAGGCAGAGAGAGAGGGAGGGAGAAAGAGGAGGAGAAAGGGGGAAAATATTTATGGAAACAAACATAAACTGACCTTTTTGTTTCACTCCTAAGAAATATATTCTACAGGAAACATTTCAACTGATGGACAAAACTATTAAATCACGTTCATTATACCATCCTGGGCAACAGCAAAAAATTGTCAAGCAAATAAAACGACCATCAGATGGGAACTGGTTAAATGAATTAAAGTAAATGTATTCACTAGTCATCATATAATCCTAAAATTATGAAATCTGCCTGTCTGGACATGGGAAAATGTCCACAACTCATGTTAAATTGTAAAAGACATATGTTCATGCAGGGCTTCCCTGGTGGTTCAAATGGTAAAGAATCTGCCTGCAATGAGGGTTCGATCCCTGAGTTGGGAAGATCTCCTGGAGGAGGGCAGGACAACCCACTCCAGCATGGTTGCCTGGAGAATGCCCGTGGACAGAGGAGCCTGGCGGGCTACAGTTTCGAAGAATCAGACACGACTGAGTGACTAAGCATAGCACAGCACATATGTCATGCATGATAGGACACTTTATAGAAGGGAATATGATATATGCTAATTTGTGCAACTGGAGGCCACAAGAGAGAGCTTATGCTAATTTCAACACGGTTCACAGACAGACCCAGGTTCTCTCTGATTGTCTATGTGGCTACAGGTAAGTCTTTTCACTACTGTAAGCCTTGGTTTCCTCATCTGTATAACAATATCTGTTACTACTTTACTTCTGAGATTTAAAAGCAACAGTCTCAGAACATGCCTGGAAAATAGCAGGAACTCAGAATTTGATGTTTTTCCCCACAGTGACTATGTATCTGTCAAGGAATCAGTTAATGCAGGAGGTTGGCAAATCCTTCCAGACACCAAGTATTGTCAAATAGTAGACACGTCAAGTTTTCAAACACACGTCAAAACTACCATGCTCAATAAATTACTAAACAGTTTAATAGCATCACTGAGTTAACTGGATAATCAACCACCATGTGGACTGCCTCACACTTTTTTCATAATTACGTTGTCCTCATGGGGCGATTTTGAACATTTGAATCCAAACACTTAAAGTGTTCAGGTCTCTAGGTTTGATGAAGGCTTGTTAATTGTCTTCCGAATGGAGACCAGGGTGAAAACAGGGGAGGGCCCATGGCAAGGCTGGGATTTCATTGGAGATTTTTGGACTCTGGATATCCTGGTTTTTAACAATCACATAAGTGTGATGCTCCCTTTCAATGAAGGGCATCTTCTGAAGTGGTGCGTATCTGGCTCCCATACTGCCAGGGTCTTTTTCTACCATTTACTGAGCCCTTGTTATTGTACCAGTTCTAGGCAAGTGACTCACATGCAAGTGAACCTATGTTTCTTATGTCTCCTGCATTGGCGGGTGGGTTCTTTACTACTAGCACCACCCGGGAAGCACAATTTGTTCTGTAGTTCCTGACTTCTCTGTAGTAAGTATGTATTTCACGTGAAAAATTAAGATTCAGTAGTGGTCTATGGAAAGAGTCTATGAAATTGCTATATGCTTTGACAATCTACCTATTAAAAATGAGGGAGGACAAAGGAAAGAACATACGAAAAGCAGAGTAAGCTTGGTAAGTAACTTAACATGATTCAGGGGAAATGAAAGAATATTGCTTAAAATCAGCTGCTGGGGTCAGAGGAGTGGAGAGGAAGGAAGGGAGGAAATTAGCTAATTTTATTATGTCTGTTACTCACAGTAGCAAACCTATAGATGATAATTAAAAAAGGGGGGGCACCAAAGAGAAGACTCTTGAGAGTCCCCTGGACTGCAAGGAGATCAAACCAGTCAATACTAAAGGAAATCAACCCTGAACATTCATCGGAAGGACTGATGCTGAAGCTGAAGTTCCAACACTTTGGGTACCCGGTGTGAAGAGTCAACTCATTGGAAAAGACCCTGAGTCTGGGAAAGATTGAGGGCAAGAGGAGAAGGGGGTGACAGACAATGAGATGGTTGGATGGCCTCACCGACTCAATGGACATGAGTTTGAGTAAACTCTGGGAGATAGTGAAGAACAGGGAAGCCTGGCGTGCTGCAGTTTATGGGGTTGCAAAGAGTTGGATACCACTCAGCAAGTGAACAATAGCAAAGGGTAGTACTCTGACATCTTGATATAAGGTAACTATCAGAACAAAAACCACAAAGCTTTTGAAATGCAAAGCATGCAGTAAGAGGCAGGCAAAAGGAGAGACAGACGACACAAATAAAATAGGCTCTATAATCAATGGCTATATATCTGATAAATATGTTCACAACAGTAAATAAAATAGCAACCAAAAAGGTAAGATAGACCTCATGTATCTCTTTCAGAGATGTTTATAGAAATAATATGTAATAAAATGCTGTCTGGAATTGGCTTGAAAATATCAGGGGATGAGGGGAGGTGGGTGGGATTAGATCTGAAAGAAGGATGACCACATGTTGATAATGGTTGAAGCTGGGTGATGGGTACATGGTCTATCATTCCACAATGTGTCTGCTTTGTGTGAAGAATTTCCCCAAATAGAAAGTGACATTGAAATCTGCTTAGGGACATTCAAAATACCTTAGTGAGTAAAAAATGTGCAATCACTAACATGTCCACACACAGACAGACAGAGTGAGTGTGTAAAGATTAAGAATGGTGTTTCTCTGGGTGATGATATTGTGGGTGTCATTTATACGGTTATATAGTTTTAGCTGTAGAGTCTTGTTTTGCAACCATAAATATATATCTGGGGCGGGGAGGGGATAAAAAGGAGAGTTGTTCTTAAAAAGAAGTGCCCAGGCTGAAAAAGTTGACAATTAAGGAATGCAATGAGATCGTGATGGAAGAGTCCAAAAGATCTCCTTTTTATAAATATTTTATGATGAACGTGTTGAAAACCATACTCAGGAGTTAATTACTATTGAACAACGGTTGAAAAGTTGGGCAGAACAAAGCATATATTCCTGTTGGGACCAGGACATCAGGCAGGGCACTCAGCCTTACTTGCTCGCGGAGCTGGTGAGCACACGTGGCTACAGCCATTGCTGATGTACTTCTCTCCTGCCGCACAGTCCCCGTCTTCTCCGCACTCCTCCACACAGATACCTTCAGGGTCAGAAAAGACTGGGCTGAGACACTTCAATACCATGAACATTTATGTTGTAGACGACCATGACCTAATAATATCAGGATACACTTTGATCTAGATCTTCATTGTTTAAACATGATCTCACAGAGAACCTCATGTGAACCTTCCATCAAATCATATCTGCAGGATTTGCAGGAATATTTGGATTTGAACTCAGGGACATTTCCTTTTAAAGCACATGTCCGTTTTGCTATAGAACTCAGTGAAATTAGCCTTGAATACAGAGTAGAGCCCCTAAAGTTCAGAAATTATTTCAGATGAGAATTTATTGGATTCAGATCCCTGAGAAAGGCCTCAGTGTGGCTCTTTGATACTCCTCCAGACAGAGTTTAAAGATGGAAGCACACTGGAAGCTGATCAAAGACTTGGGCGGAAGAATAACACCTCCACCACGAATCACATCACCACCATCAAGAGAATTCTCACTGTGGTTCCTGCCACAGGGTTGACCTGCTTCTGCCATGCACATTATGAATCTCTTCCGATCTCACTTTTACACTCTGTAAATGGAGACTGTCTGGTATTGTGGTTTCAGCAAGTAAAGGGAGGCTAGACTAGATGAGTGACTCCCAAATGTGGCTGATGATAACAATCATCTTTAAAATGAGCTATGGATAGTAGGAGCTGTTCAGGCCTAATTACTCAGCTTCTCCAGGGTTGAGCCTATACACGTATATTTTAATGAGGGCTCCAGCTGATGCTGATGCTGAGATGTACTAGAGATTCTTCCAGAGCCAGTATGTCTGACATTTTAGGATTTCATCAGCTTTTGCCAATTTGTGGAGGAAGGTTGGGGACCACAACTCTTCATCAATATCCAACCATTCATTCATTTGCTCATGGTTCATTTACTCATTCATTCATTCCCTTGTTTCCAATTCATTAGCTTATTCTAAGAAAAATATCAACTCTATGTAAGGAACAGGATTAGATGTTTCAGGAAATTGGGATGTTTAGTTTTCATATCAACAGGGCAGATTAACACTAGGATGGGAAATCAAGTTTGCTCTGAAATAACAACAGTTCATAGCACTATGCATGTTTAATAGTAAGTGACACGAAAAAGGGACTGCAAAAACTAGATAGGAGTGGTTTAGTGATTACTGTGCTAGAGAATTAGCTGGGATTTGAACTCACAAATACAGTCACACACCTTGACAAAGACCATCCAACGGGGAAAGAATGGTCTTTTCAATAAATGGTGCTAAGAAAATGGACTTCCACATGCAAAAGAATAAATTGGGATTACAGCCTCAAATCATATGTATACATACATACTTATAGTATGGGCTTCCCTGGTGGCTCAGATGGTAAAGAATCTGCCTGCAATGCGAGAGACTTGGGCTCAATCCCTGAGTCAGGAAGATCCCCTGGAGAAGGGAATGGCTACCCATTCCAGTATTCTTGCCTGGAGAATTCCGTGGACAGAGGAGCCTGTTGGACTATAGTCCATAGGATTGCAAAGAGTCAGACACGACTGAGTAACACATACCCATACAGTATACACACACGTATACAAAAATTCACTCAAAATGAATCAAAGACCTAAATGTAAGAGTTAAAACTATAAAGCTCGTAGGAGGAAACATAGGTGTAAATCTTTGTGACCTTGGATTGGGCAATGGTTTCTTAAATACGACACCCAAAGCAAAAGCAAAAGAAGAGGCATATAAGTTGGCCTTCAAAAAATTAAAATCTCTTGTGCATTAAAGAACACTGTCAAGAAAATGGAAAGAAAATCCACAGAGTGGGAGAAAATATTTGCAAATCATATGTCTGATAAGGGTCAAATATCTAAAACATGCTTTTAAGGTGTCTCAGTGGTGAAGAATCTGACTACAGTGCAGGAGACATGGGTTGGTTCCCTGGGTTAGGAAGATCCCCTGGAGAAAGAAATGGCAATACACCCTAGTATTCTTGCCTGGGAAATCCCATGAACAGTGGAGCCTGGTGGGCTATAGTTCATTCAGTTGCAAAAGGGTCAGACACATCTTAGCAACTAAACAATGACAACAATCCAGAATATATAATGAATTCCTACAACTCAGCAAGAAAAGGACAAACACTCCCATCTTGCAAAGGGAGGGCTTGAACTGACATTTCTTGAACAGACCATATACAAATGAACATTAAGCATATGAAAAAGCACCCAATATCATTAATCACTAGAGAAATGCAAATTGAAACCACAATGAGGTATCACAGTAAGATATCCCACAATCACTATGACAGCTATAATTAATAGACAGGTGTCAACAAGTGTCAGAAAAGATGTGGGAGGGATGAGAACTCTCACAGATTGATGTTAGGTAAACTGGTACAGGCTCTGTGGAAAACAGAGCTTGGCAGTTCCTCAAGAAATTAATCATAGACTTGCCACTTGACTCAGCAATTCTACTCTTTGCAAATCCACCCAAGGGAACTGAAAGCATGTTCACACAAAAATTTATACACAAATGCTCATAGCAGCATAACTTCCTTACTAGCCACAAAGTAGAAATAACACAAATGTCCATCAACTGATGAATGTATAAATCATACCTGGTAGAACTGTACAATCCAGCCATAAAAAGGAATGGAGTACTGGTAGATGCTACAATTTAGATAAACTTTGAAAATGTTGAAGAAGCCAGACACAAAAGCCCACATGATTATATGATTTACTTTACATGAAATATCTAGAATAGAAAAATGCTTCAAAGATGGAAAGTGGATTAGAAGGGGGTGGGGGGAGGAAAGAACAGGGAGTTTGACAATGGGTATGGTCTTTCTTTAGGGGGTGATGAATGGTCTGCAATTAGATGGTGGTGATGTCTGCACAACGTTGTGAATATATTAAAAACCACTGAGGGGTACACCTTAAAATGGTAAATTTTATCTCAGTAAACACACACAAGCAAACACAGAGCTTGAGACCTCAGAGAGCCTGCTTTAATTGGTCCAGCCGAGGGTCTTGGCATTGGTCTTTTTAATACACTTCTGGGGTGATTCTAAAGTATTGGCAGAGCCTCTTCCTACCCAAAATGTGGTCTGTAGGCCAACGTCATCAGCATCACTTAGAAGCTTGTTAAGAATGCAGAATTTTGGACCCCATCCCAGACCTGAATCACAGTCTGCAGTTTAACAGGATCCTTGGGTAATTCATGTCATATTAAAGTTTGAGAACTACTGCAGTAGTCTAGAAGAACTGAGCGTGTCCATTATGCTTATGGTGGAAATAGTACAAAGGGGCTTTCAAGGATTAAGGAGATTTCCACAGTTTGGGGTTGGGGAGGTTGTCAGATATTTGCATTTTGAGGAAATCAGTTGCCTGATTAGAGCTGCACTTTGGGAAGAACAATCTCATATTCAAGAATAGAGTTGGCTGGAATTCAACACACAACATGTGTTTTAGAGGAGAGAGAGTTCCAGTAGTATTGCAAGGGTCCAGGGAGGTAACTAGGGTGGTGGCAATCAGATTGCAAAGGCTGTAAGAGAAGCTGTGAAAGAAGATTTGACAAAGTCTGGTCATTGATTATATGGGGGGAGCAAGACAGCCAAAGAAATCATCTTTGGCTGTGGAAGTGTAGGAAAAGAAAGCCAGAGGCACAGAAAAGGAAGAGCAAAGAGAGAAGCCGTGGAAGAGGGTTTCAGGCTGAAAAATCGTGAACAATGGCAGATTCTGCAGAGATACCAAGGAGGTTAACTATTGAAGAAGATTATTAGATTGTCAACCAGGAAGATATTGATGCTTAGGAGAGTGAAGTGGGGGGATAATTGATTGGGGGGGGTATGTTAGTGGTGATTGTAGTGGTGGTGGTTGGAGTGATATTAGAAGGGCTGAGGTGTGATTGGTAACTGTCAAGAAAGAAAACAGAAGCAAGTTCAGAAGCATGTTTCTCAACAATGCAGAAATGTATTTGTTTGTAGGTAGAAGCAAATGCAGAGAAGAGGGTAGAGATGCTGGGAACAGGCCCAGAAGCTGATGAAGCAGAGTCAGAGGGGGAAGTGAGGGCAGTGCAGATGCAAAGGTTGGCCTTTGGAGAAAGGGAGAGAGGAGGTCGGCAGACACAAAGGGATGCTGGCATGGGGACTCGTCGGGAAAATTAGAGTGTGTCCCAGTGTCTCTTCATGTGGACTGTTCTCCATGTTTACTCATCCCCGCTCCATCCCCTCTTTAGACTGCACAGGACAGTCCTAGATTTCCCACTTCCTGACTCTCTTGTTCTGAGAGGTGGGACAAGACTTACCAATTGCGTGGAGCCTTGTGTTGAGGGTGAGGAGACTGGCCAGGAGGAAGAAGCGCCCAGCTTCATGTTGCTAGTTGAGGACATCATGTGCAGACGATGCAGCAAGGCCCAGGCAGCTGAGATTTATACACTGCTGGACAGAGAGCCTGACCTGCATTCAAGGCCACCATCGGCACTTAGGAAGGCGTTTAGGAAACTTGAAACTTGGACCTCTGCCAAGCAGCTGACTTTGGTGGAAAAAAAAGAACCCCCCCCCCCCACCCCCCCCCCCCAAAAAAAAACCTCACACCTGTGAGGTGTTGGGCAATGTTTGTTTTCCAAGCAAGTTCTTTGAGACATGGTTCTTAGTGTAATTTTTTAAAAAATCTATCAGATGAGAAAGTGAGAGACGTGAGGGCGGGTAGAGAAGACAGTGATAGAAGATAGATGAATATAGATAGACAGACAGATATACAGACAGACAGATATACAGACACGGCCATGCCATGCCAAGTGGCTTCAGTTGTGTCTGACTCTTTGCTGCCCCATGGACTTTAGCCTGCCAGGTTCCTCTGTCCATGGGATTCTCCAGGTGAAAATACTGGAATGGGTTGCCATTTTCTCCTCCAGGAGATCTTCCCAATGCAGGGATGGAACCAGAGTCTCACGCACTGCAGGCAGATTTTTTAGCATAGGAGCCACGACAGAAGCTCATAGAGGAGGTAACTCAACAACCTCTGCGTGCAAGGAGCTTTCCTCTTTAAGCATCACAACCGAGGTACCACAAGGTTAAATAGTTTGCTTGAGGTTACAGAGCTACTAAATGGGGTTGAGACTCCGATGTTATTGGCTTCATGTTTCATGACTCCTTTCCTACAACCCTCTGTCTCTGCATCAGCACCTGGGTCCAAATGTTGTATTGCATCGTATGATACTGTTAAGGGACACATCTTTTTCCTTCTTGCCTAAAAGCGGTGCTAAATATTTGTGCATCTATATGGTCGTAGATGTATGTGGATGTGGATTGATAGGTGCATGAGAGTGCAGAGAAATTCTGGAATAATAACCTCTCAAGTAGTACCAGCACTCGCCTCCTCTTCAGAGTAACAGAGTGAGTTGGGGGATTTAGGTACCCAAGAGGTCTTTAGTGTCAACTGAAATAAGACTAAGGTAAGGAGGATACATTGACATATTACTTGTACAATGAACAATGAATGACGGAAGAAAGAAAAACTCCCTAAAATACGGAGACTGGGTTAGAGAGTTGCAGGACTAGTGTCAGGAAGTACTGTTAGGAAGGCTTATTAAACATATCATATTGCAACATAGAGAAACATATCCCTCCAATCTGTCTCCCATACCCCTGACTTCCCCTAAACTCTTTGATACCGTGTTTACCCTACAGGACTTAAGAATCCACCAATTAGGGCTCCTCATGATGCTGGGAGAGAAATGAGCAAACCTGTCTCTGGACGCCAAGCCCTCTTTCTTTAGCCTAGGTGCCACTGAAAGTCATTTACTCTCTCTTCTCACCCTCACAAATTCAGAAGAAATAAAATTGGAATCCTTGTGCAATCAGTCAAAAAAATAGCTGAGCCAAGTCTCATGCATAAACAAGTTTTGACTCTCCCTTCTTGCCCCAGCTGTCCTGCACAGAAATTACCACGGTGGGGTCAGAATGCCTCAGCTTTTGCTTTCTTTATCTGGGAAGATGGGACACTGGGGAGATGAAAACCCAGATGCTCATTCTAGTAAATCACGTGGCTGTAAATCAGTGCAAACTCCTCTCCGCTTTTGATTTCTCTTTCTAACCCCATCAATACCTTGAAGTACCTTCACTCTGATCTCATTTGTCAATAGCATCTACTGGCAAAATCTGCACTGTTGGAGACACCTATGGAGTTTATGCTTCCCTGCATCAAAGTACCACCCAGCAGGGATGGGTTCCACCATAAATTCATGATCAACAGCTTCAATGATGCCCTGCAATTTTAGTACAATTTCAACACAAGCTCCCACTCTTCATAAAGTGAAGTGACGTGAAAGTCATTCAGCCATGTCAGACTCTTTGTGACCCCGTGGACTATACAGTCTGTGGAATTCTCCAGGCCAGAACACTGGAGTGGGTAGCCTTTCCCTTCTCCAGGGGATCTTTCCAACCCAGGGATTGAACCCAGGTCTCCCGCATTGCAAGTGGATTCGTTACCAGCTGAGGCACAAGGGAAGCCCACTCTTAATAAGGACTACTGAAAATCTTGTCCATGCTTCTCAAACTTCAGTCTCTTCCAGTCCTTCATACTCAGCAGCTGACCTTGACTCCTCCTTTACAGGTAAAAAATTTAAACTACTAAATCAATTTCTTTAAGAGATATAGGACACTTAGTAGCAAAGTGCCTCTGTTAAGATACCTTGTGGTGAACAATTTTCCCAGCCTTATAGGGTGGATTTCTGGCGGGTTCTGCTGGTGCAGCACCAAACTGATCATGATTGCATGAATCTGATCTTGCCTTTTCCAAGAAGTCCATATCTCATCCCTGGGGTCAAGGATGCCTTGGGCACTCTATCTTAGTCCTCGAGTTAGTGGCTGTTTCTTATATCTGCCACCCTCATACTCTTTAGAATTCTCTTTACTCCTGCTAGTCAATCCCTCAGTCAACAAAAGAGTCCAAAATGCAGTACTTTTGGGTGCAGTCTCAAAAACAACAGAATGATCTTGGTTTGTTTCCAAGGCAAACCATTCAACATCAGAGTAATATAAGTCAATGCTTCAACTACTGATGACAAAGAAGCTGACATTGACCAGTTCTATGAAGACTACAACACCTTCTAGAACTAACACCAAAAAAAAAAAAAAAAAATGTCCTTTTCATCACAGGAGATTGGAATGCAAAAGTAGGAAGTCAAGAGATACTTGGGATAACAGGCAAGTTTGGCCTTAGAGTACAAAATGAAGCAGGGCAAAGGCCAACAGTTTTGTCAAGAGACCATGCTGATCATAGCAAACACAATTTTCCAACAACACAAGAGATGACTCTACATATGGACATTACCAGATATCTGGTCAACATGAAAATCAGATTGACTATGTTCTTTGTAGTCAAAGATGGAGAAACTCCACACAATCAATAAATACAAGACCTGGAGCTAACTGTGGCTTGGATCATCAGTTCCTTATTGCAAAATTCAGGCTTAACTTGAAGAAAGTAGGGAAAACCACTAGGCCATTCAGGTATGATCTAAGTTAAATCCTTTATGATATGCAGTGGAGGTGATGAATAGACTCAAAAGATTAGATCTGATAGACAGAGTGTCTGAAGAACTATGAACTGAGGTTTATAACATTGTACAGGAGGCAGTGACCAAAACCATCTCAAAGAAAAAGATGTATAAAAAGGTGAAGTGGTTGTCTGAGTAGGCTTTACAAATAGCTGAGGGAAGAAGAGAAGTGAAAGGCAAGGAAGAAAGGGAAAGATATACCCAACTGAATGTGAAGATCCAGAGAATAGCAAGGAGAGATAAGAAAGCCTTTTTAAATGAATAATGCAAAGAAATAGAGGAAAACAATAGAATGGGAAAGACCATAGATCTCTCCAAGAAATTGGAGATATCAAGGGAACATTTCATATAAAGATGGGCACAATAAAGGACAGAAAAAGCAAGGAACTAACAGAAGCAGAAGAGATTAAGAAGAGGTGGTAAAAATATTCAGAACAGCTATACAAGAAAGGTCTTAATGACCCAGATAAACTCAATGGTGTGGTCACTCACCCAGAACCAGGCATCCTGCAGTGTGAAGTCAAGTGGGCCTTTGGAAGTACTACTAGAAATGGAGCTAATGGAAGTGATGAAATTCCAGCTGAGCTATTTAAAATTCTAAAAGATGATGCTGTTAATGTGCTGCACTCAATATGTCAGCAAATTTGGAAAACTCAGCAGTGGCCACAACTGGAAAAGTTCAGTTTTCATTCCAATTCCCAAAGAAAGGCAACGTCAAAGACTATTCAAACTGCCGTACAATTTTTCTCATTTCAATGCTAACAAGGTTATGCTCAAAATCCTTCTAGCTAGGCTTCAGCAGGACATGAACTGAGAACTTTCATATGTACAAGGTGGGTTTAGAAAGTGTAGAGGGACCAGAGATCAAACTGTCAAAATTTGTTGGACCATGGAGAAAGCATGGAAATTCCAGAAAAAACATCTACTTCTGCTTCACTGACTATGCTAGATCCTTTGACTGTGTGGATCACAACAAACTGTGGGAAATTCTTTAAAGAGATAGAAGCATCAGACCACTTTACCTGTCTCACGAGAAACTTGTATGGGGCTCAAGAAGCAGCAGTCAGAACCAGACATGTAACAACTAAATGACTGGTTCAAAATTGGGAAAGGAGTACATCAAGACTGTATATTGTCACCCTGCTTATTTAACTTATACGAAGTGCACAGCATGCTAAATGCTGGGCTGGATGAATCACAAGCTAGAATCAAGATTGCTAGGACAAATATCAACAAACTCTGATATGCAGTTGATACCACTCTAATGGCAGAAAGTGAAGAGGAACTAAAAAGCCTCTTCATGAGGGTGAAAGAGGAGAGTGAAAAAGCTGGTTTGAAACTCAATATTAAAAAGAAAACTAAAATCACAGCATCTAGTTCCATCACTTCATGGCAAATAGAAGGGGGAAAAGTGGAAACACTGACATGTTTTATTTTCCTGGGCTCCAAAATCACTGTGTGGTAACTGTAGCCGAGAAATTAAAAGATGCTTGCTCCTTGGAAGGAAGGCTATGATGAACCTAGACAGCATACTAAAAAGCAGACATATCACTACCTAGAAAGGTTCATATAGTCAAGTTCAGTTCAGTTGCTCAGTTGTGTCTGACTCTGCGACCCCATGGATTGCAGCATGCCAGGCTTCCCTGTCCATCACCAACTCCCAGAGTTTACTCAAACTCATGTCCATCAAGCCAGTGATGCCAACTCATCCATCTCATCCTCTGTCATCCCCTTCTCCTTCTGCCTTCAATCTTTCCCAGCATCAGGGTCTTTTCAAATGAGTCAGTTCTTTGCCTCGGGTGGCCAAAGTATTGGAGTTTCAGTTTCAGCATCAGTCCTTCCAGTGAATATTCAGGACTGATTTCCTTTAGGATGACCTATGGCTTTTCCAATAGTCATGTATGAATGTGAGAGTTGGACTATAAAGAACTTTAAGCTCCAAAGAATTGATGCTTTCAAAATGTGTCATTAGAGAAGACTCTTGAGAGTCCCTTGGACTTCAAGTGGATCAAACTAGTCAATACTAAAACGTATCAACCCTGAATATTCATTGGAAGGGCTGATGCTGAAGCTGAAGCTCCAATACTTTAGCCACCTAAGGGGAAGAGCTGACTCACTGGAAAAGACCCTGATGCTGGGATAGATTGAGGGCAGAAGGAGAAGTGGGCAACAAAGGAGGAGATGATTAGATAGCATCTCTGACTCAATGGACATGAATTTGAGCAAACTCTTGGAGGGAGAAAGTGGAGGACAAAGGAGGCTGGTGTGTTGCAGTCCATGGGGTCGCAAAGAGTTGGACACAACTTAGTGTCTGAACAACAACAACAAAGTAAATTCTTTGTTACTCTAATCCCTCTTGCAGTTAGTCATTCTTTATATTAAACTTTGTTCAAGTGACTGAATTGTCCCTTTCTCCTGGTTGAATCCAGATTGGTACCCTACCAAGGCTAACTCAAGATGAACTAAATAACCTGAAAGCCCTATATCTCTTAAAAAGTTGTACCAGTAGCTTAAATGTTGTGGGTTTTTTTCCTGTAAAGGAGGAGGCAAGGACTTCTGCCAAGTGTGAGGGACTGAAAGAGATTGATGTTTGAGAAACACAGACAAGATCTTCATTAGTCCTTTGCAAGAGTGAGAGTTTCTGTTGAAATTGTACTAAAATTGCAGGGCAAAGTTGAAGTCCTATATGAAGCTGTTGATCATAAATTTTTGGTGGAACCCATCCCTGCTGGGTGGTACTTTGGTGCAGGGAATCATAAAGCCCATAGTTAGGGGTCTCCTACAGTGGGATTTTGCCAGTAGGTGCTATTGACAGAGGCCAGAATTAGGGTACTTCAAGGTAAAGAGGTTAGAAAGAGAAATAGAAAGCAGAGAGGAGTTTACATTGATTTTCAACCACATGATTTACTAGAATGAACATCTGAGTTTTAATTCATCACCCCAGATCCTTGTCTTCCCAGAGAAAGTGAAAGTTCTTGCAATCTAACCCTACTGTGGTACATTCTGTGCAGGACAGTTGGGGCAGGGAAGGAAAGCCAAAACTTGTTTACACATGAGAGCTGGCTCAGATATTTTTTCGACTGATTGCACAAGAATTTCAGTGAAGCTGGGAAGAGTGAGTAAAGGCCTTTCAGTGGCACCCAGACTGCAGAAAGAGGGCTGCCATCCAGGGACAGGTTTGTTCATCTCTCTCCCAGCAACTAAAGGAGCAAAGTTGATGGATTCATAAATCCTGTAGGGTAAACACAGCACCAGAGAGTTTAGGGCAAGTCAGGGATATGAGAGACAGATTAGGTAGATATGTTTCTCTATGTTGCAATATGATATGTTTATTTTTTTTTAATTTCTTAAATGTTTTTAATTAGATGTAGCACTTTGAAGCATTTCATATGACATTATAACTTTTTTTTTTAGTAGTTTTTTTTTTTTCTTTTTTTTTTTTAAATTTTTATTAGTTGGAGGCTAATTACTTCACAACATTGCAGTGGGTTTTGTCATACATTGACATGAATCAGCCATGGAGTTACGTGTATTCCCCATCCCGATCCCCTCTCCCACCTCCCTCTCCACCCGATTCCTCTGGGTCTTCCCAGTGCACCAGGCCCGAGCACTTGTCTCATGCATCCCACCTGGGCTGGTGATCTGTTTCACTTTAGATAATATACATGCTGCTCTCTCGAAACATCCCACCCTCGCCTTCTCCCACAGAGTCCAAAAGTCTGTTCTGTACTTCTGTGTCTCTTTTTCTGTTTTGCATATAGGGTTATCATTACCATCTTTCTAAATTCCATATATATGTGTTAGTATGCTGTAATGTTCTTTATCTTTCTGGCTTACTTCACTCTGTATAATGGGCTCCAGTTTCATCCATCTCATTAGAACTGATTCAAATGAATTCTTTTTAACGGCTGAGTAATATTCCATGGTATATATGTACCACAACTTCCTTATCCATTCGTCTGCTGATGGGCATCTAGGTTGCTTCCATGTCCTGGCTATTATAAACAATGCTGCGATGAACATTGGGGTGCACGTGTCTCTTTCAGATCTGGTTTCCTCAGTGTGTATGCCCAGAAGTGGGATTGCTGGGTCATATGGCAGTTCTATTTCCAGTTTTTTGAGGAATCTCCACACTGTTCTCCATACTGGCTATACTAGTTTGCATTCCCACCAACAGTGTAAGAGGGTTCCCTTTTCTCCACACCCTCTCCAGCATTTATTGCTTGTAGACTTTTGGATAGCAGCCATCCTGACTGGCGTGTAATGGTACCTCATTGTGGTTTTGATTTGCATTTCTCTGATGATGAGTGATGTTGAGCATCTTTTCATGTGTTTGTTAGCCATCTGTATGTCTTCTTTGGAGAAATGTCTGTTTAGTTCTTTGGCCCATTTTTTGATTGGGTCATTTATTTTTCTGGAATTGAGCTTCAGGAGTTGCTTGCATATTTTTGAGATTAATCCTTTGTCTGTTGCTTCATTTGCTATTAATTTCTCCCAATCTGAGGGCTGTCTTTTCACCTTACTTATAGTTTCCTTTGTAGTGCAAAAGCTTTTAAGTTTCATTAGGTCCCATTTGTTTATTTTTGCTTTTATTTTCAATATTCTGGGAGGTGGGTCATAGAGGATCCTGCTGTGATTTATGTTGGAGAGTGTTTTGCCTATGTTCTCCTCTAGGAGTTTTATAGTTTCTGGTCTTACATTTAGATCTTTAATCCATTTTGAGTTTATTTTTGTGTATGGTGTTAGAAAGTGTTCTAGTTTCATTCTTTTACAAGTGGTTGACCAGTTTTCCCAGCACCACTTGTTGAAGAGGTTTTCTTTTTTCCATTGTATATCCTTGCCTCCTTTATCAAAGATAAGGTGTCCATAGGTTCATGGATTTATCTCTGGGCTTTCTATTCTGTTCCATTGGTCTATATTTCTGTCTTTGTGCCAGTACCATACTGTCTTGATGACTGTGGCTTTGTAGTAGAGCCTGAAGTCAGGCAGGTTGATTCCTCCAGTTCCATTCTTCTTTCTCAAGATTGCTTTGGCTATTCGAGGTTTTTTGTATTTCCATACAAATTGTGAAATTATTTGTTCTAGGTCTGTGAAAAATACTGTTGGTAGCTTGATAGGGATTGCATTGAATCTATAGACTGCTTTGGGTAGAATAGCCATTTTGACAATATTGATTCTTCCAATCCATGAACACGGTATGTTTCTCCATCTGTTTGTGTCCTCTTTGATTTCTTTCATCAGTGTTTTATAGTTTTCTATGTATGGGTCTTTTGTTTCTTTAGGTAGATGTACTCCTAAGTATTTTATTCTTTTTGTTGCAATGGTGAATGGTATTGTTTCCTTAATTTCTCTTTCTGTTTTTTCATTGTTAGTGTATAGGAATGCAAGGGATTTCTGTGTGTTAATTTTATATCCTGCAACTTTACTATATTCATTGATTAGCTCTAGTAATTTTCTGGTAGAGTCTTTAGGGTTTTCTATGTAGGATCATGTCATCTGCAAACAGCGAGAGTTTCACTTCTTCTTTTCCTATCTGGATTCCTTTTACTTCTTTTTCTGCTCTGATTGCTGTGGCCAAAACTTCCAAAAGTATGTTGAATAGTAGTGGTGAGAGTGGGCACCCTTGTCTTGTTCCTGATTTCAGGGGAAATGCTTTCAATTTTTCACCATTGAGGGTGATACTTGCTGTGGCTTTGTCATATATAGCTTTTATTATGTTGAGGTATGTTCCTTCTATTCCTGCTTTCTGGAGAGTTTTAATCATAAATGAGTGTTGAATTTTGTCAAAAGCTTTCTCTGCATCTATTGAGATAATCATATGGTTTTTATCTTTCAATTTGTTAATGTGGTGTATTACATTGATTGATTTGCAGATATTAAAGAATCCTTGCATTCCTGGGATAAAGCCCACTTGGTCATGGTGTATGATTTTTTTAATATGTTGTTGGATTCTGTTTGCTAGAATTTTGTTAAGGATTTTTGCATCTATGTTCATCAGTGATATTAGCCTGTAGTTTTCCTTTTTGTGGCATCTTTGTCTGGTTTTGGAATTAGGGTGATGGTGGCCTCATAGAATGAGTTTGGAAGTTTACCTTCCTCTGCAATTTTCTGGAAGAGTTTGAGTAAGATAGGTGTTAGCTCTTCTCTAAGTTTTTGGTAGAATTCATCTGTGAAGCCATCAGGTCCTGGGCTTTTGTTTGCTGGAAGATTTCTGATTACAGTTTCGATTTCCTTGCTTGTGATGGGTCTGTTAAGATCTTCTATTTCTTCCTGGTTCAGTTTTGGAAAGTTATACTTTTCTAAGAATTTGTCCATTTCATCCAAGTTGTCCGTTTTATTGGCACAGAGCTGCTGGTAGTAGTCTCTTATGATCCTTTGTATTTCAGTGTTATCTGTTGTGATCTCTCCATTTTCATTTCTAATTTTGTTAATTTGGTTCTTCTCTCTTTGTTTCTTAATGAGTCTTGCTAATGGTTTGTCAATTTTGTTTATTTTTTCAAAAAACCAGCTTTAGCTTTGTTGATTTTTACTATGGTCTCTTTAGTTTCTTTTGCGTTTATTTCTGCCCTAATTTTTAAGATTTCTTTCCTTCTACTAACCCTGGGGTTCTTCATTTCTTCCTTCTCTAATTGCTTTAGGTGTAGAGTTAGGTTATTTATTTGGCTTTTTTCTTGTTTCTTGATGTAAGCCTGTAATGCTATGAACCTTCCCCTTAGCACTGCTTTTACAGTGTCCCATGGGTTTTGGGTTGTTGTGTTTTCATTTTCATTCATTTCTATGCATATTTTGATTTCTTTTTTGATTTCTTCTATGACTTGTTGGTTATTCAGAAGCGTGTTATTTAGCCTCCATATGTTTGAATTTTTAACAATTTTTTCCCTGTAGTTGAGATCTAATCTTACTGCACTGTGGTCAGAAAAGATGACTGGAATGATTTCAATTTTTTTGAATTTTCCAAGGCCAGATTTGTGGCCCAGGATGTGATCTATTCTGGAGAAGGTTCCGTGTGCACTTGAGAAAAAGGTGAAGTTGATTGTTTTGGGGTGAAATGTCCTATAGATATCAATTAGGTCTAGCTGGTCCATTGTGTCATTTAAGGTTTGTGTTTCCTTGTTAATTTTCTGTTTAGTTGATCTATCCATAGTTATGAGTGGGGTATTAAAGTCTCCCACTATTATTGTGTTACTATTAATTTCCTCTTTCATACTCGTTAGCATTTGCTGTACATATTGCAATGGTCCTATGTTGGGTGCATATATATTTATAATTGTTATATCCTCTTCTTGGATTGATCCTTTGATCATTATGTAGTGTCCTTCTTTGTCTCTTTTCACATCCTTTATTTGAAAGTCTATTTTATCTGATATGAGTATTGCGACTCCTGCTTTCTTTTGTTCTCTGTTTGCGTGAAATATTTTTTTCCAGCCCTTCACTTTTAGTCTGTATGTGTCTCGTGTTTTGAGGTGGGTCTCTTGTAGACAGCATATATAGGGGTCTTGTTTTTGTATCCATTCAGCCAATCTTTGTCTTTTGGTTGGGGCATTCAACCCATTTACATTTAAGGTGATTATTGATAGGTGTGGTCCCGTTGCCATTTACTTTATTGTTTTGGGTTCACGTTTATACAACCTTTCTGCATTTCCTGTCTAGAGAAGATCCTTTAGCATTTGTTGAAGAGCTGGTTTGGTGGTGCTGAATTCTCTCAGCTTTTGCTTGTCTGTAAAGCTTTTGAATTCTCCTTCATATCTGAATGAGATCCTTGCTGGGTACAGTAATCTAGGTTGTAGGTTATTCTCTTTCATTACCTTAAGTATGTCCTGCCATTCCCTTCTGGCCTGGAGGGTTTCTATTGATAGATCAGCTGTTATCCTTATGGGAATCCCTTTGTGTGTTATTTGTTGTTTCTCCCTTGCTGCTTTTAATATTTGTTATTTGTGTTTGATCTTTGTTAATTTGATTAATATGTGTCTTGGGGTGTTTCGCCTTGGGTTTATCCTGTTTGGGACTCTCTGGGTTTCTTGGACTTGGGTGGCTATTTCCTTCCCCATTTTAGGGAAGTTTTCAGCTATTATCTCCTTGAGTATTTTCTCATGGCCTTTCTTTTTGTCTTCTTCTTCTGGGACTCCTATGATTCGAATGTTGGGGCGTTTCACATTGTCCCAGAGGTCCCTGAGGTTGTCCTCATTTCTTTTGATTCTTTTTTCCTCTCTGCTTCATTTATTTCCACCATTTTATCTTCTACCTCACTTATCCTATCTTCTGTCTCTGTTATTCTACTCTTGGTTCCCTCCAGAGTGTTTTTGATCTCATTTATTGCATTATTCATTTTTAATTGACTCTTTTTTATTTCTTCAAGGTCTTTATTAAACATTTCTTGCATCTTTTCAATATTTGTCTCCAGGCTATTTATCTGTAACTCCATTTTGTTTTCAAGATTTTGGATCATTTTTATTATCATTATTCTAAATTCTTTTTCAGGTAGATTCCCTATCTCCTCCTCTTTTGTTTGACTTGGTAGTCATTTTTCATGCTCCTTTACCTGTTGGGTATTTCTCTGCCTTTTCATCTTGTTTAGATTGCTGTGTCTGGAGTGGGCTTTCTGTATTCTGGAGGTCTGTGATTCCTTTTTATTGTGGAGGTTTTACCCAGTGGGTGGGGTTGGACGATTGGCTTGTCAAGGTTTCCTGGTTAGGGAAGCTTGCATCGGTGTTCTGGTGCATGGAACTTGATTTCTTCTCTCTGGAGTGCAATGGAGTGCCCAGTGATGAGTTTTGAGATGTGTCTATGAGTCAGGTGTGACCTTGGGCAGCCTGTATGTTGGCGTTCAAGGCTATGTTCCTGTGTTGCTGGAGAATTTGTGTGGTATGTCTTGCTCTGGAACTTATTGGCTCTTTGGTGGTGATTGGTTTCAGTGTAGGTATGGAGGCTTTTGGACGGTCTCTTATTACATAAAATTCCATGTAGTCAGGAGTTTTCTGGTGTTCTTGGGTTTTGGGCTTAAGTCTCCTGCCTCTGGATTTCAGTTTTATTCTTCCAGTAGTCTCAAGACTTCTCCTACTATACAGCACTGCTAATAAAACTTCTAGGTTAATGCTGAAAAGATTCTCTCCCGTGAGGGACGCCCAGAGAGGTTCACAGAGTTACATGAAGAAGAGGAGAGGGAGGAGGGAGATAGAGATGAGCAGGAGGAGAAAAAGGGGGACTCAAGAGGAGAGAGACCGATCTATGCAGTTTGTTCCCAGAGTGTTCTCCGTAGCCCAGACACCCACAAAGATTCACAGAATTGGATTGGGAAGAGAAGGGGAAAGGAGGAAATAGAGGTGTTCTGAGGTAGAAAAAGGAGAGTCAAGATTGGGAGAGAATAATCAACACACTCCTGAATAAAAATGGGAACTGAATATTGGATTCTTAAATGTCCACAATTTATATCATATACTGAAAAACAAAGATTAAAAATCTAGAGTAGAGGTTAGACTCTTAAAAACATTATATTAAAAACAAAAACCACAACACACAAAAAATTTTTTAGAAATATATATGAAGTTCGGTTTAAAAATAGGGCTTCTCTCTCTCTCTTTTTTTTTAAGGTTATAGTGTAATGAAAATGAAAATTAAGGAGTAGTAGAGGAGTAATAGAGGACTTTAAAAGGAAATAAGAGAAAAAGAAAAATAGAAAATAGAAGACAAAAAAGAAAAAAAACACAAGAATAAAATTTTTTTTCTAATTAAGAAAATCGTAAAAATCTATGAAAATGAAAGTTAAGGAGTAATGGGGGAGTAATAGGGAATTTTAAAAGAAAATAAAAGAGAAAAAATAGAAAAGAAAAAAGAAAAAAAATTTTTTTTTTTTTACTTAAAAAAAAAAAAAGTAAAAATATATCTAGGAATTTTTCTGGAGCTGTTGCGGTCAGTGTGGGTTCGGTTCAGTTTCAGATAGCCCCTCGTTCCAGCTTACACTTCTGGATATCTACAGGCCCCTTCCGGTGTAGTCGGTGTTTTCTACAGGGATTTTAATCTGTTGCACCGGTCCCTTCTGAAGCGGTTCCCTTTGTTTATTTGGCTTCTGTTTGCCGGTCTCTCCTGTGCCTAATTTCCGCCCTGACACAGGCGGGCGGAGGTGGCCTCTTGTTCAGGTTGCTAGTTCCGTCGCGCTGCAGGGAGGGGCTGGCGCTGCTTTCCCCTCTACCCTGCTCAGGCTCCCGGCTGCTCTATATGGAGCGTGCACTGCGCTGCGCGCGGTTCCAGCCCTCGGGTGTTCCACAAAAGCACGGAACACAAAGCTGCGCCTGCGTTTTGTGCCTACGCCGTCCGAGTGGGTCAGGCAGCCAGGCGCTTGACAGGCGCACTCTCCCTGGGTGCAGCAGGCCTTCTGCCCTCCGCGTCCTCAGCCCCAGTCCCCGCCTGCGCCTGTCGGGTGCGTGCGCCTTCTGCCCTCCGCGTCCCCAGCCCCCGTCCCTGCCCGCGCTGGTCGGGTGCCCCAGCCCTGTGTCTCGCCGCGACCCTCCCGGCTCAGGAGGTCTTTGATTAGAAAGTGGAGGCCTGTTTGCAGTGCAGTAGGGGATGCGGTCCTTGGGCCCCAGCCTGCCCCTTCCCCTCCCCTCTGCCTCCTGCCTCCGGCGAGCTCTTCTCTGGACTTGCTCGGTCCCTTTGTTCTGCGATCGGCCGGCAGTGTGTTCCGGCTGGTTAATTTTCTCTCTCTCTTTTATTGTCCCACAGTTTAAGTTGGTAACTCACAAAAGCTGCCTCCGATTGTCCTCAGGGCACTCCGGCCCGGTCCTTACCCTAAGCAATGCCGCCTGCTCCTCTCCATTCCGCCCCCACTTGCTGGTGACGGATGCGGGCGTCTGGGGTACTTTTCTGCTGGGAGTTGCTTTTAGGCACGTAATCTGTGAGTTTTATTTATTGTTCCCCTCCCAGTCAGGTTGCCCTCCGAGATTCAAAAACTTCCCCCAGACCCGCCAGTGCGAGGGTTTCCTGGTGTTTGAAAACTTCCTCTATTAAGAGTCCCTTCCTGGGACGGATCTCCGTCCTTAGCTCTTTTGTCTCTCTTTTTATATTTTGTCCTACCTCCTTTCGAAGACAATGGGTTGCTTTTCTGGGCGCCTGATGACCTCAGCTAGTGATCAGAAGTTGTTTTGTGAAGATTGCTCTGCGTTCAGTTATTCTTTTGATGAATTTGTAGGAGAGAAAGTGGTCTCCCCGTCCTATTCCTCCACCATCTTGGCTCCTCCCCTATGATATGTTTAATAAGCCCTCCTAACTGCACTTCCTGACCCTAGTTGTGCAACTTTTCAACCTCGTCTCCATATTTTAGGGAGTTTTTCTCTCTTTTGTCTTTAATTGTTCATTGTGCAAGTGATATATGAATTTGTCTTGCTTACCTTAGTCTTATTTCAGTTGACATTAAAGACCTCTTGATTACCTAAAGCCCCCAACTCATTCAGTTATTCCTAAGAGGTGTGCTGTTACTACTTGAGAGGTTATTGTTGCAGAATTTTTCTACAACATGTGTATAGATTCACAAATATTTAGCACCACCTTAGGAGAGAGAGAGAACAGATATGTCCCTTAACAGTATCATATGATGCAATACAATATTTAGAGCCAGGTGCTGATGCAGAGACAGAATTTTACAGGAAAGAAGTCATGAAATATGAAGCCAATAATATCTGAGTTTGAATCCCATTTAGTAGCTTTGTAACCTCAAACAAAAGAGTTGGGGTACCAGTTCACCTTACCTGTTTCCTGAGAAACCTGTATGGGGCTCAAGAAGCAACAGTCAGAACCAGACATGGAACAACTGACTTAATCAAAATTGGGAAAAGAGTATGTTGAGGCTGTATATTGTCTTATTTATACCCATTTATTCAATATACCCTGCTTATTTAACTTATATGCAGAGTATATCATGAGAAATACCGGGCTGAATGAGTCACAAACTGGAATCAAGATTGCTGGGAGAGACAACAACAACCTCAGATATGCAGATGATACCCCTCTAATGGCAGAAAGTGAAGAGAAACTAGAGAGCTTCTTGATGAGGGTGAAAGAGGAGAGTGAAAAAGTTGGCTTAAAACTCAACATTCAACCAGCTGAGTTTGGTTGGCAACCAGTCCCATTGCTTCATGGCAAATACATGGAGAAAAAATGAAAACAGTGACAGGTTTTATTTTCTTGGGCTCCAAAATCACTGTGGATGGTGACTGCAGCCATGAAATTAAAAGATACTAGTTCCTTGGAAGAAAAGCTATGACCAACCTAGACAGCATGTTAAAAAGCAGAGACGTCACTTTGCCAACAAAGTTTGTCTAATCATAACTATGATTTTTCCAGTAGTCATGTACAGATGTGAGAGCTGGACCGTAAAGAAGATTCAGCACCAAAGAATTGATGCTTTGGAATCGTGACACTGGAGAAGACTCTTGAGAGTCCGTTGGATTGCAAGGAGATCAAACCAGTCAATCCTAAAGGAAATCAACCCTGAATATTCATTGGAAGGACTGATGCTGAAGCTGAAGCTCCAATATTTTGGCCACTTGACACAATAAGCAGACTCATTGGAAAAGACCCTGATGCTGGGAAAGACTGAGGACAGGAAGAGATGGGGGGGGACAGATGATGAGATGGTCAGATGGCATCATTGACTCAATGGACATGAATATGAGCATACTCCAGGAGACAGTGAAGGACAGGGAAACCTGGTGTGCTGCAGTCCATGGGGTCACAAAGAACTGGACACAGCTTAGTGACTGAACAACAACCTCAAGCAAGCTATTTAATCTTGTCATACCTCAGTCATGATGCTTAAAGAGGAAAGCATTCTGCACACAGAGGTTGTTGAGTTACCTCTTCTATATATCATCTATCTATCTTCTCTTCTCTCATTGTCTTTCCCTTTCTCCCTCTCTTACTTTCTCTCTCTCATCTGATATATTCATTTATTACTAAGGAGATATAGTCCCCTTGTCTCAAAAGCTGGTTTGGAAAACAAACATTGCCCAGCACCACAAAGTTTGTGGGTTTGCTTTTTCCCAGAAAAGTTCACTGCTTGACAAAGTCCAGGATTCAAGTTACCTAAGTGCTGCCGGTGGCCATGAACTCTGGCCCAGCCCTCTGTTCAGGAGGGTATAAATCTCAGTGGCTCGGGTCTTGCTTCATCATCAGCACACAAAGGCCTCAACTAGCAACATGAAGCTGGGCGGCCTCTTCCTCCTGGCCAGTCTCCTCACCCTCAACACAAGGCTCCACGCAATTGGTAAGTCTTGTCCCACCTCCCAGAACAAGAGAGTCAGGAAGTGGGAAATCTAGGACTGTTCTGTGCAGTCTAAAGAGGGGATGGAGCGGGGATGGGTAAACATGGAGAACAGTCCACATGAGGGGACGCTGGGACACACTTTAATTTTCCCGACGAGTCCCCATGACAGCAGCCCTCTGGGTCTGCCGACCTCCACTCTCCCTTTTTCCAAAGGCCAACCTCTCCATTTGCACTGCCCTCACCTCCCCCTCTGACTCTGCTCCATCAGCTTCTGGATCTCTCCCCAGTATTTCTAACCCTCTTCTCTCCATTTGATTCTACCTACAAGCAAATAAATTCCCACACTGTTGAGAAAACATTTTTCTGAACCCTCTTCTGTCTTCTCTTTCTCTTTCTTCCAAACCACTGGCCCCTGAGCCCTTCCAATACAGCTTCAACCATCATCATTACAGTCACCACTGATACCAACCCCCCACCCCCAACCCACACTCCACTCTCCAAAGGCACCAATACCTTCTCGCGTGACAATCTAAGAATTTTTCTCAGTTGTCAATCTCCTTGGTATCTCTGCAGAACTGACATTGTTCAGGATCTTTTCAGTCTGAAACTCTCTCTGATGGCTTCTCTCTTTGCTCTTCCTTTTCTGTGCCTTTGGCTTTCTTTTCTTTCTATCAATACCCACCCCCAACTTTATAGGCTCATGGTCAAAGATGATTTCTTTGGTTGCCTTGCTCCTGCCTTGAGCTCAGTCACTAAGTCGTGTCCCACTCTTTGAGATCCCATGGACTGTAGCCCACCAGGCTCCTCTGTCCACGGGATTTTCCAGGCAAGAATACTGGAGTGGGTTGCCATTTCTTCCTCCAGTGGATCTTCCCGACCCGGGGATCGAATCTATGTCTCCTGCATTGGCAGGTGGATTTTTCACCACTGCGCCATCTGGGAAGCCTGCTCCTCCCACTCCTATGTAATCAATGACCAGTCTTTGTGAAATCTTCTTTCACAACTTCTCTTACAGCCTTTCCAAACTGACCTGTACCACCCTAGTTACATCCCTGGACCCTTGCAATACTCTTGGAACTCTCTCTCACCTAAAACACGTGTTGTGTGTTGAATTCCAGCCAATTCTATGCATGAATGTGAGATTGTTCTTCCCAAAGTGCAGCTCTAATCAGGTGACTGATTTCCTCAAAATGCAAATGTGTTCTTTTATGTGACGACCTCCCCAACTCCTGCCTGTGGAAATCTCCTTAATCCTTGAAAGCCCCACTGTACTGGCTATTTCCACCATAAGCATAATGAACATACTCATTCCTTCTAGATTAGGGCAGTAATTCTCAAACTTTAATATGACAGGAGTCATCCGAGGATCCTGTTAAATTGCAGATTGTGATTCAGGTCTGGAGTGGGGCCCAAGATTACGAGTTCTTAACAAGCTTCATGGTGATGCTAATAACCCTGGCCAACAGACCACATTTTAGGTAGAAGAGACTCTGCCAGCACTTTTGAATCACCCCAAAACGCTTGTTAAAAGAGACCAATGCCAACATCCTCTGCTCAGGCTGTCTGAGGTCTCTAACTTTCTCTGTGTGGGGTGTGTGTTTTTACTGAGATAAAATTTACCATTTTAAGGTGCACCACTCAGTGCTTTTGGTATATTCACATTGTTGGACAGCCATCACCATCATCTAGCTGTAGCTCATTTTCATCACCCCCAGGAGAGATCCCATATCCATTATCCAGCTCCCTGTTCTGTCCTTCCCCCACCCCCTGGCAACCTCCAACCTACTTTCCATCTCTAAGCATTTTTATATTCTAGCTATTTCATATAAAGGAACTCATTTAATAATGTGGTCTTTTGTGTCTGGCTTCTTTCACTATTTTCAAGGTTCATCTAAGTTGTGGCATGTCAGTACCCACTCCTTTTCACGGTTGGATTGTTTAGATCTGCCAGATATGATTTATACATTCATCAGTTGATGAACATTTGGGTTATTTCTACTTTGTGGCTAGTATGAAGTTAATGTTGCTATGAACGTTTGTGTGCAAATTTTTGTGTGAACATGTTTTCAATTCTCTAGGGTAAAATGGCTAAGAGAGGACAAAAAATTGCTAGGAGTGGACATAGTCACATAGCAAGTCTATGTTTAATTTTTTGAGGAACTGCCAAGCTGTTTTCCACAGAGCCTGCACCAATTTAACCACGATCAACCAGTGAGAGTTCCAATTGCTCCCATATCCTTGCCATCACTTGTTGATACCTGACGTTTGATTATAGCCATCACAGTGATTGTGAAGTGGTATTCCATTGTGGTTTCAATTCACATTTTCCCAGTGACTAATGATGTTGGACACTTTTTCATATGTTTAATGACCATTTGCTTATGATGTATTCAAGAAATAACTATTCAAGTCCTCCTTTTGCAAAATAGAAGTGTTTGCTTTTTTCTTGCCGAGTGATATATTCATGATATATTCTGGATATTAGACTTATGATATTAGATTTTATGATATTAGATTAGATATTAGATTTATGATTTGCAAATATTTTCTCCTATTCTATGATTTGTCCTTTCATTTACTCAATAGTGTTCTTTAACGGACAAAAGTCATTAATTTTATGAAGTGCAATTTCTTTACCTCTTTTGTTGCTTGTGTTTTGGGTGTCAGTTTTAAGAAATCATTGCCCAATTCAAGGTCACAAAGATTCACAATGATGGTTCCTTCCAAGATTTTTATAGTTTTAGCTCTTATAGTCAGGTCTTTGATCCATTTTGAGTGAATTTTTCTGTATGTAGGTATGTATATTATGTATGTATGCATTTATGGTTTGAGGTAGTAATCCAAATTTATTTTTTTTGCATGTGGATATCCATTTGTCCCAGCATCATTTGTTGAAAAAAAAAAATCCCATTCTTTCCCAATTGAATGGTCTTTGTCAGTGTGTGTGTGTGTGTGTGTGTGTGTGTGTGTGTGTGTGTGTGTGTGTGTGTAAATCCCAGCTGATTCTCTAGCACAGTAATGGTTAAATCACTCCTCTCCACTCTTTTCAGTACCTCTTTCATGTCACTTTCTATCAAACGTGTTTAACATTGTGAATTACAGTCGTTGAGAGCAAACTTTGATTTCCCATCCTGATTATTTCTGCCTTGCTGATATGAAACCTGACTCATACCTCTATTTCCTCAAATATCTAGTCCCTATTCTCTACATATAGTAGGTACTTTTTAAAGAATAAGTTGATGAATTAGAAACAAGGGAATGGATGAGTAAATAAACTATGAAAAATGAATGAATGGCTGAATATTAACGAAGAGTTATGATCCCCAACCTTCCTCCACAAATTGGCAACAGCTTATGAAATCCTAAAATGTCAGAGACATGCTGTCTCTGGGAGCATCTCTAGTCCAGCTCAGCATCAGCGTCATCTGGAGCCCTTATTAAAATATACATGTATAGGCTCAACCTTGGAGAACCTGAGTAATCAGGTCTGGACCTGGTCCTACTCTCTGTAGTTCATTTGAAAGCTCCCAGATGATTCTGATCATCAGCCACACTTGAGAGTCACTCATCTAGTCCAGCTGCTCTTTACTTGCTCAAGCCACACACCAGACAACCCCCATTTACAGACGATAACAGGGAAACTGAGTGAGATTCATAGTGAGGGTGACAGAAGCAGGTCAACCGCTGGCAGGACCCACAGTGAGAATCCTCTTGTAGGTGGTGATGTGCTTGTTGGTTGAGATGTTCTTTTGCCCAAGACTTTGAAGCAGCTTTGAGGGTCTGCCTCCATCTTTAAACTCTGTCTCTATGAGTATCAAGACTAGAATCCAATAAGTGCTTCCATCAGAAATAGTTTCTTTGTTGATATGTGGCAGAAACACAATGTTGTAAAGCAATTAACCTTCCATTAAAAATAAATATTTTTTTTAAAAAGTTTCTTGACCTTTGGGGACTCAAGGTTAATCTCACTGAGTTGCATAACACAAGGGACGTGTGCTTTAATGGTAAACAACCCTGAATTCAAATCTGAATAACCCAGATCTTATTTACTGGAAGGGTCAGATGAGGAGTTCATGTTTACACAGTGAAGTCCTAGATCAAAGTGTATCCTGATGTTATTAGGTCATGCTCATTTACAGGATAAATGTTCATGGTATTTAAGTGCCTCAACCCAGTCTTTTCTAACCGTGAAGGTGTCTGTGTGGAGCAGTGCAGAGGAGACCGGGACTGTGCGGCAGGAGAGAAGTGCGTCAGCAAGGGCTGTGGCCATGTGTGCTCACCAGCCCCGCAAGCAAGTAAGGCTGAGCGCCCTGCCCTAATTCCTCAGCTCAACAGGAATATGTTTGGTCCTGCCCAACCTTCCAACTGCTTAACACAAACACACACCCAAATAGCTCAAACAGTTACCTTATACTAAGTTCTCTGAGTACTACCTACTACCCCACGTGCTAAGTCCCTTCGGGTTTGTGCCACTGTGTGGCCCCTTGGACTGTAACCTGCCAGGCTCCTCTGTCCACGGGATTCTCCAGGCAGGAATACTGGAGAGGGCTGCCATGCCTTACTAGGCCCCACTTTGCTATCTCTCCAGTGCTTGGGTTAGCTGACAATCCATCCTTAGTAGATTCCTCAGGAGGTTCCCATGGAGCGATGTCCCCAGTTTTCTCCATCAGCCACCGCATTGCTGCCCACAGATTTCTGCACGGAGGCAGACGTCTCATGGCTCTGGTGGGGTTTAGTGCTGTGTCTCCTTTCATCCACTCGTAGTTTGGACTTTGAGGGGATACCTTTTTGTCTACATGTTTTAAGTTTTGCTATTTTGATAGCTTTGTGTGCTTTTACGGGGAGATTTTAGAGAACTCAAAAATGTATGCAATCTACACAATTAAAACCATTTTTCCAGAATCTGACATTATATTTGTTGAACAAATTCTTTTGCCTTTATGAAGCATCTGCTTGATCCTTTTGCCCATTTTTCTGTAATGTCATCAATTGTTACTATTGATTTATAAGGAATTCTGGATGCAAGTTGTTTGCTGTATGCATGGATTATAAACAGTTTCTGCTAATGGGGCTTTCTTTTCACTCTCTTAATGCTGTCATTCAATGAAGAAACATTACTATTTTTAATGAGATTCCATCTACCTATCTGTTTTAACGGTCAGTAATACTTCTGTGATATTTAAGAAATACTTGCCTATCCCGAGATCATAAAATTATCTGTTATAGTATCTTCTAGAAGCTTTATTGCTGTACTTTTTACTTAGGTCTATAACCTATTTGGAACAGATTTTGTTGTGTGGTATGAGGTAAGAGACAAGATTCCTTTAAAAAAAAATATATATATATATATATATAAAAACAATCCAGTTAACCCAATTTCATTTCAGTTCTGCAGCTTTGCTTAAAATTATCTTATTTTCTTGATTATTGTTGGTTTGGGGGAAACTTTCATATAAACTTTTAGAATAAGCTTATCCATTTTTGTGAAAAATTCTTCAATGATTTTGACTGGGATAGTATTAACTTTATTGGGGTGGGGGACATGATATGTTTATGACACAATCTTTTCATCCATAAACATGGCATCTCTCTCCATCTATAAGATAGTTATTTTTTTCTTAGTAGTCTCACATATTTCTCTGCACATATTTGGTTAGATTTTTTTTTGAATGTTATTGTAAGGGCATTTAAATTATTTATTTTCGAACTCAAGACTTGAAAGCTTTTAACCGCATCCTTCCTCTTGTCAGGCATCTGTGTGAATGAGTGCAGAGACGACAGGGACTGCGGAGTAGCAAAAGAGTGCTTCCAAGATGGCTGCCGGCGCGTCTGCCTGCCTATGGTCATAGCAGGTGAGTCCTGACTTTCTCCACCACCGTCTGTCCTGGGAGGGTTAGGAGCTTGGGGTTATCTAAAGTTGCACAACTGTGTGGTCACCCAGAGAAACACTGGAATGCCTGAGGTGTCTCTCTGTTCTTGCCTTTTGAGCAAAAGATTGGTCACCACACCCTTTTTCCCTACATTGTGAAGTCTGGGAATGCTGGGGGGAAAAAAATCTCATCTAATTTTGCACAAGGAATGTATACTTATTACAGAAAAGTCAGGAAGTACAGGGCAAATTGATGGCAAGATGTGCCTATAATTGTATTACCAGGAGATAAACATATGTATATGTTCATATCCTTCCACATGTATATTCTGAGGGTAAGGCCTTGGCACCACAATGAAGATCCCACATGCTGCAATTAACAACAGAAGGAGCTAGAAAGAAAAAAAGAACAGAAGGAAGGAAAGAAGATTTTTAAAAAACAGAGAGAGCAAGAGAAGAAGAACTGGATGGGAGCTGGCGAGCTAAGAATGGGTGGAATAGAAGCCCTAGGAAAGAGAATAGCATATGCAAAGGTCCTGAGGTGAAAATGAAGATCCTACATTTGAGATGAGACAAGAAGATTGGTGTGGCTGGAGCTTCAAAACAAGGGAGCAGGCTGAGCCTCAGGAGACAGGCAGGGACCCAATTATGGGTCATTTGGCAGGATATGCTACAAGGATTTTGAATTTTATTCTGGGTATAATGGGAAGCTTTGGAGGGTTTTCAGGTGACTGCAGTGGAGAATGGAAGGGATGCAGGAAGAATGGAAGTGGAGAGACCTAGTGGAGGATATTGTGGTCATCAGGGTAGGAGATAAGGATGATTTCTATTGGCATGAGTTTTTTCATGTCTGCAGGTAAAGTTTGTGTGTAGGAATATATTGCAGTTACTTTGATTTTTAAATGAATATTCAGTAAAGCAACAAATTAAAAATATAGCCTACCAGGGGATAAAGAAGATGTGGTACATATATACAATGGAATATTACTCAGTCATAAAAAAGAATGAAATGATACGATTTGCACCAACATAGATGGACCCAAAGTCTGTCATACTGAGTGAAGTAAGTCAGATGAGAATCAGAAACATCATATGGCATCCCTTAGATGTGAGATCTAAAAAGACATGATGCAAGTGAGCTTATTTACAAAACAGAAACTGCCTCACAGGCTGAGAGAATGAACTTAGGGCTTCTGGGTGGAAAGGGGAAAGCGATAGTAAGGGAGTTTGGGATGAATACGTACATACTGCTATATTTTAAATGGGTAACCAACAAGGACCTGCTGTGTAGCACAGGGAACTCTGCTCAATGTATGTGGCAAGCTGGATGGATGGGAGGGAGGGGAGTTTGGAGGAGAATGGATACATGCGTTTGTATATGTATGGCTGAGTCCCTTTGCTGATCTCCTAAAACTATCACAACATTGTTAATGGGCTATACTTCAGTATAAAATAAAAAGTTTTTAAAAAGGAAGAAAAAACATAGTTTCCCATGTTTCACCCATCTTAGCCTACTTATAGCAAAATTTAAGAAGTCCTTAATGAATGCTTAATCAAGTAGAACAGATCAGTCTTAAACAATCTTTCCTATATAAATTTTTGTGGATTAAAATTTGATAAACAATTAAGCTGCTTTGATTAATTTATTGAATTTTAAAAAGTACTTTCCACACCCAATCTAACCCTCAGAACCTTCTAAAGTACTGGACTCCTGTAAATATAACAAATTAAACTTATGACTCTAGAAAAATCAAGTTGTGTTAAACATGTCAATGTTCTCTGTTAACTTAGCCAAGTTCTCTTACATCTCTCAACTCAAAATCACAAGCACAAAATAAACTGTTTAATTACACATCTTATATTAGAATTACAAGGATAATCTGTTATGTACTCTAAGAGGCCATTAAAAAATATAAGTGCTCTAAGTTCAAAATTATGTACATGATTCCAGTGATTACAAATTTATGGGAATTCCCTGATGGTTTAGTGGTTAGGACTCAGCGCTTTCATTGCAGAGAGCCCGGGTTCAGTCCCTGGTTGGGGAACTAAGATCCAGCAACCTGCATAGAGCTGCCAAAAAAAAAACAAAAAACAAACTTTTAATTAATCTCTGCATCTGAATATTAATAGTTTGGACCTGGTTTATATATTTTTTAATTAATTAATGAATTGTTTATTAACCTATTTGTCTGAGTTGAGTCTCAGCTGGTCCGCAGGATCTTCCTTGCATCAGTGAACAGACTCTAGTTGGGTCGTGCGGGCTTAGTTGCTCCAAGGCATGTGGAATCTTAGCTCCCCGCCCAGGGATCAAACCCGCGTTCTCTGCATTACAAGGTGGATTCTTAACCACTGGACCATCAGGGAAGTCCCCATATCTTTCTGTGTTTAATTACCACCTTTGTGAGGCTTACCCACTGAAGTGCAGTGTTACTATCTTACGCAAATTGAGATTACTGGGCCAATTTTATATGATCACCACCAGATCATCATCCCAGCACTGGAGGGTGCTTATTGGCCAAAATGGACTTCTGACCTGGGTTTGTGCACTTCAAGTGTGACGCCATGACTGGGTACATGGAACTCTACTTTAATACTCAAAATGGCAACAGGAGGCTTGGAATTCACGTCTTTTAAATAGGGTTGGTGTCTTCTAAGTTCTGATTAGACCCTTGAGTGCTTCTTCGTGTGACTTGTGTAGACAGAAGCCAGCGCCTTCACTGAGGGTGTAGCAAACAGTCCTAACGGCTATGCTAGACTTTGTTCATGTCTTTAGCTCTTTCAGGACATTTATTACCCTTCCCTCTGGCACTAACGATGCTTGAAACCAATCCATCCGTCTTTAGATCCCGTAATTCTGTAATTCTCTGTGATCTATCTGTGTGGATAGAATCCTGCATCTTCTTCTAAGGTTACAGCAGATGCCCTGCAGCAATTTCTTCCCACATAATTCAGTTCTGAATGCCTGAGTTCTTCCTGATGCTCAGCCTTGACTCCAGGTGCCTGGTTGGATTCTGCACACCGACCAAGCTCTCATCCACTTCTGAGGCACATCCTGAGGTCATGCGGATGAGAGCTTGGATGGGGGTGGTGGTGGAGAAGCCAAAGTGGCTGGAATTGAGAGAGGTTTTGAGAGAGTTGACAGGATTTATTGATAGACAGGATTTGTTGATAGATCGGATGGATGGATCAGGGAGAGTGTTTCAAGGATGACTTCCTGTTTTCATCTGGAGCAGCTTGGAGGATGGAGGTTCCATTCCTGAGGAGGGGGACTCAGGGAAGGAACGCAGCGGCGGTAGTTATAGCTCCACATTCAGGGGACGCTCGGTAGCCACCCAGCTCCCCGCAGGCCCGAGCACCCCAGTCACTCAGGAGGAGAGCCAACCTGCCTGGCAGCGGGGGTGAACGGCCACAGTACGCCACTCTGTGGAGCCTGTTCTGCAGAGGTCGTCAGGGGCCCCTTCTGTGCCCACCCCCTCCCTGCCCCTTCGCCCCTGCACTCCCGCCCGTCCTTCCCGGAGACCCCAGGTCTCCCCACCTCCTCACTCACTCTAGTCCCTTTGGCTTTGAGATTTGGGCTCCCATCCCATTTGAGTGTGGATGGAGGTGCAGAGAACTGGTTTTCCCATGGGATTTGTGTGCAAGAGCACAGAGGTGCTAAGGACTGGAGTTTGGAAGAGGAGGGGGCCGTCAGGTGAGGAAATGGCCCTGACCAGGGCAGCTATGGGCTCTGAGGACTAACTGTGCTCATTTCCTGACTTTGCCCCTGACAGTAGGTGGTCGTCCACTCCCCACCACTAAACTCATGGATGTACAGAGACCTCTGACCTCTGGTGTTGAAGAGCATCCTTCCTCCATGGGAGTTTAGGGTCGAGGCCGACAGCCACAGAGTGCCTTCTCCAAGGACTGAGTTGGAGGGCGTGCGCTGGGCCACCCTGGTGTCCCTGAGGCCCTTCTGCAGTCTGAGTCCAGGGAAGCACGGCCAGACTGAAATCAGCCTCTGCCTCCTGCCTGCCTCCCTTTCCTCCTCACGCCCACAGAGCACTGCCCTGTACCTGCCTCTGTCCTTAGTTGAGGAGGTGGTGGGGAGGATGGAGTGGAGAGGATGGCTGCATTTCCAAGGTCACTTTTACCCCAGGTGTCAAGGATAAGGGCCAGGCAGGATCTAAAGAGACTGTAGGACTTCAGTGTTGGGGTGCACGGATTGGGGAGGGAGCACCGATTTTGGGGGAGAGCTCAGGCTATGGTTTCTCCAGTGGTCATGTATGGATGTGAGAGTTGGACTGTGAAGAAGGCTGAGCGCCGAAGAATTGATGCTTTTGAACTGTGGCATTGGAGAAGACTCTTGAGAGTCCCTTGGACTGCAAGGAGATCCAGCCAGTCCATCCTAAAGGAGATCGGTCCAGGGTGTTCATTGGAAGGACTGATGCTGAGGCTGAAACTCCAGTACTTTGGCCACCTCATGCGAAGAGTTGACTCATTGGTAAAGATCCTGATGCTGGGAGGGATTGGGGGCAGGAGGAGAAGGGGACGACAGAGGATGAGATGGCTGGATGGCATCACCAACTCGATGGACATGAGTCTGAGGAAACTCCGGGAGTTGGTGATGGACAGGGAGGCCTGGTGTGCTGAGATTCATGGGGTTGCAAAGAGTCGACACGACTGAATTGAACTGAACTGACTGAACAGATTTGAGGGGGGAGCACAAGGGGGCGCTATTATGTTTTGAATGGCTGAGACCTGAGGGAGAGCTTTCTAGCAAGGGTGAGCCGCACCGCCCACTTGGACGAGGGAGTGAGGAGGTGTGTTTGGAGTGCACCTCAGCTCTGCACATGCAAACAGAGGGTCTCCCCACGGTCGTCTGTATTCACACTCTTCCTCTTATCTAAGGGCCCTGAACTGGGATCACTGTTCATCCCCCTGATTCTAACTACACCCCCATCATTCCACTATTTACATCTACTCCTACTGAAATGTTTACAAGGCCCCGGATATGCAGTAAATACCATAGATGTGTCTATAAAATCAAAGAAATGACCAGGCTGTCATGTAGAGAACCAATTTAAGCCACCAGTCCCTTTCTGCAGCACAGATTTATTTCAAGACCTGAGCGCCTGCAAGGAGACGACAGATGCTTTCCGAGGGCCACAGTCTCCTCTGGCCCCAGGAGGCGGAGCTTCACAGCAAAGCTTCAGGAGAGCGCAGACCATCAGAGCAGGAGCAGGGAGACACACACACGGGCTTTCATTCAGGCCAGGACTTGTCCAGGGCCCATCTGGGCTGAGGGAGCTGGTTGGGGAGGGAAGGTGGCTCTGTGGCCTCTTCTCATGATCCCTCGACTGTGAAGGTCCCACTGCTCCCAGCTCCCTTGGACTTTTGGTCAGGTATTTGATGTACTTCTGCACCCAGGCCTGGCCTGGGTCGGCACAAATCGATCACCCATGTCTGGTCTGGAAGCTGAGGAGCGAGAAGGAGAAGATGAGAAACGGAGAGTCAGCAGGCAAAGAAGAGTCCACCCTGCCACCCCAGCCTCTCCCGCCGCCCCCACCAGCAGCTCCTCCCGTGTCACCCCCCCCCACCCCATTCTTGTCTCTGTTCCTAGAGAGTCCTGCCCCCCTTCCTCCCAGCCCTACTGGTTCTTGAGATCGCACCCTTTCCATTGTTGGGGGGCTGTACTTACCTGACCCCTGGCTGGGACACTGGTCCTTGGGTAATTTTCCAAACGAGAGTGGTATTGCCATTGACATGTAGGAGAAACAGCAGGTTATCAGCTGGTTCTGCCACACCTAGGGCTGTAAGATGCTGGAAGCTTCTCCGTGAGGAAGCTTAGACCTCTATCTGCACCCTCACAGCCCCTGAGGTGGGGGGGGTGTAGGGAGGGAGACAGGAGACTGGAGCATCTGGCAGGAAGTGTTCTGGTCTTCCTCCTCCCCACCCCACTCCCTTTTTAAAAACCTTTTGGCTGCGCTCCCAGGCATGTGGGATCTTAGTTCCACAGCCAGGGGTGGAACCAGAGGCTCTGGCAGCACAGAGTCTTAACTACTGGACGCCCAGGGAAGCCCCCTCCCACCCCTTAAATTGTCCTCCTCTGAGACATCTTCTCCCTCCTACTGCCAGCCCCTCCCAGCCTCATCTCCCAGACCCTCTCCAGGGCTGGGATGGGAGTCTGTGGTCCTAGTGTTTCAAATTTCTGATTGTCCTCAGGATTCAGAAATAAGAAATCAGAATTCCTAGAAAATCTCAAATCATAAATTTTTTCATATTTGTCTTTTTTTAAAAATTGAGATATAAATGGACGTATAACACTGTATTCATTTTAGGTGCACTGTATGTTTAAATTTTTTTAAATTTTCATTTTATTTGAAATTATTTTATTTAAATTTTATTTTATTTTGAAGTATAGTTTCTCTACAATGTTTGTTAGTTTGTATATTTTTTGCAGCACTTTATTCTCACTTTTAAAAAATAATGTAACTACATAGTAAATAATGAATCATTTTTTACTGATAGGGTTTTTTTTTTTTTTTTTAAGTTTCAGAGGTTTTCTGTAAAAATAAATAAATCCAAGGTAATAATAAATGATGTTTCTATATATGGTGACAAGATGACTCAGTAACACGTTGAATGTTCTCTAGCAGATAGAGACAGTTGATAATAGAAAACATGAAGAGAGGGTCCATTAACACAAAGTAAAGGGTTGATGAAAATCATTTAAAAATTGAAAAAGTGCTATAACTATTTGATATTTGAAATATTTAAAATTTATCATTCAAAAATAAAAATTTTAAACATAGGAAGCATTGAGACTTCCATGGTGATTCAGTGGTTAAGATGCCACACTCCCAATGGGGCCCATGTTTGATCCCTAGTTAAGGAACTAGATCCCATATGCTGAAATGAAGACCTATGGCAGCCAAATAAATAAAACAATAAAAAAAACCTAAACAAACAAAATAAAACACAGGAAACAGTTGCAAGTTATTTGTAGTCTTTACTTACCTCTGTTTAGCCTCAAATATTTCAGACATGGAACATTTTTTCCATATTGGGTTAGCCAAATTGTTGAAAGTATGTCTAAATGCATTTTCAAGTTGGAGTTTGAATACTAAATGCTTCATATAATCTCATTTCCTATTTTAACAATGGACATGTCTTGTCTGCTTGTCCTGAATTTAGTTTCTCCTTTCAAATTGGTATTGCTTTGGCAAATTTAGATTTTACAGAAAAGTTAGCCAGTGTTTCTGCTGTCATGTCCTAGTATTCCATAACATTTACACATTTACTCTGTGTATTTTTTCTGTCCAAGAATTTAGGAAGAACTATCACCTTCAGCAATTATTCAAACCCTGGGCAACTGAACATTATGGGCAATGTCAGTGAATGTTATTATTCAAATAACATAATATCCACATCTCTGAGCAAGAATCACAGTTGGAGTTGCCCACTTAAGGACATAATTTGCTTCTCCCAACTTGTTCTTTCTTGAAACACCACTTACATGATTGTGAAAGTATATGAGTTTTACAAACTCATTAGCATTTCTTAGCAACAGATGGAGCTGTGAACTCACACTTTTACCGGGGCAATGGTCTCAAGCTACCGGATGGGGATCACCTCTCCCCTAACTGCTTCCATTCGCTCCACATGCTGATCTTAACCTTGAACTCCACGTGCCAAGTGTTTACCGCTTTTGTTCCTGATGTCAGCAGATTCCTTTAAGTCAGTAACATCTCTCTGTTGAGTGTCATGTGGTATTCTATCAGAGAATTAGAATACTTTTTCCCATTTTCCCAATTGCTCTACTGAGTTTTGGGGGGACTTGTAATTTAGAAAAAAACACATAATTTCCTGAGAAATATAATTTCCCACATGAAGATGCTAGTGGACGCCTAGGGTAAGCCACAGCAGGGCGGGACTGGTCCCCTGCATCTGAGAGCACCCTCCCTCACAGGTCTGGCAGTGGTGGGCACTGCTAAAAGTAGGAGGTTTGCTCGACTCAAGGAGCAGGGCCTTGGCTAGGAGGCAGGAAAGCTCCATCTGTCTTTGTTTCTTCTCCTGAAAGCTATGTGACTCCAGGCAGGACACCCACTCTTTCTGAACCTTTGTCCTTAAAATGGCAAATAGTAGCCTTAGGGGAATTACTGTGCAAACTGATATTCATACCGGTGATTGTTTTGTGCAATAAAGGCCTTATTACCCCCACGGAACAGACGAGGAAGCTGTGGGTCAGGAAAACTAGACAAGACACAGAAGGTCACAGGCTGGCCAGAGCAGAGCTTCCAGACCCAGGCTCCTGGGGAGAGATGATCTGCTTCTGCCCCCAGTGCATTCCAGCGTGTTGCCTGAGCGAGTGGCACAGAGTCGGCTTTTTGTGTATACCTGGAATAGATCCTCTCTCGGGATGCTGGGCAGGGCAGCTGCAGCTCTGGGTCGGGTATGGGATCACCAGGGTCAACACTGATGCACTTACCACCAGTCTGGACCCAGACAACCATGCTGTGGGTCGTTTTCAGTACAGTGTTCAAAAACATTACCTGTGTTAGACAGCATTCCATCATGAAATAGGCTTGTGTTGGATGACGTTCCCCGACTGTCGGCTAAGGTGAGTTCTGATGGGCAAGGCTAAGCTATGGTGTCTGGGAGGTTCGGTGCATTATATGCATTTTCAACTTCCGGTATTTTCCATTTCCGGTGCGTTTATTGGGAGGTAACCTCCTCGTGAGTCGAGGAAGATGTGCGTTGAGACTCTACTGAAGGCCTGGGGCCTGGCTTAACTCCTGATGTGGCTCATCTCCCTTCCTCACACCCTTTGAGAAGTTATCACTGATCCCGTTTGCAGATGAGAAGTCATACGACAATAACTGAAATTATTGAAAAGCAGTGAAAAGCTCTTTCGCAGTCAAAATTCCTGGAAAATAGCTGTCAGATATGCCATTTGACATAGCAGAGTGTCAAATGACAGTCCTAGCATGGAGTGTTGTTCAGTCTCCGATTCTGGTTGACATTCAGCTCAGGAGAGTCGTTTCTTGGGAAGCCTCCTCCCAGGTCCACCTTCTCCCCTGGCCCCAGCCCCCTGCAGAGAGGCAAGCAGGCCTGCTGAGGGCAGTGAGCTGGGGGTCAGGACACTGGGGTTTGGCCCTGCCTCTTTCACAGTCACCTGCTGCTTCCTCTTCCGGTAGCACAGGTATTTACTGAGAGCTCAGCACACGGCTCTGGGCCGTGAACACACTGGACAGGTCTTGCGGGGAGAGGAGGGAAGCGGACCTGGGTGACTCAGGCTCAAATGCCCCGAGACCACGCAGACAGCAGCTGGGTGTGGCGGGCAGTGGGCACCCTGAGGCCTGGGCAGCGCCCCCTGTCTAAGGGGGCAGCACCCCCACCTCAGTCCCAGTTGGAGGTGAGCTTGTGGGAACTCGGGCTCGTGTCTGCTTGGTCTTCCATATTTGTGAAAGAAAGGGGCAATAGGGGTTTTTAATGTTTCCAGTTTTTCAATGTTGGCAACCATCCAAATATGGTCAGACCCTGTCTAAGCCATGAAGAGAGTGTGATCCTTTATGGTTTCCTCTCGCCCAGATTCTGCTCCTGCCTGGACGCAGCTGAGCAGACACCCGGAGGGCTCTGGGTCAGCTTCTCGAGGCTGGGACCAAAGGCCAGGAAGGCTGTTTTCAGAGAGGTTTTCCCCAGCCCAGGAGAGGCAGAAGTGAGCCCCGACCAGAAATGGGGAGACACCCTTGGGAAAGACACTGTCTGTTTGGCAGGAACCCCAGACCATGTTTTCCAGACCACACACACCTCCTCACTGCAGCCCCCGACCCTGCCCACCCCCACCTTCAGTCTCCAGCCCCTGAGTTCTCTTTGTTCAGAGCAATGAGAGTAGCCGCTCTCACTTTCATTAGCCTCTGAGTGCAGGATGGCAAGAGTGAGGAGGAAGGCCAGGGTAGCCAGGCTGACCCTCATCGTTCTGGGTGCCGACCAGCAACAGGAACAGGGCTGGGCTGAGGACTCCTGGGTTCTCTGGCTCCTTGAAATCTGGGCTGTGAACCTCCTTTATAAGAGACTGCTGCTCAGGAAGTCAGAAGATCCGAAAATTTAAGGTTGCGTGGCAGTTTTGATTCTTTGGAATTGTGACCAATGACATATGTAAATTATGAGAACTCAGTCAATTTAGGCAAAGAAAAGAGGAAGGCAGAGAATGACCCTGGCTTTCGCATTTGACTGGTATCTTGAGGGTGGTGGTGGGGGAGGCCCGGAGACCAGGAGCTGTGTCAGAAACGGCCCCCCTCTCCTGGTCTCCCCTGGGAGCCTGGTTAAGCCCGCTCAGTGAGCCCGACCTCAGGTGTGGACCGTGAGCTCAGAGGCCGGGTGACTGTCTCAGGATCAGTAGCTCCGGCCGGATGCCAGGAGAGGGATTTGGGGGTGAGTGCAGGGTTCACCCTGAGCACAGCGTCCAGGTCTGATGGGGGCTGGGGGGAGGAGCAGGGTCCAGGGGGTCCTGGGATGGCTGAGCCTTACCAGCCAGGGTGGACTGGAAGTTCTTACCTAGACGGAGCTGAAGCGCCCTGCCCCCTGCCCAGCCGAGGGAGCTTCATCAGACCCTTAGCTACCCAGGCAGGGGCCCGGGCTCTCTGCTCAGCCAGGCCGGCCTCCAGGACAAGACTGAGGGCAGGTTTCTTCTGGACTGAACTGGGGGAGCCAGAGGCAAGGCAGTGTTGTCCACAGAATACAGTTGTGTCTTGTCATCCTAAGTGTGTGCTGCAGGGGCCGTGCTCAGGATGTCAGGATGGTTTAGTGACCGAGATGAAAGGTGCCAACCATCCTGGGTGCCTGGGACCAAGGAGGTTCCTGGGATGTGGGACTTCCAGTGCTGACACAGGGATTATTGGTCATCCTACTAGGAGGTCAGGCAGAGGTGACTGTCCCCACCTCCAATCCCACCAAATTCAGATCAGGCCCCTGTGTGGTTTTTTCCCATTTCTTTTCATTGTGATTACAATACATATAATGTAGAATTTGCCATCATAAACAGTTTTAAGGGTACAGTTCAGTGGTGTACATTCAGTGGTGTTAAGTACATTCATACATTGTGCAGCCAACCCCCATCCATCCACAGAACTTTTTTCATCTTCAAAATAGAAATTCTATGCCATTCGACAGTGACTTCTCATTCTCCCTCCCCAAGCCACTGGCATTCACTATTCTACTTTCAGTATCTATGAATTTGACTATTCTAGGTACCTCACACATGAGTGGAATCATACAGAGTTTGTCTTTTGGTGACTGGCTTTTTTTCTCTTAGTATAATGTCTTCAAGGTTCATCCATTTTGGAGCATATGTCAAAATTTCCTTTCTAAGGCTGAATATTATTGCACTGTCTATATACCATGTTTTGTGTGTCCATCCATCTGTTCATGGACATGGGCTGCTTCCACATTTTAGCTGTTGTAAATAAATGTTGCTATGAATGTGGCCATACAAATACCTCTTTAATATCCTCTTTTCAATTTTTTTTTAATTTTCAATTTATTCATTTTTTTAATTGAAGGATAATTGCTTTAAGTATTGTGTTGGTTTCTGCCAAACATCAACATGAATCAGCCATAGGTAGACATATGTCCCCTCCCTCTTGACCCTCTCTCCCACCTCCCTCCCCATCCCACCCCTCTAGGTTGTTACAGAGTCCTGGTTTGAGTTCCTTGAGTCATATTGCAAATTCTCACTGGCTATCTGTTTTACATATGGTAAAGTAAGTTTCCATGTTACTCTCTCCATACATCCCACCCTCTCGTTCTTCACCCTGTTTTCACTTTCTTTTTTTTTTTTGCCTATACATCCATAACTGGGATTGTTGGGTCATATGGTAAATCTATTTTAAATTTTTTCAAGAACTACCACACTCTTCCACAGCCATTGCATCATTTTATATCCCCATCAACATTGTACAAGAGTTCCAATTCCTCCACATCTTCACTAACATTTGTTATTTTCTGTATCTTTGAGATTAGCCGTACTAATGGTGTGGGGTGATATCTCGTGGTGTTAAATATCTGTGTTTTCATCAGTTTTACATAATAGGGTTCCAGTTTGTTTGCAAAGAAAATGTCCCCTACTAAAAGGAAAAAAGTTAAACCCCTGTTCTTATGGAAAGAGCAGGAACTTTTGATCTAGTCAGAGGCATTGTTTCAAGTCCAGGAGTTCACCACTTACAAGCTATGGGAACTTTGAGGTAATTTTGTTAAACTTTTAAAGCTTTGCATGCTTACTGAAAGGTGTATGTGTTACCGACAGTGAGGTCCAGCTGCTCACCACTCAAAAGCCAATGAAGAGGCGGGTTGGTGGAAAGTAAAATTTGCTTTGTTTCGGATGCCAACAGCCAGCAAGAATGGACATCTGTCCAAAGGCCACCTCCCCACCACTGACAATCAGTGAACAAGAGCTTTTATAGACAGAGGGAGGCAGATTCATGCAGAAATAGCACAGGCAGCTCCGACACTCATCTTGAAATTGTCCTCAGTGGTCTGACCAGCATCATCTTGATTATTTTAGGTACTGTTAATCTTAGGGTTGAGGCTGGTTCTCAGAATTGTGGCAGCTTATGTCATGGCTAGTCTGGTCATCACATAGTTCACTTCTTCCACCTGGTGAGAGTTTCAGTATTGATTAATAAAAGACAACTCACAGGATATGGACCGTAATATTATCTATGGCCCTTGAGAAGGAGTTAAAGGTCCTTGACTATGCTTAGTGAATACACTATTATTACGTAGTCTCCTGTGACTGTTTTCCCTTGTTTCTGCATGTTCGTACTTCTCTAAACTTATTCTTTGGCAAAAGTTTTTCCACAGACAAATGGCAGGTAGAAGTAAAGGGGGACAAGAACCATAGGTTCTGCTCCATTTCATATACCCTAACAATCTAAGTGAGTGAAATTTTCCTTATGTGTCCATATTGAGACCTTCCTTGGGGCTGAGGTTCATTCATTCAGTAGGTTTTTTTTTTTTTTTAATGTTACTTTATTTTTAATTTTTAAAATTATTTTCTAATTTTTTAACCTATGTTTATTGAACTGCTACTGTGTTACAGGCACTTTCTAGAACTTGGGGATACAGAGGCAGACAAGAAAAGCAAGGCTTTTGCTCTTCAGGTGCTCAAATTCCAGAGGGGAATCAGACAAACAACAGAGAGGTAGATGGAGGTACAAACTAGAAAGAAAATGAGCCAAGGTGTTGGGATGGAGCCTGAAGGTTGAGTTAGGGGAACCTCTTCAGAGGGGGTGTCGTTTCAGCTGAGACTGGCTTGTTGAGGATGAGCCGGGCTTGCAAAGATCAGGGGAGGTGTGTCCTAGGAGAGGGAACAGCTAGGCCAAGACCTAGAAGTGGAAATGGGTTTAGGACCTTTGAGGAATAGACAGACAAGCAGGTGACTGAAGAGAAGGGAGGTGAGGGCCATTGTCCAGGTCCTTTGTGTCCAGTCATTTGACAGTTCACTTTCCATTTCATCCATGTGGGCCCTGAAGGTAGCTGTATCCTGGAGAACAGGTGGGTTGATGTAACAAGAATGCTTGTCAGTTGCTTTAAGGAAAAGCAGGAATAGAAGACTGTGGATTCCTTCCCCTGAGATTTCATTCTCCCCGCTGTAGGTGGATGGAGAGGGTCTGAGCTGCCTGATTTCTCCCAGCAAACCAGAGCCCAGTGGGGAGCAGGGCATCTCCCCAGTCTTTATAAGTTCAGAGAGATGGAGACATGTAGTGGGTGCCTCTGATGGCTGCCTTTGTCCTCCCTGCTGACTGTGGGCTCCTGGGTGTGCACCAGGATGGGGCAGGTGGCCGACACTGGCCTTTGTCCCTTGGTGAGCAGAGCATCAGATGTGGGGGAGGTGGGGGATGCACATGGTCAGGAGGAGGGGAGAAGCTGATTCATATCATTGCTTGGGTCCCTGTGCCAAGTCCTCTGCTCTTGAATCTAAATTCCTGGTAACACTCAGATATCAGACTTCCGTGCTTTTGTAAGCAGCATGCACCCTTATCCTCAAGATTTATTCTTGCATAACTGACCCTACTTATCTACTCGAAAAAGAAGGGCTGGAGTAAGAGAGGAATCTTGGGGAGGATTTAAGGCTCCAAGATATTTGAAGTGGGGGGTAAAGTTGCTGTTCTTGTTTTTACACTAGCACAAAGGATAATATGCCAGCCCATAATAGACTGTACATTAGTTTCCTGAATTTTACTGTTTTTCCAGCTGGTTCGGGGTTACCTTTGTTAAATGCTAGAGATCAGAGCCTTTGCTCACAGCTTTTTCCAGCCCACAGTTCCTCAGATGTCCATTGCTGCCAGAGAAGAAAGTGGAGTTAGTCCAGCCTCACTTGCCCTAGCTGCACCCACGCTGACTTGCAGTGAATACTTCCTTTTCAAAGTGCCAACAAAGGATTTCTTACCAAGAATTGCATAGACATAGAATCTTGCCCTTAACAGAGGTGGATGACCCCTCTCAAGTTCATGGAATCCATCTTCTTTCCTGTTCCTTTTTAGGAAAGTCAAAAAAGCATTGAAGACGGAAACTGGGGGTGACTGGAGGGGAATATTTTAATCACAGCGTTGGTGTCATACTGTCAGTTGCACAACCCAGGATTGTCAACACCCTTTGGTTAACAGAGGGATGTTCAGAGTATTTGCATGAATAACTCAATTTCTCCATTGGTTGGAAACACTTCTGATGAAATTGCTTGTTCTTTGAGGTTCCTCTGAAGAAATGATTTCCTAGTTAGAGGGTGGCCAGGAGCTGGTATTGCAGCAGGCCCCCTTCGGGGACAGATAGATCTGTGAAGTGTGTGCTAACTGCTGCTCCCCACAGAGAAGAAGGTACTGATATTCTTTCACAACTGATCTGACCACACAGATGTGATATCAACGATGATGCCACCAGCAGTCCAGGTCAGAAATAGCCCTCACCATCTGGGCTGGAAGATCCACTTCTAAGACAGCTTCCTTGGTCACATGCTGTGCCTGGGCTGGGAATTTCACTGAAGCTGTGTACATATGGCCCTTCTAGATGGCAGGCTTAAGGCTCAAAGATGAGTGTTCCAGGTGAATAAGGGAGAATCTGCCTGGCTTTTTATGACTTAGTCACAGAAGTCCTATTGTATCTCTTGCATCATAATCTATTGGTCAAAGCTGTCACAAGGTTGATCAGATTCAATTATTGGTCAAAGCTGTCACAAGCCTGATCAGATTCAAGGAGAGGGGACCTAGATCCCTGCCTCTTCTTGGGAGGAGTGTCAAAGAAATCATGGCCATGTTTTAAAACCACTATAATATCATTTTATCTGTTAATGTTTCTATAAGCTTCTTATTTTTTATTTATTTTAAAATTTTATTTAAATATAGTTGATTTACAATATCATGTAAGTTTCAGGTGTTCAGCACAGTGCTTCAGTTGTATTAGCTTCTTGTTGCTGCTGTAACAAATGAACCTCAATCTTAATGGCCTAAAACAACACAGATGTATTCTCTTACCTTTCAGGAGGTCAGAAGTCTGAAACGGGTCTCTACTGGGTTAAATCAAGGTATCTGCAAAGCTGCCTTCCTTTTTTGGAGGCTCTAAGGGAAGATCCATTTTCTTGTCTTTTTTAACTTCTAGAGGTTGTGTCACATTCCTTTATCTGTAGCCAGCAATGGACAGTCAAATCTTTCTCACATTACATCACTCAGACACTGACACTCTTGCTACCCTTATGAGAATCCTGATAATGACACTGGGTCATGCAGACAATCCAGGATAATCTCCCTGTTTCAAAATCAGTTAATGTCTATCTTGATTCCTCTTTTCTGTGTAATGTAACATATTCACAGGTTACAGTGATTAGGACATGGCCTCTGGGAGAAGGGTCATTATTCTGCCTACTGCACTACTTCAGTCTATATCTTTAAAAAAAAATAAGAATTAAAAAAGTACAGTCACAATACCATTGCTTATTGGCCATCTGTATATACTCTTCCCTGAAACTTCTGTTCATGACTTTGGTCCACTTTTTAATTGAATTGTTCATTCATTTGTTTACAGTCGAATTTTGAGAGTTCTTTTTGTATTCCAAATACAAGTGCTTTGTCAAATAAGTCTTTTGAAGAGCAAAACTTTAAAATTAATGTGCTCCAATTTTATCAATTTTTCCTTTTATGTGTTGTGCTTTGGGTATCAAATTTGAGAATTTTTTTTCCTTGTCTTAGGTCTAGAAGATGTTGCTCCTATTTTTTTTCCAAAAAGTTTTGTCATTTTATGTTTTGCATTTAGGTTCATGATCCATTTTGAGTAATTTTTTGTGTGTGTAAGGTATGAAATTAAGGTCAAGTTTTCTTGATTTTGTTTGTTTTTTTTGTTGTTGTTGCTTTTGGTCCATAGATGTCCACTTACTTTGGTACCATTTCTTAAAAAGTTTATTTTTTCTCCATTATCCCTTCTATAAATGTTTGCTAGAATTTGCTTTTGAAGGCAAATTCTCTAGGTATGAGAATTTTGGTGGGGAGGAGGATTTAAATTACTTAATAGAAATAATTCCTTAATAGATATATTCATTCTATAGGCCATTCATATTTTCCATGTATTTTTGTTACATAGTCTTCTCATGTCAGTAAATTATATTTCTGGTAAGGGCAAAAGGGATTATACTCCAAAGAAACAACAAAATTTAGCAAGCATGTACCAGCCTGACCTGGGAGAGAAACTTGGGTCTGGATTTTGAGGGTGACTTGATCAAGGATGAAGCACAAGCCGGAGTCAAGATTGCCAGGATAAATACCAATAACCTCAGATATGCAGATGACACCACCTTTATGGCAGAAAGCAAAGAGGAAATAAAGAGCCTCTCGATGAAAAGGAAAGAGGAGAGTGAAAAAGCTGGTTTAAAACTCAGCATTCAAAAAGCAAATATCATAGCATCTGGGCCCATCACTTCGTGGCTGATAGATGGGGAAACAATGGAAACAGTGACAAACTTTACTTTCTTGGGCTCCAAAATCACTGCAGATGGTGACTGCAGCCATGAAATTAGAAGACGCTTGCTCCTTGGAAGAAAAGCTATGACCAACCTAGACAGCATATTAAAAAGCAAAGACATTACTTTGCCAACAATGGTCTGTCTGGTCAAAGTTATGGTTTTTCCATTGATCATGTATGGAAGTGAGAGTTGGACCATAAAGAAAGCTGAGTGCCAAAGAATTGATGCTTTTGAACTGTGGTGTTGGAAAAGACTCTTGAGAGTCCCTTGGACTGCAAGGAGATCCAACCAGTCCATTCTAAAGGAAATCAGTCCTGAATATTCATTGGAAGGACTGATAGTAAAGCTGAAACTCCAATACTTTGGCCACTTGATGTGAAGAACTGACTCATTGGAAAAGACCCTGATGCTGGGAAAGATTGAATGCAGGAGGAGAAGTGATCGACAGAGGATGAAATGGTTGGATGGCATCACCAACTCGATGGACATGAGTTTGAGCAAGCTCCGGGAGTTGGTGATGGACAGGGATGCCTGGTGTGCTGCGATCCATGGCGTCGCAAAAAGTCAGACACAATTGTGTGACTGAACTGAACTAAACTGATCAAGGAAGCTGGAACACAAGAATGGACTAGGGGGAGCTTATTGACTTGGGGCAGTCTTTCTGGCAAGGATCTGGCAAGGCTATAACTTCCTGGCAAGGATCCCAGAGGTTGGTGCAATTTTGCAGCCAGGAAATCTCCAGAATCCTGGAGAAGGCAAGGGCTCATGCTGAGTGATGTTAAAATACTTGAATTGCATGACAGGTGGAGAAGAAAGGGATAAAAATGACTATGGAAATAAGCATGGTGCAGTAGATAAACCATGTGAGGCTGAAAGATCCTCCAGATTATATTCTATGGAAAGTCCCAGAAAACACACTCTTCATCAAAGCCATCAGGATTGGCTGGTGAGACAAGGGCCAGCATCAGTGGTATTTCTCCTTTTCCAGCTAGGACTGAGGGTAGGAGTGGCTGATACAAAACTTGGCCCATTGATAGCAGAGGGGATAATGCCCTCCCTCCTTAAATCTTCAGAATTATATCTCTCACCATTTTGTAAAACTGTTAGCCATTATCTCTTCAGATCCGTTTGCTGTCTCATTCTCTCTTTCCTCTCATTTTGAGATTCTAATTAACCAGATGGCAGATGCCTTGCTCTATCCTCTATGTGCTCTTATCCTCTCTTTTGTATTTTTCATTCTCCTATTTCCCCTTGGTTCATTTTGGTATGTTTGAACTTAACTGATATCTCTTCAGTTGAGTTTAGTCTACTCTGAGGTTTTGTTTCAGTTTTGCATTTTTTGGACCTGAAATTTTTATTTTTACTTTTACAAATTTGCAAAAATACTCATGGTAGTTTCCAGTTCCTCACCAAAAAGCTCAAGCTTCTTCTCAAGGCATTTGTGGCATCAGCATCTGGGATCATGTTTAAAAATGTTTTAGTTTGAGGTTTTCTAAACCACCCAGGTTACAGGGGCTGGCCTCCACTTTGTTCAAGGGATGGTTTTCTTCTCATTTATTTTTCCTCGCATCAGCCCAGACAGGGGATGGTTTCTTGCAGTCCCTTCACTTGGGGAGCACTGGACTTTGTTTTTCTCCAGCCCAGCAAGGCTGTGAAAGGTTCAGTTCATCTTCTCAGCCACCTCTTCTGAGTTGCAAACATCCTCAGTTTAGAAGACACTTCACTGCCAGGCTCAAATTTCTGGATTTCTATCATCTCTGGATAGAAAGAGCCTCTTGATGAGGGTGAAAGAGGAGAGTGAAAAAGCTGGCTCAAAACTCAAAATTCAAAATACTAAGGTCATGGCATCCAGTTCCATTACTTCATGGCAAATAGATGGAGAAAAAGTGGAAACAGTGACAGATTTTATTTTCTTGGGCTCCAGAATCACTGCAGATGGTGACTGCAGCCATGAAATTAAAAGACACTTGCTGCTTGGAAGAAAAGCTATGACCAACCTAGATAGCATATTAAAAAGCAGAGACATTACTTTGCCAACAAGGTCTGTCTATTCATAGCTACAGTTTTTCCAGTAGTCATGTATGGATGTGAGAATTGGACTATAAAGAAAACTGAGTGCCAAAGAATTGATACTTTTGAACTGTGGTGTTGGAGAAGACTCTTGAGAGCCCCTTGGACTGCAGGGAGATCAAACCAGTCAATCCTAAAGGAAATCGGTCCTGAATATTCATTGGAAGGACTGATGCTGAGGCTGAAGCTCCAATAGTTTTGGCCACCTGATGTGAAGAACTGACTCATTGGAAAAGACCCTGATGCTGGGAAAGATTGAAGGCAGGAGGAGAAGAGGACGACAGAGGATGAGATGGTTGGATGGCATCACCAACTCGATGAACATGAGTTTGAGCAAGCTCTGGGAGTTGGTGATGGACAGGGAAGCCTGGCTTGCTGCAGTCCACGGGGTCACAAAGAGTTGGACATGACTGAGTGACTGAACTGAACTGACTTATGAGGAAATTGTTTCTCCAGATGTGGAACCAGGAGTTGGCATCACCCAGGGATCAGCTTGGGCTTCCCTGGTGGTTCAGATGATAAAGAATTTGCCTGCAGTGTGGGAGACCTGGGCTCGGTCCCTGGATTGGGAAGATCTCCTGGAGGAGGGCATGGCAACCCACTCCAATACTCTTGCCAGGAGAATCCCCATGGACAGTGGAGCCTGGCAGGCTGCAGTACATGAGGTCACAAAGAATCAGACACAACTGAGCAATGAAGCACAGTATACAGAATAGGGATTGGGCTTAGCTCTCTCCTTTCCATGTGACAGATTTTTCTCTGAAGTGAATGATCACAGCCTTCTTCCAGAGAGCAGGGTGCCCTGATGGACTCCCACAGTTGTCCTAAGTGTATAAATGTGACATGCAAAAACACCACTAGGTCTCAAAAAGGATAAGCCAAGCTCAACCACACCCTAGATGGAAAGAACAGAACTGGAAAGCCTGGAGGTACAAGGATGGTGAAACTCAAGATTATCTTTCCAATAATTTGTCTATTTGTTGAATACTCACCATAGACCTACAGTCCGATTTAACACTTTAGGAGGGTCAGCAGCTTTAAAAATGGCCATACTCTTTGATCCAGAAATTCTATTTTTCAGAAGCTATTTTATGGAAATTAACTCACAAATGGCGATAATTTTAAGGACAGTGGTTTTTTCGTGGTAGTTTATCTATGATCATATAACTGATAGCCAACTATATAGTCTACATTGCTGGACTGGTAAACTGATAGACATAGTGGTTAATGTTTAAGAGCCTAATGCCAGTCTCTTAAACAAATAGAATGACATGAAAAGACTTGATTTTTAGTATTACATATGAATAAACAAGATGCAAAAAAAATCCAGGGAAGAAGAGAAAAATAGAAAGAAATAAACCTACTTCATATGCCGATCTGCTCTTCACCCCATGTCCCATAGGCTGTCTCTTCTCTTCCTGCCTCTAGGAAGGAGGAATGATTCTGATATTATACCAGAATAAGAACACAAGATCATCAACAAATTTTTGATGGATCTGGAGAGAAATGAGAGAAACAGCAGGCACTGAGTTGTCTGCCCTAACCAGGAGGAAGTGGCAATCAAGAACCCCAGAAAAGCCAGGTCAATTTCTTCCCACCTTGGAGGGCGGCCGGCCAGAAGTTGGTGGAGGTGTTAGTGCTCAGGGCTGCGGAGTAGGGCACAAAATGAACCAAGTAAATTAAGCATTTCTTCTTGACCGTGAATTACTGTTTTGAATCTCTGCCTGTCTTGTTCTCAGTCTCTGGCTCCCTCTTCAGGGAATATAGCTATTAGGTTAGGGAGCCCTTGTTCCATCTCTTTTGGGGAAATTCATCTGGTCCACAGAGACAATTTCCAGCAAGATGCCACCTTCTGTACCTCATCCAAAGGGTGGAGCTCCTTATGAGAGCCAAGGGACTCTGTCATTTTGTTCATCCTAGGAACCAACTGGACCTGGCATTTGCATCTTATTAGTGAATGCATTAGACCTCAGTTTTCCCCACTAACAATGGGTCTACCAGATCCAGAGACAAGATAGTTAAAACTTCCTGAGAAGTTTGGGAAACAACTCAGAATGTTTTAAAACCTTCTGTGAAGTTCTTTGCTTTCATGTGAGAAATCTCAACCATAGAGTTTAAGTGATGTGGTTTAGACATCCGTCCAGAGCATTGAGAAACAATTCTAAAAGAAAGGAAGGATGAGAGTCTTGTGATACAGACAAGACTCGTGAGCTGAGGGATGTAGTGAGGAGATGGTTGACCAGAGCAGCGTGGGGAACTCATCAATGATGGGCAGGTAGAGGGCGAAGCCAAGACAGGACCAGGCAAGTGCTGCTGCCTGCATCCTTCGGGAGTCCATCCTGTATCCTTGTCCCTTTATAGGCAACTCTAGAGCATGAGAAGCTGGAGGCTGGTGTGACCAGAGGGGAAGTTGCTGCATGGTGTCTTGTTATGAGTTGCACATGTTGGGGTCCCTGGGGTCACACAGACATTCAGAGCATCCAAGAAGAGCCCAGTTGCTCATTTGTTGGGGCTGATTGGCTGGAAAGGTTTTGGCCAGTGACAGGAGGTGAGATGATGCTAGTGTCAGAGCCGAAGGACATGGAAAGATCTACAGATTAATAGTTCCTCCCACAGAGCAGATCTGATGCTCTGCTGCAGCTGTGCTGGTCACAGAGGGTGACACCTATGGGTGATGCCACAGCACTCTGAGCACACAGGCCCCACTGGAAACCGCATCCTGGGTGGAAAGGACCATGACATCATGTTGCTTGGACCGCTTCTGAGGAAATGATTCGTGAAAACGGAGGTGGGGGGAGCCAGGAGTTGCTGTCACTAAGGGACCGAGCTTAGCTGGTCTTCTACCATGAACAGATCTTTAGGGATCATGCCATTCCCTTTTGCCTTTCTTGGAGCAGACATTCCTAATGTTCTTCACAGGTGTTTTGACTGTGACATATCTACTGATGCCGTAGAGTCTTCAGTAGCCTGAGCTGTGTTTGATCAAAACTCAGATGGACAGAATGGAACTGGGAAAGTCTGGGACATGACAGACTTGACACGATAGATAGTCGGCTTTTAAATCACTGTTTCATTCATCAAACATTCACCAGTCCCTACTATGCCATTAAAATCTTGTTTAACAGTTGGGTATATAAATGAATGCACATTAGACATAGGGTGTCTCTATAAATCAGGAGCCTTAAATGTCCTTATTTTTTGGCCCAGAAAGTCTATAGCTAGGAAAATATCTTATGGGGGAAAAAACCTCATTTGTTGAAAAAGTTTTATGCATATAGATATTTGGTGAAGCATATTTATAGCAATTAAAAATCAAAAACAGTCCAAATGTGCTACAGTAGTGCATGACAATATTAATACACTAGGCTGATGGATGAGGAAATTAGGCAGCTCTTAAAAATACTGGAATGATTTGGAAAAGTCTTGTACTGTTAAGTGTAAAGAAAAATAAAAATTTGCATTCATATCGTGACTACAATTATGTCCCTTCCCTTTCCCACATACATGATAAAAAGAGATAAAAAGCAAGTAAGTAAATGGAACTATCATAAGCTTAGGGGAAAATGCACTTGAAAGAAATAAACCAAATTAATAGTCATTAGGTTTGGATAATAGAACTTTTCCTACCTTTAAGGGAAATTCATTTTATTCAGATTGTGCCTGAGTTCATTTATGCCACAATAAGACAGGAAGAATGTAGATGAACCCCTCCACCCCCGCTCCACATCCTTACTTGCATTTGCCATGCTGCCTACCCAACTTTCAGAAGTGAAACAATTCTTTATTCTTTTCTGTATTTTATATATATTTAAAATCAGCTTTAACTACTTTTGAGAGTATTCTACAGTCAACATTACAAATTATGATTTTAAAAAAGCCCAATTAGAATTTAAAACACTAGCAACATTGCTTTCTCTCCTCTTCTGTAAGACTCCCTCTTATGCAGTGGATGAAACTTTTTGAGAAGATGTGATGCATGAGTAGCAACAGGTATTTCCCCTCATGAGGGGACAAGCCCAAAGAAGAAAAGCCAACGAACTGTTGAGGGAAGGGGAGATATTTTAAGAAGAGTTGTTAATGATGTCATTGAGGTGCTAGACAAACCCTGGAAATGCCTTGACTTTACAATAAGGAAACAGGAAATGTTCTAGGATTCTTTAATAGCAAGGACTTCCTCTAAAATTTATTTACTTCCACAGTTTCTAAGGGCAAATTATTACTACAAGAGGTGAATTTGTTATCATATTTAGTTGTAAGTCATCTTTTAATTGTTATAAATAAGTTGTGACAAACACTGATATACAGATGACCTCATCATTTTGCTTATGTCCATAGGATAGATCTCTGGCAGAGAGTTTTTCTGTTTAAAGGGTAACAACAGTTTAAAGGTCACCATATCAGCTCCCAATTAGCCCAGCTAGAAGGTCTTGTAGGTCTTCATAGAACTGTTCAACTTCAGCTTCTTCAGCATCATGGTTGGGGCATAGACTTGGATTACTGTAATATTGAATGGTTTTCCTTGGAAATGAACCGAGATCACTCTGTCATTTTTGAAATGCAAGTACTGCCTTTTGGACTCTTTTGTTGACTATAAGTGCTACTCCATTTCTTCTAAGGGGTTCTTGCCCACAGTGGTAGATGTAATGTTCATCTGAATTAAATTCACCCATTCCCATCCATTTTAGTTCACTGATTCCTAAACGGTTGATGTTCACTCTTGGCATCTCCTGTTTGACCACTTCTAATTTGCCTTGATTCATGGACCTAACATTCCAGGTTCCTATACAATATTGTTCTCTATGTCATCGGACTTTCACCACCAGACACATCCACAGTTGGGCATCGTTTCCACTTTGGCTCAGCCTCTTCATTCCTTCTGGAGTAATTTCTCTGCTCTTCTCCAGCACTTTGGGCACCTACTGACCTGAGGGGTTCACCTTTCACTGTCATATCTATATCCCTTCTCATACTGTTCATGGGGTTCTCAAGGCAAGGATGTTGAAGTGGTTTGCCATTCCCTTCTCCAAACCAGGGACTAGCTATTTTGTGTCGGTTTCAGCCTGTTGATGGCGATGCCTGCAGGCACTTGCCTGGACTGCCCTTTTTGTGGGGGCCCCACAGATATTTCTCGAGCTGGAGCCAGTGTTGAAGCTGGACCGGCCATTGAGATTCTTATTATAAGACAAACCTCAACAACCATCAGGTGACTTTGAAAGACAAGGTTTGTTTCTCAGAGTCCCAGAGGGTACAGGGTCTCACAGAGAGAGAGCTCAGACCTGGGGCTCTGCCTCTGCTGGGGTGAGGGTGGGGTGCCCAGGGTTTTGCAGGTTCACTCTTTATTGGTGAATTTAAAAGATAAGAGAGAAAGTATAGAAGGGAAAAGTGAAGCCGCTCAAATGGTCAGTTATCTAGGTCATCCAGAAATTTCTAAAAGGGGAACTTCATGGGTAGGGCAGCCTGGCCTGTGATCTAGTTCTGTATAAGGTGATGTGCTTATTCAAGATGGGTGTCTTCAAAATGGATGCCTCATAATCAAAAGCTTAAGGTAGAATGTTTCAGGAATGAGCCAAAGTCTGAAAGGCCAGCCTCACTCCGGCCCCTTCTGCAGCTGAGAATTCCCCAGATCTGCTGTCCCGTTGCAGGGTGTGGTTTTAGCTTGAGGGGGCCTTCTCAAGACTCCATGGTATTATGGTGTAGGTCAGAGCTGTGTTGTCGGGACAGCTGGGGGTGGGTCCCAGAAGGTTCAGTTCTGTGGGGAGATGCTTGGTGTAGAGACCTGCTCTTGTGAAAAAGCGCCGCATGAACTTGTCACAGGGTCACACCAGCCTCTCACCTTCTCTCACTGGGGAAACTATTTCCCCATCAAGAAAGCAACACGACCGTTCTTGCAAATACGCTGAGCCTTTGTGGTGACCCAAAGCTTTCCTGGCTTCTGCCACTCACAGCATGATACCAACGCTGTGATGAAAAATACACCCGCTGCCTCGGTCTCCACAAGTTTCCATCCTCTAGTGTCCCAAGGCTGCCTATAAAGAGAGGGCACAGCTCAGACCCCAGCAGGAGGCTGCGACTTTGGGTCTCCGGGTCCAGCTCCACTGGCCCCACCTGACCCTCTCACCCGCCCGGCGTCATGGAGCTCCGCGGGGCCGCCCTGGCCGTCCTGCTGCTCACCACGGCCCTCTCTGCCCACACCTGCTCGGCCAGCCGTGAGTCTGTCTTCCCTTCCTTTAGGCCTGTCCCCCACTCTTGGCTGGGGCTTGGGCCACAGGGCCGAAGTCTTTGACCTGACCCCTTAAGCAGAGAGCTTCAGAGAGACTTCAGACACTATTTCCTGAGCAGAACTTTCCTTCCCAGGGGGGTTTGTAGCAGTTCTATTCTCTGGCTCTGAGAGACAGTGGTGCAGAGGCCCATTTTATGGATTCTTGGGAAAATGAGGCCCAGGCGGGAATCTGACAAAAGGTGGAATCTGTGTCCAGTGGGCTCCCACTGTTGTGGCCTTTGCTCTCCTCAAGAAACCAGTGGAGACTCCCCAGGGAGAGATAGAGAAAAAAATAAAGTTTGCTCGGAAAACTAAATTCTTCACAGAGAGACGTGGAAACACCACATCCGGACAGACAAAGCATGTGAAACGTCACAAGAGAGACCCAGAAATAAAAATGTCAAGGGAAAGAAGAAATGCCCCCATCCCCACCCCCAGCGCTGTCTCCTGCAGGTCTGCCTGACCCTCGAGGGGCAGCTGGCTGCCTTTCCCCCTGAACAAGGACTTAGCATGGTCTGTCCCGTCTCTCACAGTTGGTTCCATCACCCCAACGGACTGCTGCTTCTCCTTCGTCTCCCGGCAGATCCCGCGCAAATTAGTGGACAGCTATTATGAGACCAGCAGCCAGTGCTCCCAGCCCGGCGTCATGTAAGGGCCAGCCTTCCTGCCCGCCCTGGGGAAGGAGCCTGGGGGTCTGGCCTGAGGCACCTCCTCGGAGCTCAGGACACCAGGGGGGCCCCTGCCGTGTTTTCTCACCTGGTTTGGGGCCTGCAGAGCGTCCTGGGGGGTCTGCCCCTGGGCAGAGGGAGGAGAGGAGAGGGGTGACAGCAGGAAATTGTCCTCCCCTCTCATTTGCCAAACAACGATGCTGGCTCTCCGAGGGGACCCCCACAGGAGACCCAAGAAGGTCTGTGAACCCCAGGGTGAAGGAGACACGATATGAGCATGTGGACAGGCCCTGAGGTGTCCGGGGCAGAAGGAGGGGGGGTCCCTGGGGGCCCAGGATCCCCCCCACTGCACTCACCAGTGTGTAACCCTTCCGTTCTTCTCCACAGCTTCAAGACCAAAAGAGGCCGGCAGGTCTGTGCCGACCCCAGTGAGGACTGGGTCCAGGAATACATTACCGACCTGGAGCTGAATCCCTGAGTGGCCTGGGAGCTGCAGGGAAGATGTTCCCTCTATGGACAGTTGGGGAAGGAGGGCGATGACCCTGGGGCTCCAAAAGGCACCTCTTCTGTGGGTCACACCCCATCCCCAGCCACTCACTGGGGCCCTCCTTCACTTTAATGTCTCCTATTTAACCTTTGTCATTTATTTCCACCATGGAAGTGTGTGATGTCATGAATACCTGCTCTGACCCCCCCCCCCCCCCGCCCCCCGTCACCCTCTTCCCCACGCATCCCTCGCCTTCCTCCATAACTGTCCTTACTCTCAGTACATGGATCAGTCAGTGTGATTGGTCCTCTCCTGGCAGCCAAACAACAAATGCTGGTCGAGTGGTTTTGCCCAGGACCGTGATTCAAAATGTTGAAGGCTCTTCTATAAAAGGTAAACCAGCCTTTTCCTTGTGGTGACTCTCTTGATTTTGCTTTTCTAGCAGCCAGAATCATGGGTAGAGACTAATACGGGGTGAGGGGGGAGAATAGGAAAACATGAAAAGGGGCTGACCACGAGAAAGGAAACACATCCTAGAACGAGAACACCAGACATTCCCCTGGAGATACTGTCCTGGAAAGTTAAAACTGGCACATTAATTTTTTAAATTTATTTTTATTTAAAAAAAAATATTTCTTTGTTTGTTTATTTTTGTTTGTGTGGGATCTTAGTTCCCTGACCAGGGATTGAACCCATATTCCCTGTATTGGAAGGTGAATTCTTCACCACTGAACTGCCAGGGAAGTCCTGACATGTTATTTTATAACCAAATCATTATTTACCTACTTAAATGAAAACCAAGGTGGTGTGTATTTGTGAACACAATTGCATTTTTGTATATGATTTCCTCAAAATAATGGCTCACACTTGTTGAGGGCTTATCGAGTGCGAGGTTTTATGATCAGTGCTTATAGTAGTACTGTGCCAACTGCTTGCCTTGGTGACAGGTAAGCCAACCTTGCCTGCAGTCTAACAAGAATACCCTAGCCGCCAGTTGGTGGAGAGTCTGGCGCACCTTCGCCATTGTTCTGCACTCTGCTTTTTGGGGGAATATACTTCAAGCCTATATCTGAGCTGAGACTTGGGGGCTAGAGTGGCCAGAGTTAAATTAACAAATATGGGATGAAGAATTCTTTAGCGTAAGGATATCCCATGCAATTGTTGGGACATACTTATACAAAAATTATTTGTTGGGTATCTGAAGTTCAATTTTAATTAGGATTACTGTATTCTACCCGGTGACTCTACTTGGGGTGCACACCTCTCATTAAGGCTGCCTGTTTCCTGTTGAAGTTGGGTACCTAAGGATTGGCTTGAATGCAAGTACTTTGCAACATTGAATTCACATTAGAATCACTTGGTGGTGGTTTAGTTGCTCAGTCGTGTCCAAGTCTTTGTGACTCCATGAACTGTAGCCCACCAGCCAAGAATACTGGAGTGGGTTGTCATGCCCTTCTCCAGGGGATCTTCCCAACCCAGAGATTGGCAGGCAGATTCTTTACTGCTGAGTCACCGGGGAAGCCTCAGAATCACTTGGGAGAGCTTTTTGAAAACTTCATTGCCAGGAGCTCGCCTCCAAAGTTAGGGCTCTAATGAGATCTAGGTGAAACCTGGGCATCAGTGATTTTAAAATGTTAGTAGTGCACACCTAGTTTGAGAAGTGACGTTGGGGTGTAGTCATAGCCTGTTTTTGGCTGGTCTTGGGGGTTTCAGAGGTGAGACAGCTCTCTCCCGGTTTTTCAAGGCTTCTGATCTGTTTTTCTTGTCAGGTTCGTTGGATGGTTAATTAGCAGAAAATCTGTCCTGTCAGCTACTGTTACTTTCAGAACGGGATTTTAGGACTCCTCTCTCATAGCACAGTGCTGGGAGCTCTGGGCATCCCGTTTCCCTACCGCTCGCACCCATGTAACTGGTTCCGGGCTCCACACTGCCCTCTGCTGATGAAACGATGCCACAGGCGGGGAGGTTGCCCTGATCAGCTCCCTGCCTCCAAACGCATCCCACCAGCCCACCTCCTCACAGGGTACACGAGGGTTCATTTTGTTCACAGGATGAATTTCTTAAAGGAGGGGTCTGAGAACAGGATGAACTGGGCTGTTTAGGGATTCCACTTTTTGTCCTTCCTAGTCTCCCATCCTGTCATTTCTGCTTATATTAACATTAGCTTGGAGGGGAGAATTCTGCTTTTTCAGGTGACTGATTCTCAACCAGCAAGCAGAAAGGGTTTCTCTTAAGCAAACTATATTTTTCTTCCTTCTCTGCTACCGGAGGAGCCAATTTCAAGGTGAGCTAATCTCTTTCTTAGCCGGCTTTGCTGATTTATGCAAGAAGTAAACATTCTTCGGCACCCTGAGTTTTCCTTTTTGGTGTAACCTTGGTGAGGCAGATGGCCTTGGTGAGAATATATAAGAAACCATGGGGATGACCAGCTGTCGTGCTGGTTAGAGATGTCCTCCCTGACTTTGACCTCAGCTACTGCCCTCGGCCAAGTCCACTTTTGGGGTCTGTTGCCAGTTCGGGGTATTTTGAGTTGCTGTATCAGAAAAGCTGGCTCAATCTGACTTAACTGATAAAGGGAGCTTGCTAGTTCACATAATTGAAGTTTCAAGAAATGAATTACCTTCAGGCAAAGCTTGATCCTGTGGTCCATAAAGTATCACCATGCGTCTTTATAAATTTCTGATCTCCCTTCAATTTGGGAGCTTCTTCTAAGGACAGCTACTGCAGAGTGAGTCAGCTTGCTTGCAGTCCCCACCCTCCTTGAGACCCCTTTGTGGGGTTCCAAGAGAAAAACCAATGACCTCTCCACACAAAGGTGGAACCCCTCAGGTGGGCCACTCTTTCTTCTTCCTGCAGATGCGACTTTCTGAGCCAGACTGAGCAGGAGAGCGGAAATCAAGATCAGAGGCAGGGCAGAGAAAGGAGTGTGGGGGCAAGTGTGCTCTCACCACAGGGAGTGAGTTTTCTCGTGGCCGGACCACCCTGTGGAAGGTTCTGGAGCCTGAGCCTTCTTCTCAGTGACACTGCACAGATTGGGGAATCATATATCCCACCTTGTCTGGGGAAGACCCAGCTTTTGCCAGTGTGCCAGCATATTGTTAATAACAGTATCCTCTTGGACTCTCAAAATGGTCATTTTATCGATGGTAGGTCTACTGCTTGAAGGGTCTCCAACAGCAGGAGCCGGTGAGACGGTCTCAGGATTGATGTACACAGAGGTCCCCGACTGTGTGGGCAAAGGATGCTGAAGTCCAGTCTGCATGTCACCTCTACAGTCTTACACCCAACACAGGGTTGGGTGTGCTCCAAGAGGGAGCCTTTGCTTAATGCCCTCAGGCTAGCAAAGGCCCAGGTGTGCTACCAGTGGGGTGGGTGGAGGGAGAGATGAAGGATTCAGGCAAGAGTGGGGTGTCGACATCAGGGAACTAGGCAAAGAAAGGACCCACAAAACCCCTTCCATGCAAAGAAATGCATGCACTGCTCAAGAGAGCATCAGTGGCTTGTTGGTATTAAAAAAAGAGGCAGAGTTAACAAGTCAAATGAAACAGGGACTCCATCTGTGTGCAGTTAAGACCAGTTCTCTTAACTCCATTATCACCCCACATAGACCACCCTCTCCCCAGGACCCTAGAAGAATTAGGCCTTCAGAAGAGAAGAAGAGAAGGGATCCAGGACTAAAGCCTCCTCTTCCTACAAAACCCCTGAGCCTGATTTGCAGCAGTGGGGGGTGTGGAGGGGGCAAGAAGTGGAGATGAGATCAAATTTGAGACTGAAATTTTAAGCTGAAAGAATTTTTATTACTGAATGTGACCAGAAAGTTATGGGATCTGCCTCAAATGCTGTTAAGGGGGAACCAGTGGTGGGAGAAAAGTTCAGCATTTTGTGTTTATTTTCTGTAAGCGTCAGGATAGGACAGGCTATAGCTGAGTAACAAACAACCCCTCAATGGATTGACAAAATAAAAATTTCTCACTGGCACCAGATCTGATGTAGGTCAGATCATTGGTTCTCAAAATTGAGTGTGCACCAGAGTCACCTGGAGAGCCTGTCTAAGCAGAGTCCTGGTCCCCACGCGAGAAACTCTGATGCTACATGTCTGGGGTCTGGCTCAGCTCTGCTTTTCTCATGGGCTTTCAGGTGACGCTGATGCTGCTGGTCAATGAACCATATTTGAGTAGTACTGACCCCAGAGCGGCTTGCCTCCAGGTAGACTCAAGAATCCAGGCAACTTCCATCCTGTAGCTATCGATTCTGGAATGTGGAAGTAGGAGACAGAAAAGCCATACTGCTTTTAACTGTCCTGGCGCAGAAGTGACACACATCACTTCTGCTTGCAGTCCATTCAGAATTAGTCACAAGAGACAAAATCCATCTGCGATGCAGGGTAACATATGGGCTATTAATATTTAGGGAGCACTAATATCTCTGCCGGTTACTGTCAACAAGAGGTTTACTGATGAAAGCGGCGGTCCAAGATGAACGTTTTTTTGGCCACACCAGGTGGCTAGCAGGATCTTAGTCCCCCAGTCAGGGAATTGAACCTTTATTCTTGGCAGTAAGAACTGGGTCCCAACCACTGGGACACCAGGGAATTCCTGACCAATGTGAACTTGCAGTCTATGCAGATAGTTGCAACATCTACATATGAAAGGCATATTCGATATTGAGAGTTTTAAATTAATATCATTGACATCTTTTCACTCAACACATTTCTATCAATACTGCATCCTTTTCACTGGTTCCGTATTTATGCTATGACTGTACTGTGTGTGATTTTTTTTTTAATTTAGAATGCTTGTGCACTGTTTTTTGTTTGTTTGTTAGTTTGTTTTTGGCTGCACTGGGTCTTTGCTGCTGAGAGCAGGCTTTCTCTAGTTGGAGCCATTGGGGGCTTCTCCTTATCAGAGTGCACAGGCTTCTCATTGCAGTGGCTTCTCTTGTTGAGGAGCGTGGGCTCTAGGCTTCTGGGTGAAGCTTATGGGCTTCAGGAGGTGTAGCACACAGGCTCAGGAGTTGTGGCTCGAAGCCTTAGTTGCTCCTTGTCATGTGGGATCCTCCCAGATCAGGGGTCGAACCCTTGTCCCCTGCATTGGTAAGCAGATTCTTATCCACTGTGCCACCAGGGAAGCCCATGTACTATGATGTTTTAAACTATTCTCTTTCTCTCTCTTTTTGATGAATATATTTTTCTTTCATTGTTTTTGCAAGCTGGGCTGCAAGGACATCTGTGTGCCTACACCTTTATATCTTTACATAGTGTTTCTTGAAATAGATTCCTCAAAATAAGATAGATTGAAGAGTATGTACATTTTAAAATTTGCTAGAAACTGTCATTAGGCTTCAAAAATGCTTAACATCAAAATTCCACTTTTTAATACTAAAGAAATAGAGTGCTAGTGCTAAGTAGCTTCAGTCCTACCTGACTCTTTGCAACCCTGTGGAATGTAACCACATGGCTCCTCTGTCCATGGGATTTTCCAGGCAAGAACACTGGAGTGGGTTGCCATGCCCTCTTCCAGGGATCAAACCCTCATCTCTTATGTCTCCTCCATTAGCGGGTGGGTTCTTTACTACTACTGTCACCTGGGAAATAGCGTTTAAAACAAAACAAAGTAAGTAGGGCTTAACAAAAATTAATACACATTTGCATTTCTCACAAGCATGTAGAATTTCTCCCTCTGGAGTTTTACAACAGAGACTCTGATTTAGTCTAACTTTCTTATTCTGAAAAACATAATCTAGGCCAGGACTCAGGAAAGTTTTCCATGAAGCGTCAGATAGTGAACATTTTGGGCTTTGCAGGCATACAGACTCAGATGCAAGTATTCAACTCCGCCATAGTAATGGGAAAGCAGTCACAGACATACCATATGAAATGGAATGGGCATGGCTGTGTTCCTCTGAAACTTTATTTACAAAAACAGGAATTGTGTTCGATTTTAAATAAAATTTTTGGCAGTGCCACATGACATATTGGGATCTTAGTTCCCCAACCAGGGATCAAACTGGTGGCCCCTGCAGTGGAAGCATGCAGTCTTAACCACTGGGCCGCCAGAGAAGTCATGGCTTTGTGCTGGATTTGTTCTGAGGATTGTAGTCTGCTAAACCTGATCTAGATAATTGATCTAATAAATCATTTGTCCTTCATTATAGAAGTCTTATTGCTTGTATTGGCTGATTATCTTTTTCTTCTCTAATGTTAGCTGCTGATTTTGTCGAGTCAAGAATTATAGGAAAATGATATCCAGGTATCATGTTTATTGCTATATGTATTTTATTAAGAAGAGTGGTAAATCCTTATTGACTAATTCTGTGGGTTTTGGTCTTTTGGCTTCATGTAAATCACTTGGGAATTTGGGGGGAAATCTATATTTCCCAGATCCTAAGAAATTCAGTTGTGACCATTTTAAACAACTCTGCCAGATGTTTCTGGGCTGCTTGGAGAAATGCTGATATCAGCTTGCATTTTAGTTATATTATTTATTAGCTTTAAGACTGTGGGTGAGTTGTTTTAACTCTCTGAGCTAACATTTTTGCTTCTCTCAAATGGGGATACTTAGCTCTTAGTGAAATTGTTGGAACGTAGAGAATAATACATAGTTCTTAAGAAAGCCTGATTTAGGAGAAAAATAGATTTCAATGCATGAATATATATCAAGAATGAATTTACCTAAAGCATAGATTATACACTAGGTGCACACCAGTATTCTTGCCTGGGAAATCCCACAAACAGAGGAGCCTGAGGGGCTACAGTCAAAATGGGGTCGCAAAGAGCTGGGCATGACTTACTGACTAAACAATAGCAGAAACCATGTCATTACTCTTCTAAGACCCTGACTATCAAAATCTCACTTTTTGTTACTATAAAAATAGAGTTTAAAACAAAACAGAATAAATAGGAACAAAAATTAATATGCATTTGCATTTCTTATAAGAAATGCCTTACCAGTTTCCATAGAGAGAAATAGAATTTTCCCTTAAATATAAAGGCAGTTTAAATGCAGGTGAGGGACTTTCCTGGTGGTGCAGTGGTTGAGACTCCACACTTCCAGTGCAGGGGGTACAAGTTTGATCCCTGGTTGGGGAACTAAGATCCCACATGCCAGGCGGTATGACTGAAAAACAAACAAACAAAAAAAGAAAAAGTAAATGCAGATGAGAAAAATGAGTTACTAAAAGGTACAAACAAATTTCTAGGAACACCTGGACTGTCTGGAGGGCAGGAACGTAAGTGGAAGTTGTAGGATGCCATCCTCAAGTATCTTTGCAGGAGAAGGTCACACCTTGGCATTCAGAATGGCAGATAACAGGTGAAACTGATTGAGAACATTTTAGGAATATCCTCATGACCAAAGGAGACAGGAGCCTGGAATGGTCTGGGATGGGGATGACCAGCCAGTGAAAGAGGATTTCAATGCGGATTTGCTGGCATTCTGATGCTCAGACAGGTGAGGCCACGGGACACTGAGGTTATAAGATGTACAAGAGCAGTGCTGGTGACCAGGACACACAGATACTAAGGACCACACTGAGCAAGTAAGTGCAAGGATCTCGGTGGGAAGAAGAGACAAAATGTGTAGCAGTCAAGTCCAGTTCATCACTTTTGCCAGAATCTTAGAGAGACCAAGTTTTATCCTCTTCCTCAGGGAAAGTCTGAATCAAAGGTTCCAGCCCCAGAGCCCATCTCCTAACTGTATCCTAACTGCTCATCATTCCAGGACAGCAGTTGGCATTTCCCAACTCATGTCACCCACATCCCAAGGATCAGGGTCACTCTCCTGGAGCTAGGCCTCCGGTCCTGCTAGATGTCTGTGTGCTGCCTTGGAATGGGGTATCTGCACCCTTGCTCCTGCTCCTTTGGAGTCTTGCCCTAATAAAGGCTGCTGCAACAGGCATCCTATGTGCTACATAGTCATTCATTTTTTTTTTGCTTGACCAAGGTCATATTCACGAATGCTTGAGAAAATATTCTCGTGCCTTCTGCCCTGTCTAAAGACAGACATGGAAGGAGGAAAGGAGCTAGCTGGGAGGAATTTGCCTCTGATCTGTTGGTTTCCTAAGTGTCCTGTATTTATGGACCCACTGCAGTGTGCACATATGGTCCTGCTAGCTAAAGAAGGTCCACCAGAATGCCTAAATAGAAAGAAGGACACAGCCTGAATAATGCCATAGAAACAGTTTATTTTGGACACAAGCTCTTTAGAAAGCAATCATTCCACCATTTTAAGATCTTCATCTTCCAGGGCTCCAATTCCAGGATTAGGAAATAGCCAGGAGTGTTTTGTCACCATGCCATGCATCGAATTCATGGATTCATGAGAAATCTTCTGGTGCTGGTCTCCAGGCATGCTCAATAAACCTCCAGTCCAGCTTTCCCACGGCCACCATAGTCACCCTTCTAAAATACAGATTTGATCATGACGTAAACCGTGCATGGGCTTCCCTGGTAGCTCAGCTGGTAAAGAATCTGCCTGCAATGCAGGAGACCTGGATTTGATCCCTGGGTTGGAAAGATCCCCTGAAAAAGCAAACCGCTACCCCCTCCATTATTCTAGCTTGGAGAATTCCATGGACTATTCCATGGTGTCACAAAGAGTCAGACACGACTGAGTGACTTTCATGTTCACTTAACTGTGCTTAAAAACATCCAGCAGTTGACCAAACTCTTCAGCAGGAAGCTGTCTTTCCTCATTGGACTCTGGCATGGATGACCCTCCACTACCCCCGGAGATGTACAACCTCTTTCTACCACCATCACCTCCCCATCTTCAATGGAGGACCCACACTCCTTCCACCCTCTCAACTGCACCGTCCTCCTCCAGGTAATTTCTGCATCCTTTATGCCCTCCTTCGATGCTTTCTACTCTCCGACAACTTTCCCAATCACTCTCCCTTGAGGCAAAGCCAATAACTTCTCTCTTTGTTCCCACAGATCTTAGGCAAACTATATGTAAAGCACTCTTCACACCAGGCTGTGATTATTTATCTAGGTAATGTCTCCCTCACCCTGTTGTTCTTGTCTTTTTGTTGCAACTCTAACACCACACCTGCCTGACACAGGAGATACTCTGTCCCATGGGGTTCCCTTTCCCTTTCTTCCTCCTCCAAGGATGACCCATTTCCAGGAAAACTTTAGCTTTGCAGGGGTGGGGGTGAGGAGAAGGAAAGTGGGATGCCCTTGGTTAAGAGTAACCTGTGAAAGAATTCCCTGATGGTTCAGTGGTTAAGAATCCAACTTCCAATGGAGGGGACCAAGGTTTGATCCCTGGTCAGGGAACTAAGATCCCACACGCCCTGGGGAAACTAAGCCGGCATGCTGCAACAAGAGAGAAGCCCAAACAACACAACAAAAATCCTATATGTGGTAACTGACTCGGTGCAGCCAAAATAAATAAATATATATTTTTTAAATGACCTGTGCATCTACGGTCGTGGATACATGTCTCATCTGGACTCATCAGGGCCCTCCTGGGATAGGGCTCCTCTGCAAGGAGGAGACTTTAGATGATGCAGCCAGCTGTCCTTCTGCCACGTTTCCAGCCTCTTTCTCTTGGGGTTTTCCAGATTCCCATGTGCAGTAGACATGTGAGCAGCCCTCTGTTCCAGCAAAGTCCACTGGGGTGCTGTTGGCACCCTTGGCCAGCTCTTGGCTGATTTATACTCACCTTGAAGACAGGCTTTTTTGGAAAAAAGACAACCTCTTTAACAAGTGGTGCTGGGAAAACTAGTCAACCACTTGTAAAAGAATGAAACTAGAACACTTTCTAACACCATACACAAAAATAAACTCAAAATGGATTAAAGATCTAAATGTAAGACCAGAAACTATAAAACTCCTAGAGGAGAACATAGGCAAAACACTCTCCAACATAAATCACAGCAAGATCCTCTATGACCCACCTCCCAGAATATTGAAAATAAAAGCAAAAATAAACAAATGGGACCTAATGAAACTTAAAAGCTTTTGCACTACAAAGGAAACTATAAGTAAGGTGAAAAGACAGCCCTCAGATTGGGAGAAAAATAATAGCAAATGAAGCAACAGACAAAGGATTAATCTCAAAAATATACAAGCAACTCCTGAAGCTCAATTCCAGAAAAATAAATGACCCAATCAAAAAATGGGCCAAAGAACTAAACAGACATTTCTCCAAAGAAGACATACAGATGGCTAACAAACACATGAAAAGATGCTCAACATCACTCATTATCAGAGAAATGCAAATCAAACCCTCAATGAGGTACCATTACACGCCAGTCAGGATGGCTGCTATCCAAAAGTCTACAAGCAATAAATGCTGGAGAGGGTGTGGAGAAAAGGGAACCCTCTTACACTGTTGGTGGGAATGCAAACTAGTATAGCCACTATGGAGAACAGTGTGGAGATTTCTTAAAAAACTGGAAATAGAACTGCCATATGACCCAGCAATCCCGCTTCTGGGCATACACACTGAGGAAACCAGATCTGAAAGAGACACGTGCACCCCAATGTTCATCGCAGCACTGTTTATAATAGCTAGGACATGGAAGCAACCTAGATGTCCATCAGCAGACGAATGGATAAGGAAGTTGTGGTACATATACACCATGGAATATTACTCAGCCGTTAAAAAGAATTCATTTGAATCAGTTCTAATGAGATGGATGAAACTGGAGCCCATTATACAGAGTGAAGTAAGCCAGAAAGATAAAGACCAATACAGTATACTAACACATATATATGGAATTTAGAAAGATGGTAATGATAACTCTATATGCAAAACAGAAAAAGAGACACAGATGTACAGAACAGACTTTTGCACTCTGTGGGAGAAGGTGAGGGTGGGATGTTTCGAAAGAACAGCATGTATATTATCTAAAGTGAAACAGATCACCAGCCCAGGTTGGATGCATGAGACAAGTGCTCGAACCTGGTGCACTGGGAAGACCCAGAGGAATCGGGTGGAGAGGGAGGTGGGAGGGGGGATCGGGATGGGGAATATGTGTAACTCTATGGCTGATTCATATCAATGCATGACAAAACCCACTGAAATGTGAAGTAATTAGCCTCCAACTAATTAAAAAAAAAAAAAAAAGACAGGCTTTTTGCAGATGTAGCCCAATCCATTGCTGCAGCATTTCATTCCCTTGGGACAGGAATCATCTCCTGAGCACCCATTAAGACAAATCCCTGGAGAATCTTTGGGCACCTCTGGGCAGAATCCAGGTCTCTGCTTTCCTGAAACACAGGGTGATTTTTGTGGAGCCTGGAATGCAGACTGAGACAGGTTTGAGAACTGAGGCTGGAAGTCTGAAACCCTCATTGCTGGCAGGACTCCCGCCTCTCCCGTCGCTTCCTTTCGGCTCTGGGCTCCTCCTTCAGCCTCCGCTGCTCCTTTCTCGCTCTTAAGGCCAGAGTCTGTGCCTTCAGAGAGAGTTCTTCCTGCTCCCAAAGCTACACAGACTCAGAAGACAAGAAACCTGTATAATAGCCCTCTTTTTCTTGCTGCATAAGATCTTAGAGAAGTCCCTGCTTACAGAGATCTCCGTCTCTCCACTCACACACCCTGTGTTTGTTCTGCAGGTTCCTGTGGAGTCCCACTTCCAGGCACATGTCCTAACTAGAGAGGACCTTATACTTTACCCACAACTTTTTTTTAGTTAAATTATTTGTTTTTAATTGCTTTACAGTATTGTGTTGGTTTCTGCCAAACATCAACATGAGTCAGCAATAGGTATACCTATGCCCCCTCCGTCTTGAACCTCCCTACCTGTCCCACCCCTTTAGATGATAACAGAGTCTGGTTTGAATTCCCTGAGTCATAGAGCAAATTCCCATTGGCTATCTATTTATCTATTTTACCAACAGATGGGTTGGTAATCAGATCCAACCCAATCCGATAAAGAGAATTGGAAACAGGATAAATGCTCATTCAGATCAAAAGAAATGTGTCTGATTAATGTTGACTCTCCACTCTGCAGTGGGGACACAGCTGATTCCAGGCCAAACCATCTCCAAGTCTAACACTGGCCTCTGAGCCTTCTCTGCTGTCAGGAAGGATTCACTTCAAAGCACCCTCACCTTTGACAGGAGGTCTCTGAGCACAGGCCACCTCCAGCCCCATGATGATGAAAGCCACCAGAACGAAAATGGTGCCTGTCTTCATGCTGGCCTCTGGTGTGGTGCAGGGCAGACCCCAGCCCCTGCTGATACTCTCAGTGTCACCAGAAAGGAGGGTGGGGCAGGAGGCAGTAGAGCAGGAAGCGTATCAAACAGAAGCTCTCCAGAGAGTGCCCTCAGAAGTTCTAATTTATTGTTCTACTTCACAACTGGTTTCTTAGACTTGGGAATGGTTTCTTGGATATGCAAATACCAAACTGGAGAGTTTGGAAATACTTTTTAACTCTTCATTTATTACTCCATCACAACTTGGCCCTGGTTTCCCTGGTGCCTTTAGGAACCGTGGTCAAAAGTGTTGCAGGAAGGGGGACCACTTCCAGGGTCCGAAAGTGAACTCTTGTCTAATACTCGAAAATGAATTGTCTGAGGAGACACACATGCTGACAAAGTAAGAGACTTTATTGGCAAGTGATGCCCAGGTGTAGAAGAGTCCAGGATCACTGCTCTGCCTCTTGACTCACAGTCCTGGATTCTATGGTGATGAGAGTGAGTTTCCAGATGTTCTGGCCAATCATTCTGACTCCAGCTCCTTCCTGGTGACATATGCATTGCTCAGCCAAGATGAATTTCAGTGAGGAGGATTCCGGGAGGTAGGTAGGACTTGTGGTGCCTCCTTTTGTCTTTTCCCAAATTCTCCCTGTTGGTGATGACGTGTTACTTCCGTGTTCCTTACCAGGACCTCCTGTCATAAAACAACTCATGCAACTGGTTACTATAGTGCGTGGCTAGGGTGGGCGATTTCAGTCAATATTTCCCTTACGACTCTCCCCTAAGAGAGTTCATACTCAAGATACTTCTTGAGTTGGGAATTGGGAATTGGGGTGGAGTTTTCTTTCTTCCGTAACTACTTCCAGCTGAGAATGGGTATGCCGCTGCTGTTGCTAAGTCGCTTCAGTCGTGTCTGACTCTGTGTGACCCCATAGAGGGCAGCCTACCAGGCTCCTCCGTCCCTGGGATTCTCCAGGCAAGAATACTGGAGTGGGCTGCCATTTCCTTCTCCAATGCATGAAAGTGAAAAGTGAAAGGGAAGGCGCTCAATCGTGTCTGACTCTTAGAGACCCCATGGACTAAAGCCTGCCAGGCTCCTCCGTCCATGGGATTTTCCAGGCAAGAGTACTGGAGTGGGTTGCCATGGCCTTCTCCAGAGAATGGGTACAGTCCTGCCTAAAAACTAGCAATAGCAATTTAGCCTGAAACTGTTGGAGATGAAACAGGGGCCAAACAGGAGGGCTAACAGGATAGTCATCACTGGGCCCAGAAAAAGAAGGTAAAATTTGGGGTGAGGACTGAAGGATGTGTGACTTTCTTCTGATTGGTTGCTGGCGAGGTAACAGGGTAGTGCTCCAGGAATCTTGCATTCAGCCTTAAGTTACCATCCCCCACCAGGGTGGGGGCTCAAGTTCAGCAGAAGAGCTCAAAGATATTGTTATGCATATTCCTTGGGTAGGAACCAGGACCTGCCCCTAGGTAGGAACCACTTGACTGCTCCTCCTCTGCATTCCCTCCCTTCCCTGATTAGTAATTGTCTGAATCTGCCCTTTGGAACTCAGAGAAGGTCAAGGAAGTAGAATAAAGCTTACATCCTACAAACAAGAAATGGGACACAGAAAGGATTTGTACTCCAGAATCCCAGAGTCCTGTAGTTTTAATTCAGAGAACTGAACAACTGTAGTTCTGACAACTTCCTGTCAAAATGGAGCATAGTGCTGCCTCAATTTGGAGAATAGACACTGAATTGGAAGTATGTCTGAGTTCCAAGTCCCAGATCTGAGTCTTGTTTAATTAAAATCTCAGTCCCTTCATCTGCCACTTTGATGTAACAGACCCAATCAGAAGTAGTTGGAGGAGTAATAACTAGAATTTTAATAGACAAAATAGATCTCCTTCCTTTTCAGAAGATTAAGCCTGAAACCCAGTCTGGACCTGGCACTTGGGGAGACTTGTAGCCAAGTAGCCAGTTGTCTAGTTTTATCTAAGTAGGTTTTAACTTTTAATGTGGTATCAACATATAGATAACAGGTGCTTTTGGTCATCATACGTGTCTCTTGTTTTTGTTAATGTATGATCTAAAGCAATTTCCTTTATCTAGAAATGTAATAGTTACAAGAGGAACCCTTTAAAAAGTAAAGTTGCTAGATGCCAGCAGACATCATTTTGAGAATGTCCGGTGGCACCCAAGACTGACACAGCTCAGAAAACTCAAGTTCTTAACAATACAAGGGCTTGTCTGAAATCACACTCATAGTGTCACCCAGGAATTTCCTTGGATGTCTGAGCCATAGCTACTCCATTTTGACTTTCAATTGTAATATTCTCCTTAATAGCCAAAGCAGATGTCAACATTAACAATGTTGGTGTTTCTCTAGGTAAGAGAAGATGCAAGAAGTAGGACCCATAAAATAGCCTCCTGAAAATGTCTAACTATCTGAAGGCCAATTCTGCCAGCTTTTCCCAGAGCACAGAGGGCCTCGTTCCTGATCGCCACACTGAACTCCTTTCAGGGGTGTTGAAGGTCAGAAGCTGCAGTGATCCTAAGTTAATCTTTGCAGAGGTAGATGGCAAGTGCCAGTTTCCAGTTGGCAGGACCCCTTCATGATCATAAATTTGGGGGGTGCCTTTCATGACTATTTTGCCCATGGTTCTGAGACTGCTCATTCCCAGGTCTGGCAAAGATTTCATTGATAGGCCACTCAATGCACTGTTACTATAAAACAGTACCCAAAACTCTCTAGATCACCTGTCTATAATAGCCTCTTATGGCCCAGGAAAATGTTTTCCCTGTTCCTTCTTCCCATATCTATTAATACACAATTATAACTATTGATTTTATATAAAACTATTTATTTCATCAGAAGCTCAGTCACACATTTGATAATGTAAGAAACAGCAATTTTGTAAAACAGGTGAAATACAAATGACATAGCTAGCAGTATCATTAAAGTCATAAATAAGAATTAAGCCAAGAACTTCCATTAGGTGCAGTCCAGTGTATCCCAGGTCATTTGACTTAGTCTGTTCTATCCCAATCCTTACCTTTCAGGCAAATTATATACTGGCATTGTCCATAAGCATACAACCCAGTTTCCTAGTGTTACTACACTGATTATCTTTAGTATGATTTAATTCTTCCCAACATAAAGGAGACTTTACACTTAAATTACATTCAGTTCAGTCGCTCAGTCGTGTCCGACTCTTTGCGACACCATGAATCACAGCATGCCAGGCCTCCCTGTCCATCACCAACTCCCGGAGTTTACTCAAACTCATGCCCGTTGAGTCGGTGATGCCATCCAACCATCTCATCCTCTGTCATCCCCTTCTCCTCCTGCCCCCAATCCCTCCCAGCATCAGGGTCTTTTCCAATGAATCAACTCTTCACATGAGGTGGCCACAGTATTGGAGTTGCAGCTTCAGCATCAGTCCTTCCAATGAACACACAGGACTGATCTTCTTTAGGATGGACTGGTTGGATCTCCTTGCAGTCCAAGGGACTCTCAAGACTCTTCTCCAACACCATAGTTCAAAAGCATCAATTTTTTGGCACTCATCTTTCCTCACAGTCCAACTCTCACATCCATACATGACCACTGGAAAAACCATAGCCTTGACCAGATGGACCTTTGTTGGCAAAGTAATGTCTCTGCTTTTTAATATGCTATCTAGGTTGGTCATAATTTCCTTCTAAGGAGTAAGCATCTTTTAATTTCATGGCTACAATCACCATCTGCAGTGATTTTGGAGCCCCCCAAAATAAAGTCTGACACTGTTTCCACTGTCTCCCCATCTATTTCCCATGAAGTGATGGGACCAGATGCCATGATTTTAGTTTTCTGAATGTTAAGCTTTAAGCCAACTTTTTCACTCTCCTCTTTCACTTTCATCAAGAGGCTTTTTAGTTCATCTTCACTTTCTGCCATAAGGGTGGTGTCATCTGCATAACTGAAGTTATTGATATTTCTCCTGGCAATCTTGATTCCAGCTTGTGCTTCTTCCAGCCCAGTGTTTCTCATGATGTACTCTGCATATAAGTTAAATAAGCAGGGTGACAATATACAGCCTTGACGTACTCCTTTTCCTATTTGAAACCAGTCTGTTGTTCCATGTCCAGTTCTAACTGTTGCTTTCTGACCTGCATGTAGGTTTCTCAAGAGGCAGGTCAGGTGGTCTGGTATTCCCGTCTCTTTCAGAATTTTCCACAGTTTATTGTGAGCCACACGGTCGAAGGCTTTGGCATAGTCTATAAAGCAGAAATAAATGTTTTTCTGGAACTCTCTTGCTTTTTCTATGATCCAGCAGATGTTGGCAATTTGATCTCTGGTTCCTCTGCCTTTTCTAAATCCAGCTTGAACATCTGGAAGTTCACGGTTCACGTATTGCTGAAGCCTGGCTTGGAGAATTTTTAGCATTACTTTACTAGCGTGTGAGATGAGTGCAATTGTGCAGTAGTTTAAGCATTCTTTCAGATTGCCTTTCTTAGGGATTGGAATGAAAACTGACCTTTTCCAGTCCTGTGGCCACTGCTGAGTTTTCCACATTTGCTGGCATATTGAGTGCAGCGCTTTCACAGCATCATCTCTCAGGATTTGAAATAACTCAACTGGAATTCTATCACATCCACTAGCTTTGTTCATAGTGATGCTTTCTAAGGCCCACCTGACTTCACATTCCAAGATGTCTGGCTCTAGGTGAGTGATCACACCATTGTGATTATCTGGGTCGTGAAGATCTTTTTTTGTACAGTTCTTCTGTGTATTCTTGCCACCTCTTCTTAATATCTTCTGCTTCTGTTAGGTCCATACCATTTCTGTCTTTTATCAAACCCATCTTTGGTGAAATGTTCCCTTGGTATCTCTACTTTTCTTGAAGAGATCTCTAGTCTTTCCCTTCTGTTGTTTTCGTCTATTTCTTTGCATTGATCGCTGAGGAAGACTTTCTTATCTCTCCTGGCTATTCTTTGGAACTCTGCATTCAAATGGGAATATCTTTCCTTTTCTCCTTTGCTTTTTGCTCCCCTTCTTTTCACAGCTATTTGTAAGGCCTTCTCAGACAACCATTTTGCCTTTTTGCATTTCTTTTCCATGGGGATGGTCTTGATCCTTGTCTACTGTACAATGTCACGAACCTCCATCCATAGTTCATCAGGCTCTCTGTCTATCAGATCTAGTCCCTTAAATCTATTTCTCACTTCCACTGTATAGTCATAAGGGATTTGATTTAGGTCATACCTGAATGGCCTAGTGGTTTTCCCTACTTTCTTGTTTAAGTCTGAATTTGGCAATAAGGAGTTCATGATCTGAGCCACAGTCAACTCCTGGTCTTGTTTTTGCTGACTGTATAGAGCTTCTCCATCTTTGGCTGCAAAGAATATAATCAATCTGATTTCAGTGTCGACCATCTGATGATGTCCATGTGTAGAGTCTTCTCTTATGTTGTTGGAAGAGGGTGTTTGCTATGACCAGTGAGTTCTGTTGGCAAAACTCTATTAGCCTTTGCCCTGCTTCATTCTGTACTCCAAGGCCAAATTTGCCTGTTACTCCAGGTGTTTCTTGACTTCCTACTCTTGCATTCCAGTCCCCTATAATGAGAAGGACATCTTTTTTGGGTGTTAGTTCTAAAAGCTTGTAGGTCTTCATAGAACCGTTCAACTTCAGCTTCTTCAGCATTACTGGTTGGGGCATAGGCTTGGATTACCGTGATATTGAATGGTTTGCCTTGGAAACGAACAGAGATCATTCTGTCATTTTTGAGACTGCATCCAAGTACTGCATTTCAGACTCTTTTGTTGACCATGATGGCTACTCCACTTCTTCTCAGGGATTCCTGCCCACAGTAGTAGATATAATGGTCATCTGAGTTAAATTCACCCATACCAGTCCATTTTAGTTCGTTGATTCCTAGAATGTCGACATTCACTCTTGCCATTTCCTGTTTGACCACTTCTAATTTGCCTTGATTGATGGACCTAACATTCCAGGTTCCTATGCAATATTGCTCTTTACAGCATCGGACCTTGCTTCTATCACCAGTCACATCCACAACTGGGTATTGTTTTTGCTTTGGCTCCATCTCTTCATTCTTTCTGGAGTTATTTCTCCAGATGATCTCCATTAGCATATTGGGCATCTACCAACCTGGGGAGTTCCTCTTTCAGTATCCTATCAATTTGTCTTTTCCTACTGTTCATGGGGTTCTCAAGGCAAGAATACTGAAGTGGTTTGCCATTCCCTTCTCCAGTGGACCACATTCTGTCAGAACTCTCCACCATGACCCGACCATCTTGGGTGGCCCCACACGGTGTGGCTTAGTTTCACTGAGTTAAACAAGCTGTTGTCCATGTGATCAGAATTGTCTAGTTTTCTGTGATTACGGTTTTAGTGTGTCTGCTCTCTGATGCCCTCTTGTAACACCTACCATCTACTTGGGTTTCTCTTACCTTGGACGTGGGGTATCTCTTCACGGCTGCTCCAGCAAAGCGCAGCCGCTGCTCCTTACCTTGGACGAGGGGTATCTCCTCACGGCCGCCCCTCCTGACCTTGGTGGAGTAGCTCCTCTCGGGCCTCCTGCGCCCACGCAGCAGCCGCTCCTCAGAGGTGGGATTGCTCCTCTCGGCCACCTCCCCTGGCCTCGGGCGTGGGGTAGCTCCTCTCGGGCGCGGCCCCTGACCTCCGGCGTGTGGTAGCTCCTCTCGGCCGCAGCCCCTGACCTCCGACGTGGGGAAACTCCTCTGCGCCGCTCCTGCGCTGTAGCAGCCTGGCGCTCTTGGTCGCCACCCCTGACCTTGGGCAAGGGGTAGCTTCTCACGGCTGCGCCCCGTGCGCCTCTGCGCTGTCCGTCGCTAGTGTAATCTACCTAAGTCCACCCATAATTGTGGGAGATTTTATTCCTTGGCTGAAACTGCTTATTGCTCTGATTTAGTTTGAGAAATCAGACAGATGAAAACTCATATTTATGGCCAGGGTCAGAGCAGACATTATTAATTGGCCAGGTGAGATGTTTCCATCTAATGATATCAAAGTGATATGAACATGACTATAATTTTTTTAAGGTAAATTTCATCATGGCCAACCAATTAAAGCTTTGGAGTGGAGAAATTCACCAAGGAAACCCAGAAGCACTAGATATAAGTAATTGGCCAGAAAGCCAACAATTGGATTGATTTCTAAAACTAGCATGGGATCATGCCTATGATAGAACAACATTTGATTCATATACAAGGGTCCAAGAAGTCAAGAAAACCTCAGAAATGATCGTGCAAGTCAAGCTGAAGATCTTGGGGGAGCTGTCTACTTCTGATAGTGTCTTCTTCTTATCCCAGTGTGAGTGGAGTTTCTCTGTTTGAGAATCACTTTAAAGTAATTTTGAAGTCAGTCATCCTTTCTATAGGCAAGTCCTGTGCAAGGGCCCTTTGTGAGTGGAAATTACTTCAAGAGTCAATTTCCTTCAGTTTCACTGTGCATGAGATAAGAGTGCCTTAGAGACAGATAAGTGTCCTCTGTCCAAGTTGGAGGTAGTCCTTTAAATTACGTCTTTTCCAATATGCATACTCTCCTGGTTGCAAGTCTTGGGGCATCTGATACAGTTTACCATACAATATAACCTAAGGTGATTTATTACTCATTTGGTAATACTTTCCATGTAACTTAACATACCAAATGAACCTAATTCATTTAATATATCTCTTTGGGATGTTTCGGGGGCCTTTCAAAGCATCCCAAAGTTAGCTAGAAGTCAAGAGGACTTCATTAGAGTTTCATTCAGGAAGTTTTGTTAAAAATATCCCAAGAATCTAGAACACTCAGTCATATAGAATCATGGATCACTGTGAAACTGTGGTTATTTACTTAGCCAGCGCTGGTGGGTATGTAAGTTAGCTTGCTGATATATTACAGTGAGCATAAACTGAGGCTCAAAGTCTAGTGGAAGTCAACTCTGCCATCTTGGCCCTAGTTGGTTCTACCAGTTTCCATCATATCCTGTGGACTGTTCTCTTAAATGTTGTGCCCTGCCCCCTTCTCTCCTGTTTCACTCCCCACCTCAGAGACTTGGCTTCCATACTCTTACAGGAAGCAGAGGGGCATCAACCCTGCCTGTGAAGGAGTAAAAATCCCTGGATGCCTGATCTAGGGGCCCCAGGGGCAGGACAGCTGCTTGTTTTAATCTGTATGGGCTGGAATTCTCAGGTAGCCATAATCTTTATGTGGAACTGTTGGAAGTGCTTCCATAGCCTTTCTATGAATCTCTTAATGATGAAGTGCTTTTTGGAACATATCAGAGTAGGAATGTGAATGTGAGTGTGTTAGTTGCTCGGTTTTGTCCAACTCTTTGCGAGTCCATGGACTTTAGCCCACCAGGCTCCTCCATCCATGGAATTCTCCAGGCAGGAATACTGGAGTGGGTTTCCATTCCCTTCTCCAGGGGATCTTTCCGACCCAGGGATCAAACCTGAGTCTCCCGCATTGCAGGAAGGTTCTTTATCATCTGAGCCACCAGGGAAGCCCACAGAAGTGTCTATAAAGGATAAAAGACTTAAAAGACATGGTTAAATATCTGATTACAGTGCAATCAATAAAGAAACTTGGTTACAGTAACCAGAATTATGAATGATTATATTTAACATAGCACAATGGTAAAGAATCTGCCTGCCAATACAGGAGACACAAGAGATGTGGATTCAATCCCTGGGTCTAGAAAATCCCTGGAGTAGGAATTGGAAACCCACTCCGGTATTCTTGCCTGGGAAATCCCATGGTCAGAGGAGCCTGACAGGTTACAGTTCATGGGGTCACAAAGAGTCAGACACAACTGAGCTCAAGCAAGCACAAGCACAAGAACCAAATAATCATAGTTAAATATTCCTCTTTAAGATACCTTGTTGTTTTTCAGCTGCTAAGCTCTGTCTGACTTTGCAATCCCATGGACTGCAACACACCAGGCTTACCTCTCCTTCACTACCTCCTGGAGTTTGTTCAAACTCATGTCCGTTGAGTCAGTGATGTCATCCAATCATCTCATCCTCTGTCACCCTTTCTTCTCATGCCCTCAATCTTTCCCACCATCAGGGTCTTCTCCAATGTGTTGGCCCCTTGCATCAGCTTCAGCATCAGTCCTTCCAATGAATATTCAGGGTTTATTTTCTTTAGGATTGGCTGGTTTGATCTCCTTGCTGTCCAAGGTACTCTCAAGAGCCTTCTCCAGCACCACAACTTGAAAGCATTAATTCTTCGGTGCTGAGCCTTCTTTATGGTCCAACTGCCACATCTGTACTTGACTACTAAAAAAAATCATACCGTAGACTATGGTTAGTTCTATACTTGGTATCATTGATCAGTTCAGGAAAATTCAAGATTTAAAAGGGAAAATCAATTTTAAAGTGTAACTCACAAAATTTTTGTGTACCTGCCTCTGGGTGCTACCACTCCATCCCCAAGACCATTCCTAGCCTTTGTCAGCAAAGTCATATCTTTGCTTTTTAATATGCTGTCTAGGTTTGTCATAGCTTTTCTTCCAAGGAGCAAGTGTCTTTTAATTTCATGGCTGCAGTCACTGTCTGCAGTGATTTTGGAGCCCAAGAAAATTTGTCACTGCTTCCATTTCTTCCCCTTCTATTTGCCATGAAGTAATGAGACCAGATGCCATGATCTTAATTTTTCTTAATATTGAGTTTCAAGCCAGCTTTTTCACTCTCCTCTTTGATTCTCATCAAGAGGCTCTTTAGTTCCTCTTCACTTTCTGCCTTTAGAGTGATTTTATCTGCATGTTTGAGGCTGTAGATATTTCTCCTGGCAATACTGGCTCCTGCTTGTGATTCATCCAGCCCGGTATGCAAGATACTTCAAAGGCCCTCTAAATTATCCCAAATTTACTTGGAAATCAAAAGAACTTTAATTAAAATTTGGTATTTGGGACACTTGTCAAAAAGTTTTAAAAGCACGTGGTCAAATAAGATCGTTAGTCACTGTGAAACAATACTTATTCCCTATTGAAAGTAACAAGAGATCACAAAAGCAAATGCAAATCATTTAGAGGCAAATAAACACAGTATCTGTTGTCAAAAGCAGCATTTCTAGAATACTTTGGAGGGAGAAACCAAATCCAGTCTTGTTCTAATCCATTTACCCAGCTAAATTCAATCCAATCTTAGAAAATCCTGATTGTACATAACTCTTTTTAGTACTTTTTCATTCCTCAATCTACTAGGACTTGTTCCCTCAGGGTCAGAAAGCCGTTTGAACAAGCTTGCTTATACTCACTGTATATGCAGAAAAAACTAGTTTTGAAACCAGTTTTTAAGAGTTTTGTTAAAACCAACTTTATCTTATGTCTAAACAAAATGGTGACCACACAATGTTACCCCATGTCACAAGGCAGAATGGCCATCACAAACCACAACACAGAGCTCAAAGTATAAAATACACACAGATCCAGCTGTCCTCATCAAACATTTCCTAAAATATAAGATTGCAGTCTCTCAGGAAACCTCCTTCAGAGACACGAACTTCAGTTCCAAGTATGAACAGAGTACATAGAAATATCTCAGGTCTTCAAGGTTTCAAAGGGAGGGAAAGAGGCTAGGCTGAAAGAAGAGTTGGATGGTGGAGGGACTAAGGGGGTGCCCTTACAGACACCTGGTGGTCTCTTGCAGATAAAGGTGTTATGAGACTTTCCCCTGGGCTTTCAGGAAGGGAGGTTGGGAACTCAACCCTACCTGAAACTAGAGGCCAGATACCAGACCTGAACCAGAATTAGAGTTCTCTGCCCACCAGAGGTGATCAGGTGTCAACCCTCAGATCAGGCTGAGGCCCTCCAACCAGACTCCTGTGTCCAGGACCAGGACAGAAGAAAAAAAGATAGGATAGGGGAGGTTGAAAAGAGGAAAGAGAGAGGGAAGGGGAAAGAGGTCAATAAAATCTCCTGTTCCTTCCCTGGTCAAGACCAGGGATGATTCTGGCCAGTCATCCACGTCAGGAGGAGACCAGGGACAAAATGGCCCCAGTTGTGACCACTGGGTCTGGTCCATCAGTGGGTGAACTGGTATCTGAGTACCCCAAGTGGTCAAGATGTCAGTTGTAGTGAAGAAGAGATCCCACCAGAGTCGCCATTTGTTGCAGGAAGGGAAACCTCTTCCAGGGTCTGTGAGTGGGCTCTTATCTAACATTCAGAAATGAATTATCTGAGGAGACACACATGCTGACAAAGCAAGAATCTTTATTTGAAAAGGACACCCAGATATAGAGCTGAAGGCCAAGGGAACCCAGGGGAACTGGCTCCCAATCTCAGATTTTATGGTAATGGGGTTAGTTTCTGGGTTGTCTCTGGCTAATCATTCTGACTCAGGGTCCTTCCTGGTGGTGCATGCCTCACAGCCAAGATAGATTCCAGTGAAAAGGATTCTGGGAGGTTAGCAAGATATTTGGACTCGCAGCTCATCCCTCCTTTTGACCTTTCCTGAATTCTTCCAGTTAGTGGTAACCTGTAGTTCTGAGTTCCTTACCAGTACCTTCTGTTGTAAGATAACACATGCAAGGGGCTATTGTTTTGCCTGGCCAAGTTGGGTGGCTCCTCTGACACTGCCATTGGAAATTCCACATCAGTGGATCCATGGTGGGTTTGAAGTGTTTACAAGGAATGCCATTCTTTGTTTCTTTTGTTTTTTTTTTTTCCTCCTTTATTTATTTATTTATTTTTTTCCAGTGGGTTTTGTCTTCCTCTGTGACATGATGCCCATGGAAGCAACTCCATAGGCTTGTGAGCCTTCAGTGAGATGATTCACACAAAGTACAAATGCAGGACCTGCCAGACAATTTCATGCTTAATAAAGGTCAAGCATCATCATTATTATTGTACAGAGTCTCTCTTTAATAATCTTGCAGCATCTGTTCTTGCAATGCCTATTCAGCAAGACATTACAGGCCTTAATTATGCTTTGCTTCATATTGGAAACTCAAAGTACTACAATAACAAGCAGATTATATTGTGTTATACAATTTCTCTAGTTAAATTCCTTTACTGTGCTTAGTATTCACTGCCTCATATTCCCAGTTGAGATACATGCCAAGGGGAGGATGAGACTAGAAGCTTCAACTAGTCCATTAAAAACTTAAGAGGGGAGGGATAAATTAGGAGGTTGAGATTAACAGATACACACTACTGTATATAAAATAGATAAACAACAAGGACCTACGGTATAGGACAGGGAACTCTATTCCATGCCTTGTAATATCTATATTAGTCACTTAGTCATGTCCAATTCTTTGCAACCCCATGGACTGTAGCCTACCAGCCTCCTCTGCCCATGGAATTCTCCAGGCAAGAGTACTGAAGTGGGTGGCTAATCCCTTCTCCAGGGGACCTTCCTGACCCAGGGATCAAACCCTGGTCTCCTGCATTGCCGGTGGATTCTTTACCATTTGAACCAATACCTATAATAGAAGAGAAACTGAAAAAGAATAGACATTTGTATACATGTATAACTGAATCTTTTGAACTATGGTGTTGGAGAAGACTCTTGAGAGTCCCTTGGACTGCAAGGAGATCCAACCAGTCCATCCTAAAGGAGATCAGTCCTTGGTGTTCATTGGAAAGACTGATGCTAAAGCTGAAACTCCAGTACTTTGGCCACCTCATGCGAAGAGTTGACTCATTGGAAAAGACCCTGATGCTGAGAGGGATTGGGGGCAGGAGGAGAAGGGGATGAGAGAGGATAAGATGGCTGGATGGCATCACCAACTTGATGGACATGGGTTTGAGCAAACTCTGGGAGTTGGTGATGGACAGGGAGGCCTGGCGTGCTGCGATTCATGGGGTCGCAAAGAGTCGGACACGACTGAGCCACTGAACTGAACTGAACTGATAACTGAATCACTTTGCTGTACACCTAAAACTAACACAGCATAGTAAATCAATTACTTCAAGAAAAACATAAATAAAATTTTAAAACATTTGACTTGGGAAGCAAAGCTACAAATGTACTTGATCAGTATGTGAGAAATCCATGTCTCCTTTGCTGTGGAAGGAAGTGTAGATTGTATGGTCTCTTTTTTTTTTTTCCTTTCAGCTTTACTGATATATAATTGACATACAGCACTGTACATGTTAAAGGTATAAAACTTAATGATGTGACTTACATCCATCATGAAATGATTATCACCATAAGTTGAGTGGACAACTATCATCTCTTAGAGATACAACAGTGAGGAAATATTTTAAAAAATGTTTCTGTTTGTGCTGAGAACTCTTAAGATTGTCTGTCTTAACCACTTTCACAGTTGACATGTAGTGGTCTTAGTATATACAATATTTATCATATTGTGTGTGTGTATATATATATATATATATATGCACTACAAAGTATATGATACACATTCACAGCAAATTATTTGATAACCAAGAAATCCCCAAACCTGCTAAATGTCAAAACTGGAAGCTTGGTTAAGTTAATTATAAACCATTCATATAACAGAATTTTAGATAGTAGCTAGTTTTTAAAAGGAAAAGAGGTTACTAACCTAGAAAACCCTCAGAGACATAACATTACATGAATAAAGCAAAATAATACATATAACTATTTCTGCAAAAAAAGTATATATTTGTGTATACACATATATGTGTACACAAAAGCATAGGAAAGGGGCATAGAAAAATACATAGCAAATTGATAATATTGATTACTTCCTGGAAGGTTACTCTGGATATATCTGTATTGTTGGAATTATTTACCACAATTAGGTGTTTGTTGTGTGAAAATGAACTTTGACAGATTATGTTAACTCAGTGGTGATGGTCAAGTCTAGCTCACTTTTTTTTTTTTTTTTTTTTTAAGATCCAAAACAAACTTTATTCATATAGGACAATAAGGGTATTAATAACTCAAATACGGAATAATCAGGTTTTGGGTCAACTAGAAGTCACCAAGATTATTTTAATGGAAGCAGTATAAAATTACATTTGGTATTTTTCTCAGTTCTCTGGCATTCTTCAAGCTTGCAAAGATTCAGTACACTTTAATAATAGCTTGCTGATCAGCAATAAAATGATCTGATGTCCTTAGAAGTCAGTCTCTCACAAAAAAGACATTATATCCAAGCTCTATCAAAGCCCCAGCCAGCAAGGCCCATAAAGGAATGAAGACATAGGACAGATTCATGGTAGTAAACTGTTCCAGTTTAGCACAGAGTGCAAGACAGAAGGCTAATTTAAGTAACATTGCAATGAGGTACCAGGCTTTTTTTTTAATATTGTGTGATCCATGTCGAGGGTCAAAGCCAGACTTACATCGCCCAGCCATTTTCACAATCAGCATGACAAGAAGGATAGTATCAAATATCCAGACTGGAATAAATATGAGGAACCAGTTCCAAGGTGCCTTCTCATCCAGCTTCAACACCAACATGATCAAGAAGAGTAATGTGAAAAGCCAGGTAAGTAGTACTCTCTGAGCCAAGGACATTCTCATTTAAACAGTTTAAAGAAGCTGTTGCAGGGTCGAAAAAAGGAAAATATACCCCGGCAGTTCCGCTGTCTGGAGAGCGGACAGGGGCTCGAAGATCAGGAAATTCGCCAGTTTGGATCCTTGGCCTTTTCCACACTTCTTCCCCCATTAAATCCAGAAGCCATCACATGATAGTCAAGAAGAAGAGACCTCAATTTCGCTGCTTCAAACGACCACAGTGCAGGCTCTCTCAGGTCTCTAGCTCACTTTTTGAGAGGGATTCAAGAGTCCTCTCTTTGCCAACAGTGCTGCTCCAAAGGACTCTCCTGCAGGCTGTTTGGAGCTGTCCATCCCTGGCCCCACGATCACGGCTACAGTATACAGCATCCTGGGGTCCAGCCAGCCATCTTGGGTTTGGATCAGGGCTTCCCCTTTGCTGAGCTGCGTGGGCCCATTGATCTCCACCCCGGACTGAGCTCCCCGCCTGGGAACCCTGGTCCCTCCTTCAGACCAAGGAGTCATTCCTGGGGGCTTGTACCCTTTGAACATGCTGAGACTCCCAGATGCTAATGTGAGCTCTCTGCCTGAGATGGGCAGGCTGAGTCCTCCTTTCTTGGCTGGCTTGGTCTTTCTCTGCTCTTAGGGTAGCAGGCTTCCCCACAGGAGGTCCTAAGGTGCTCACCTGAGCTCTGACCACCAAGGACAAAGTCACTTTCTCTTCATTCCCATGGCCATTCAACTTTTACCTGCACACACCTCTCTCAAAGATTTTGTAATTGGGATGGGAAAGTGGTGGGCTCCTTCCACAGGCCCCTGAGGAGGCTTTCATGTCTTTATCCTGTAGTTCTGTTCATGTAGGTCACCCACACAGCTTTTTCTCCAGGAACTTCTTGGTATGCAGCAGGGTAGCCTCAGAGACCACCAGTCATCAAGATAGACCATGTCTTTCAACTTTCAAGGGCTCCAGCCAGCTTGTGATCTTGCAACATTCATCTCTTTAGATGATTGATTTCACTACCATTGTGGTTCCACCCTCATGCCTAGGGGAGGCTCCAAAGCACACATTTACCATCCTTGAGTAACTGGACCTGCTGGAGACCTCAGATGTACCCTGACAATGCCTAGCTCCATAATTTCAGCTCTCACTGTGAAATTCTAAGTTACATGGAGAGAATTCTTTTCTTTGACCATGACTCCTTAAGGCACCAGGGAAACCAGAGCCAAGTTGTGATGGAGCAATGAAAGAAAGGCTAAAAAACATTCCCAAACTCTCCAGTTTGGTATTTGCATATCCGAGAAACCATTTCCTAGTCTGAGAAAACAGTTGTGAAATAGAACAAGGAAACTAGAATATCCTAGGACACTCCCTTGAGTGCTTATATTTGAATCCTCTTCCTGCTCTACTGCCTCCCACCCCACCCTCCTTTCTGGTGACAGTGAGCGTATAAATTTTAGCTGGGCTCTGTCCTTGCACCACACCAGAGGCCAACATGAAGACAGTCACCGTCTTTGTTCTGCTGGCTTTCGTCGTCATGGGGCTGGAGGTGGCCTGGGCTCAGAAGTCTCCTGGCAAAGGTGAGGGTGCTGAGGGGACCCTAGCTGACAGCAGAGAAGGCTCAGACCCCAGTGTTAGACCTGAGGGTGGTTTTGCCTGGAAGCAACCAGGTCCCCACAGCAGAGTGGGGAGTTGGCATTGATTAGATGCATTTTCTTTGATCTAAATGAGCACTCATCCTGTGTGGCCCATTCTCCCTATCAGACTGGGTTGGGTCTGATTAGAAATTGGGGGTAAAGGGTACATTTTCTCTCTAGTTAAGACCTGTGCCTTGTGTGTGGGACCCCAGAGGAAGTTGGGGGACAAACAGAATGTGGGAGGCAGGGGACGGTGATCTCTGTAAGCAGAGGCTTCTCTAGAATCTTCATATAAGGTGGGAAGAAGAGGGTTATGACTGTGCAGGTTTCTTGTCTTCTGAGACCATGCAGCCTTCAGAGAAGGGAGAGCATTCTCCTAAGGCCCAGACTGTGGACTTCATGAGAGAGGAGCAGTGGGGGCTCGGGGAGGAGTCCAGAGCACAGAGGAAGCGATGGAATAGGCAGGAGTCCTGCCTGTGATGGAGGCATCAGGCCTCCAGCGTCAGCTCTCAGGCCTGTCTTAGTGACTATTCCACACTCCAAACACCATCCTGTGTTTCAGGACGACAGAGACCTGGATTCTGCCCAGAGTTGCCCAAAGGTACTGTGGGAATTTGTGTTGAACGGTGCTCAGGAGATGATTCCTGTCCTGTGGGAATGAAATGCTGTAGCAATGGATGTGGTCACGTCTGCAAAGGAGCTGTCTTCAAAGTGAGTACAAGTCAGTCAAGAGCTGGCCAAGGGGTGCACATAACTCTCCAGTGGACTTTGCTCACATGTCCACCGCACAGGAGAGTCTGGAAAACTCCCAGAGAAAGGGGATGGAAGCATGGCAGAAGGACAGCTGGCCACATTATCTGAGGCCTCCTCCTAAAAGAGGAGCCCTATCCCAGGACAACACTGATGGGTTCAGTTGAGACAAGTATCCATGATATAGATTCACAGGTCATTCTTAACCAAGGTTTTCTCACTTTATTTCTCCTTCCTCACCAAAGGGATTTAACTCTTCCTGGGAAATGGAACATCCCGGGAAGAGGAAGGAAGGGAAAGGAAATCCCTAGGGATTGAGTATCTCCCATGTTGTCAGGCTTGCATTATGCGGGAATTGAAACAAAAAGACAGATACAACTGGATAAATGAGACAGACATAGATAAACAATCTAAATGTAGGGTGACCAGTGCTTTGTACAGATTTCTCATACACTGTGGGAGAAAGAGAGGGGTTATGGGCTTTACCTAGAGGGAGAGAGATTGGGAAAGTTGTCAGAGAGTAGAGAACATTAAGCGAGAGAATACAGGGTGCAGAAAGTCAGCAGGAGGAAGGCAGGGCAGTTGAGGGGGTGGGAGGAGTATGGGTCTTCCGTTGGAGATGAGGACATGGTGGCAGCAGGAAAGGCCTGCAGCATCTCAGGGGGATGGTGGAAGGTCATCCATGCCAGAGTCCAGTGAGGAGAGAGAGCTTCCTGCTGAAGGGTTTGGTAAACTGCTGGATGTTTCTAAGCACAGTTAACGTCATGACCAAATTTGTATTTTTTAGAAGGTTGGCTCTGGTGGCCGTGTGAAAGTGAACTGAACAGTTATTGAGCATGCCTGAAGAACAGCACCTGAAGATTTCTTGTGAATCCACAAATTCTATGCTTGGCATAACAAGACTTCCATATCCATTCTTTGCTCTTTCCTTTGCCTGAAATTGTAGCCCTGGGGGATAAAGATCTAAAAGGGTGCAATGGCTGCTTTCTAAAAAAGACTTGTATTCAAAATAAACTAAATCTGTGGCATAGTTTGAGGCTGTGCCTGTCTTTCCATCTAGGCATTCTGGTGGATCTTCTTCGGCTAGCAGGACCATACGTGTGCCCTGCAGTGGGGGCATGAATACAGGGCGCTGAGAAAACCAATAGATCAGACGCAAGTTCCTCCCAGCTAGCTCCTTTCCTCCTTCCACATCTCTGTCTCTAGACAGATCGAAGGCACCAGAATATTTTCTCAAGCATCCTGTGAAGATGATTTTGTCAAGCAACAAAATGGATGAGTATGTAGCACCTAGTAGGCCTATTGCAGCAGCTTTTATTAGGGCAAGACTCCAGAGGAGTAGGAGCGGGAGCAAGGGTGGGGATACCCCATTCTAAGGCAGCACACTGATATCTTGTAGGAGGCCTAACTCCGGGAGAGCCATCCTGTTGCCTGGGATGTGGGTGACATGAATTGGAAAATATCAACTGCTACCTTGAAGTGATTCGAAGTTAGGATACAGTTAGGAGATAAACTCTGAGGATGTAGCCTTCCATTCAGACTTCCCTGAGACATAAGCTAAATCTTAGTCTCCCAAAGAGTCTGACAAAAATGATGGATGGAACTGACTTTCTCAAGTTCTCAGTTCACTTCTTTCCATCAAGATTCCTCCACTTAGCCTGATGAGTGTGAAATGTGGTCTTCCATATCTGTGTCTTCCTGTCACCAACACTGCTCTTGTACATCTCATAAGCCCAATGTCACGTGGCCTCACCAGTCTGTGCAGAGGAATGAAGGCATATTAGCACTGAAATCTTCTGTCACTGTCTGGTGACAGATAGGAGTGTCACCTCCTCATCCTAAACCCTTCCAGTCTCCTTTGGTCATTTATGAGGGCTCATGAGCATACCTCTGAAAAGTTTCCAATCAATTTCACCATTTATCTGCCATTCTAAATGCCAAAGTATGACCTTCCCTGGCAAAGATACTGGAGGATGGCCTCCTACAACTTCCACTTATGTTTCTCCCCTTCAGGTAGTGCAGATATCCCTAGAAAGTTGTTTGTGCTTTTTAGTAAACTTCTCATTTTTCTCACCTGCATTTAAACTGCCTTTATTTTTAAGGGAAAACTCTATTTCTCCCTATAGAAATTGATAAGGCCCAGATGGTACAAGACTCACATTCCAGTTTTGGAATTCAGCAATATTTCCAATTCAGGGTCAATTCTCCAAATTGGGGCAGAATTATGTCTCATTTTAGCAGAAGGTGGCCAGATCCGTCTCCTCCCGGTTCTCTGAATGAAACTGAGCAGGACTCTTTGGGGGTCCAGAGTACAAGTCTTTTCTGTGTCCCCTGTTGTTTGTTGGGTATAGGCTTCATTCAGCCTCCCTGACCTTCTGTGAGTTCTCTTGAGTTCCATTAGGCAGATTCAAACAACTGCTAATCAGGGGAGGGAGGGAAAAAACAGGGAATGAGCAGTCAAGGGTGGTACAGTCTTGAGGTAGGGTCCCAATTCTTTTACAAGTAGCATCCATAGCAATATCTTTGAGTTCTCCTACAGGAACTAAGGCCTTCAACTAGAAAGAGGATAACTTCAGGCTAAGCACAAGATTCCTAGAGCACCACCCTGTTACCTCAGCACTAGCCAATCAGAAGAAAGCCATACACCCTGCAGTCCTCAGCCCAAATTCTGCCTTCTTTTCCTGAGTCCTGCTAAAATCATCCTTTTAGGCCTCCTGTTTGGCCCGTGTCTGTTTCAACTGCTTATGAAGTTCGTATCTGACAGGGTCCAACAGTTTCAGGCCAAATCGTTGTTACTACAAGGATGAATGCTGGTTTGGGACCCAGAATACCTTGTTTTGGATCAGGAGGAGAGAGACTTCTACCCTGCTAGGAAGGCCTAAGCCCACTCTCAGCAGGAAGTAGTTTTAGAAGAAAGAGACCTCTGCCCCAATTCCCAGAAGGAATCTGGAGTATGAAATCTCTCAGCAGAAGTTGTTAGGAGAAATACTGACTGAAACTGTCCACTCTGGCCAGGAAAGGTAGTAACCACTTCCACGAGTTATCTTACAACAAGAGAGCCTGGTAAGGAACTCAGAGCTAACACACTGCCACCAACATGAAGATTTGGGGAAAGGTCAAAAGGAGGGAGGAGATGCCGGTCCAAATGTCCTGCCAACCTCCCCAAATCTTCCTCACTGGAATCCATCTTGGCTGAACCATGCCTGCACTACCAGGAAGGACCCTGAGTTGGAATGATTAGCCACAGGCAGTCTGGAAACTAACCCCATTACCATAAAACTCGAGCCTGCGAGTCACGTGGCAGAGCAGTTCTGGTTTCCTTTACCCTGCGGTTCGCCACCTGGGTGCCCCTTTCCAGTGAAGTCTCTCGCTTTGTCAGCATGTGTCTCAGTTCATTTCCAAGTGTTAGACAAGAGCCCACTCTCAGGCCCCAGAAGGGATCCCCTTTTCTGCAATGGTGGGGTCCTGAAAAATCTCCAAGATGCTTTTCATGCACCTGGAAATGAGGAGCAATTTAACTGTGTGGTTAAAACATTATTTCTTCGTGAAAAACAAAACAAGATGATGCCCTTATAAAAAGTGGACTTCTGGGACTGGAGTGACAATCACAAATGTGGGGATCTATTAAATTCTCGTGACATATTATCATTTGAAGGCATCAGGTGTCTGCAGCAGCCATGAGGCAGAAATGAATAATTAAGTGAGAAGACTGAGTGGAGACCTTGAGAATTCCTAGATGTTCTGTAATTGAGCAGGATCCTAGGGAGCCGTCCTGGTACAGAACCTTCCCCCATCCTCTGCTTTAGCCCTTCTGAATTGGATACAAATTAGTGACTAAACAACAATGAAGTACCCAGATGATAGTACCTGATACACATTTCTTGAGTTGTTTTACACAAGCTAAAATCATCCCCAAAGGAAATAGATTGACTACCTAATGACCATGAGCACATTGTCCCCAGGCCTACAGGAACCTTGGGATTGATGATGTTAAACCCTGTGACACCTTCACCATCAATCAGAGAAATGTGCATGAGTCAATCACATACCCTGGGACTCTCCTCACCTTGCCTTTTAAAAGGCTTTGCTGAAACTCATCAAGAAGTTCAGGTTTTTTGAGCACTAGCTGTCCCAGAATTCTTTGTGTGGCACCTTACAATAAACACTACACATTCCTTCACAACAATCCAGACTGCATTCGAGGGAGAAGACTCAACTTTGGGTTTGGTAACACTCAGTCTGCAAAAACCATCCATTTTATCAATACTTGCAGCCATCAAAGTTTTATTCCTAATTTTTCTTTTCAGAATGGCATATGAGATGCCTCCATGCTCAGACTCCTAAATTTGCTGAAACTCGACTCTTCCTGGAATTTCATATTCCACAGTCATTTCCCATCTCCACCAAATCTTTTAAACATCCAACTGCTGCTCAGCCCCCTAGTCCCAGATCTTCTTCGTGTTGCATCTTTGTCATCTTTGTCTTGTTTTATGAAGAGCCCATGATGAACATTAAGACATAGTGTCCATAGCATGAGACCTTACTAGGTTAGAGATGATGAAATTTACAAAGTCAGATGTCACAGACCTGACCATCTCCTTAACACCTGTGGGCCTGCTGCCTTTCTGCATGACTTTAAGTGTGTAATAGATAATATTTGGAGGGACTCACAAGGTGTTCTCCCTTTCTCCCCTACTTCCTTACACTCACACCCATTCCCCTGTGTCAACTAAAATGATGCACAGTGTGAGTTTCGAGTTAAGTTTTATTTGGGACAAAATGAGGACTGCAGCCCAGGAGACAGCACCTCAGATAGCTCTGGGAGACTGCTCCAAAGAGACAGTGGGGGAAGGTCAATATATATGATTTTGGCGAAGGGGGAGTTCTATGCAATTAAGCACTCATTTTATAAACAGTTTTCTGCTGGTCACGAGGAGCTGATGTCATCATGATTTACTCCTTTTCTAGGTATGAAAAGATGCAAAGGTTGGGATCATGAAATCAGTTCCTGAGAATATCTAACTATCTAAAGACTTGTTCCACCAGATTCCCTGGAGCAGAGTGCCTCACTGCACCCTGAACTGCCTCAGCGGGTACCGAAGGTCACCAGCTGCAGCAGTACAGGGTTCCATCTCCTCAGAGGCAGAGGCAGATGCTGTTGTTGTTGTTGCCTTGTTGTTGTTGTTCGGTCACTGGCAATGCTCTTGGCAAGTGCCAATTTGTAACTGGCAATCAACTGGGCTTTCCTGGTGACTCAGCTGGTAAAGAATCTGCCTGCAGTGCAGGAGACCTGGGTTTGATCCCTGGGTTGGAAAGATCCCCTGGAGAAGGGAACGGCTACCCATTTCAGTATTCTGGCCTGGAGAATTCCAAGGAAAGACTAGTCCATGGGGTCACAAAGAGTCGGACACGACTGCGTGAACTTTCACTCACTCTCTCAAGCAAACAATTATAAACCCAGACTCACCGGCCTTGGGGGAGGGTGAACTCAGCTTAGGGAAGCAAATCAACTGAGTTCCTTAGCAGGATTTCCTTGCAAGTCTACATTACTAGTTCTGAAAGCACAGGTTTTCCATTTCAAGGTCTGGGATTTGGGGTAGAAAAGGATTTGGGTGGAGGTGAGGGGGTGGGAATAATGCCGAGCCCCCAAAGATAGTTTGAAGATCCTGTCAACTACAAATCAGCGCAGGTGGTTAAATTATCTGCCTGCCAATGCAGGAGACTCAAGAGACACGGGTTTGATCTTTGGGTCGGGAAGATCCCCTGGAGTAGAAAATAGCAACCCACTCCAATATTCTTGCCTAGAAAAGTCCACAGACAGAAGAGCCTGGCAGGCTACGGTCCAGGGGGTCGAAAACTGCTGGACATGACTGAGCACACGTTCGCACACACTCAAGGGCATTTGCCATCTGCCTCTTCCAGGAATGACTCCCATGCTGCTGTAGCTGTTGATCTTTGACACGCCATGAAGGGAGGTCAGGGTGGAGAACAGGAATGAGGCACTTTGTACTACAGGAAAACTGGTGGAACAGCTCTTTAGATAATTAGATATTTCCAGGAACTGATTTTATGATTTCAATCCTTGCATCTCCTCACCCTTTATGGTGGCATCAGCCCCTGGTGACTAGCAGAAAGCCTTATGTAAGGTAAGTGCTTGATTGCATGAACTCCCCCTTCACCAAAATCACATATATTGACCTTACCCCTCTACTTCCCTGGAGCAGTTTCTCAGAGCTATCTGAGGTGCTGTCTCCCAGGCTGAAGTCCTCATTTTGTCCCAGATAAAACTTAACTCACAGCTCTCATGTTGTACATCTTTCTTAGGTTGATAGCCCGTAAAGTGTCAGTAGAATAAATTAATGAAAAATAAATAGTCACACATGGACACACATAGTGAAATACAATAATGATAAAAAAAATAAACAGTAAGTTCTAAAAGTTTCAGAGAGAAAACCACGACTGCCTATGAAAGAATCAGATGAAGTTCAGAATTCTCAGCAGCAATTCTAACCATCAAGATAATGAAAAATTATTTTCAAAGCATAAAGAAAATATTTATGCATAGATTATTATATCCAGGTAAGTGATCTCTTAAATGTGAGAACAAAATTAAGATAATCCTCAGGCATCCAAGGCCACAAAGTCCTTTTTTGAAAACACTCTTGGAGTAAATATTTCAGCAAGGAAAGGAGAAAAAGTCAGAAGGATGATTCAGATTTATGGGGAGTAAGGGTGAATTTACAGCTTACTAATAAATGGAAAACTTTAAAAAATACAAGCATAAAATCCAGAACTAAAATTCTATATGGTATCTACGTGGCTATTGAGTAGGGTGGGGTGAGGGGCACAAGCACAAAGAGAAATGAGGGCAAGCTAAGGTAATGCCCTTGTTCTGGAAAAGCTGCAAACATTAATAATGCTTAAAAAATCAACAGGGATAAATTCCAGAAGAATAAAATTAGAAGTATGAATTTTAAATTACTAGATGAAAAATTTAACCTAGTTAATGGAAAGAATAAAGAAAAACAAACAAACAAACAAAAAAAGCAATAAGAAAGTATGATAAATGAGAAACATGAAATATGGTGACAGGATAAATCCTAGTTTAACAGGGCCATAAACATAAGTAGGTTACACTTACTGTAGGGAATATGCTATGCACAGGCCTGTACTATAATTAACAGGGCTTCTTTGAAAAATAAAAATGACTTTCTCACCACCCCCAGGCGAAGGGCTGGGAGCAGTAAAAAGTACATCGTAGAAAAACATCTTGAAAACAAGATGTTGAAGTACTGATGTGACTGATGGAAAACCATTAGTGACTGTTCTCATAACCAGAGCCTTGAGGGAGTTGCTGAGAAAGGTCGTCACTAGCTGAAGAGCTAAACACAATCATGAATGGCCTGAAGGTCTGCCATTGAGGACTGTGCATTGTATATCTTTATCCCTGATCTGAGACTGTAAAAAGCAGATATCTCTAGAGCGCAAGGAAGTAGATGTTAGCAATAAATGGCATGCAAGGATTAGGATCTGGGCTTTTGCCTGCGAATGAGTCTTATTTTTCCTTATTCTTCTTTGGCACCGTTCCCTCGGGTTGGTTCTTTGTTGGGCTGGTCCCAACACAGAAGACCTCTCAAATTGAATAAAATGACTTTAAGTCAAGCAAAATATTGCTTTAAGAAACATATGAAAAATGTCTAATAGTATGTCTTAAAAAGACGGAAATTTTACTGCACAAATATGAACTAAAAGAATGCTGAACTATCAATTTTTATATTTAGCAAAAATATTTTAATGTCAAATACATAAAGGGAAAAGGATATTATTTAATGTTAAAAGGAATGATAATTTAAGAAGATGATTGTGAACACAGGCACATATACTCCTAAAATTATTACTTGACATATATACAAAGAAATAACTGACAAAAGTAAAAGAAATACATGAATAAATTATTTTAGTTGGACATTTTATCATATCCCTCTAAGAAATTAATGAATAATACAGACAAAAATAATGAAAAATAAAGACAAATTAAATTATAAAGACTAACAAATTCAAACTAGTAGATAATAGACAACTTTACATTCAACAACAGAGAAGACAGTTTTTTGTTTTTATTTTTCTTTTTTAGTGTTTACAGGACATTCACAAAAACCAAACAAGTACTAGGCCACAAAGAAATTCAAAACATATTCCTGATATTATAAGCCATATTATCTAACTGTAATGCAAAAAAACAAAAATTCTTAACAATTCTTAGAGTCTTCCAGAAAATAGAAGAGGAAACACTTCCTAACTCATTCAATGAAGTCAATATTATGCTAATATCAAAGCCAGATAAAGACATTACAAGAAAAGAAAATTAAAGGCCAATATCCCTTATAAAAATAAATGCAAAAATCCTCAAAAAAACTACTAGCCAAGTTATTTCAATAGCATAGTAAAAGGATTATGATCTAGTAGGATTTATCTTAAGAAGGCATTGGTGGTGAAAATCAATAAAAATAATGCACCACATTAATAGAATAAAGGAAGAAAAAACACATCATCATCTAAACTGATGCACAAAAAGGATTTGACAAAATCTAACATCCTTTAATGATAAAAATACTAAGAAAATTAGGAATAGAAGTGAGTTTTCTCAACACAATAGATGGAATTCATGAAAAATTCACAGCTAACATCATATTCAGTAGTAAAAGACTAAAAGCTTTCCTTCTAAGACCAGGAAAAAGACAACGGTTCCTGCTTTCACTGTTGCTCTTCAACTGGAGCTTCTAGCCACAGAAGTCATGCAAGAAAAAGAAATAAAAGGCATGAAAGTTGGGGAAAAAAAGAAGTAAAAGTACCTCTATTTGAAGATGACATGATTCTATACACAGAAAATCACAAACAATTTACAAAAATTCTACAAGAGGCAAAAAATAAATTCAATGAAGTTCAGGTCAGTACACAAAGCAATTCATCAGCAATGAAAAATCCATAAAAGAAACTAAGCAAACAATTTCATCTACGATAGCATCCAAAAGAATAAAATGCCTAGAAATATTTAACCTAGGAGGTTATTAACTGTTTCACCATTGAATGCCAGATTTCCTTCCTAGGATACTAACAACATTTTCATTGCCTTTGGCTTCTAACTAGATCAATGCATGAAACCCAGATTCCTGCCATTTCCCTGAGCATAGTTGCTCTGTATCCACTCCTGACACCAGTTTCCACCCACGTTAAGCCCTTTTAGATACAGACAAAATAAGTCAATTCTGACTAAGTTGAGACAACAGGAATTTTGTTATTACATGTCTCATAGAAAAGACAGGAAAGACTGGTGAATCAGGCTTAGGAACGGATTAAGAAACAGTATGAGGCAGGTAGCAGAGGATGTAGCCAAGTTCAGCTCACAGCCACAATCTGTTGGCACCTCTGCTGCTGTGAACTGTTTTTGACTATCCCTAAGTCACAGTGCCATTCCCTATAGATCCACATTATCAGAGAGAAGCAATATAATTCCAAGCCCTATTTGCCAGGGCGCAGGAAGGAAGTATCTGGGCCTTGCCAATCTCCAGAGGGAGAAACAGTTTCTCTTAAATATAAAGGCAGTTTAAAAGCAGGTGAGGGACTTTCCTGGTGGTCCCAAGGTTAAGACTTCGTGCCTGCAGTGCAGGGGGAATGAGCTCAATCCGTAGTAGGGAAACTAAGATCTCACATGCCACAGAGCACACACCCCCAGCCCCTGCCGAAAAAGAAGTAAATGCAGGTGAGAAAAACGAGAAGTTTACTAAAAAGCAAAAAACTTTCTAGGGACATCTGGACTACCTGGAAGGGAGAAACCTAAGTGGAAGTTATAGGATGCCATCTTCAAAATATTTTTTCAGGGGAAGTTCATTCAGTATGGCAGATAAATGTTTGAGAACATTTTAGTGGTATGGTCATGAACCCCTGTAAATGACCAAGCAAGACAAGAGCATGGAATCCTTTGAAATGGGAATGGCCAGCCACTGAAAGATGATTTTATGGCTAATATGCCCTCATTCCGATGCACGGGCTGATGAGGCCATGGGGCATTGGGGTTCTAAGACGCGCTATATGGGAAGCAAGAGCAGTGTTGGTGACAGGGACATACAGATAAGGAAGAGCACACTCAGCAGGCAAAGTAGGGGGATCTCAGCGGGAAGAGGTGAACAGAGAGCTGGAAGAGAGAAAGCTTGTAAGCAGACAGTCCAGACTATCGTTTTTGCCAAAATCTTTGGGAGGCCAAGTTTTATCCTCTTCCTCAGGGAAAGTCTGAATCCAAAGCTCCATCCACAAAGCCTTTTTCATAACTGTGTCCTGACTCCAAATCACTCCAAGCCAAGAGCTGGCGTTTCCCAACTTATGTCAGCCCAAGTTCCACATGCCAAGGATCAGGCTCACTCTCCCAGAATTAGGCATCAAGTCCTGATAGATGTTGGTGCCTTGCCTTAGAATAGGGTTTCCCCGCACTGTCCCTTCCAAGTCTTGCCCTAATAAAGTCTGTTCTAACAGGCCTGCTATGTGCTACATAGTCATAGTTATTTATTTTTTATGCTTGACCAAAATCATATTCACAGAACACTTGAAAAAATATTCTCAGACCTTCTGCCCTGTCTAGGCACATAGAGATAAAATGAAAGTGTTTGTTGCTCAGTCATGTCTAACTCATTGCAACCCTGTGGACTGTAGCTCACCAGGCTCCTCTGGAGGAATGAAACTAAATGGGGGGTTGGGGGCAGGGGGACTTGCTTCTGGTCTGTTTGTATCCTGAGTGTCCTGTATTCATGGGCCCACTGCAGTATACACATGTGGTCCTGTTAAGCGATGGAGGGGCCACCAGAATGCCTACATGGAAAGAAGGACACAGCCCATTTATGCTCCAGATATAGTTTATTTTCCACACAGGCTCTTTAGAAAGCAGTCATCCCACCATTTGAGATCTTCATCTTCCAGGGCTACAATTCCAGGCATAGAAAAGAGTCGGGAATGGATGTGAAAGTCTTGTAGTTATGCCAAGCACCAAATCCATGGATTCATGAGAAATCTTCTGGGGCTGGTCTCCAGGCATGCTCAGTTAACCTTCTGCCCAACTTTCCCGCGGCCACCAGAGCCACCCTTCTAAAATACAAATTTAATCATGACATTAATTGTGCTTAGACACATCCAGCAGTTTACCAAACTCTTCAGCTGGAAGCTCATTCCTCTCTGGGCTCTGGCATGGATTACCCTCCACCAACCTCTGAGATGTTACAACCCCTTTCCCCCACCATCACTTTCTCTTCTCCACTGGGGCAGGTCAACACTCCTCCCACTCTCTCAGCTGCCCTGCCTTCCTCCTGCTGACTTCATGCATCCTTTATGCTCTCCCTGGACATTCTCTACTCTCTGGCAACTTTCCCAATCTCTCTCCTCCCAGGCAAAGTCAATAAACTCCTCTCTTTGATCCCACAGATCTCAGGTGAACTCTCTTTGGGGCACTCCTCAAACGGTTGCAATTATTTAACGAGATCTGTCTCCTGAACCATGCTGTTCTTGTCTTTTTACTTCAATTCCAGGACAATGTGTCCCTGACACAGAAGGTACTTGGGGTTCCTTTCCCTTTCTTCCTTCTCCCAGGATGACCCATTTTTGAGGAAGCGTTAAGCCCCTTTGGTGAGGGAGGAGAAGGAAAGTGAGAAACTCCTAGTAAAGAGTGACCTGTGCATCTAGGGTCACAGATACTTTTCTCAACTGAACCCATCAGGGCTGTCTTGGGATAGGGCTCCTCTTCTAAGAGAAGACCTCAGATAATGCAACCAGCTGTCCTTTTGCCATATTTCTAGCCCCTTTCTCCCGGAATCTTCCAGACTCTCACATGCAGCGGACATGTGAGCAGCCCTCTGCCCCAGCAAAGTGCCCTGGGGAGTCATGTGCATCTTTGACCAGTGCATGGTTGATTTGTACTCACTCGGAAGACAGGAGCTGTGCAGGAATGACCACACCCATGACTGCAGCATTTCATTCCTTTGGGACAGGAATCATCTCCTGAGCACAATTCGACACAAGTTCCGATAGTACCTTTGGGCAACTCTGGGCAGAATCCAGGTCTCTGTCGTCCTGAAACACAGGATGGCTTTGTGCAGTCTGGAATGGTCACCAAGACAGGCTTGAGAATGGCTGTTGGAGCCCTGAAGCCCTCATCGCCAGCAAAACTCCCCCCTCAGCCTTGACTTCTTCACTCTCGCTCTTCAGCCCACGGTCTGGCCTTAGCAGAAAGTTCTCCCTGCTCCAAAGTCTGCACAGTCTCAGAGAACAAGAAACCTTCCCAGTCATAACCCTCTTTTTCCTGCCTGATAAGAAGATCTTAGAGAAGTCTCTGCTCACAGAGATCTCCATCTGCCCATTCACGTGTGTTTGCCCCATAGCTCCCTGTGGAGTTCCACCACTGAGCAAAGGTCCTAATAGAGAGAACCCTACACTTGACCCATGACTTCCAATCAGACCCAACCCAATCTGACAAGGACCATGGGAAATGCAGGGTGAACTCTCATTTAGATCAAAGGAAATGCATGAGGGGACACCGTTGCTTCCAGGCCAAACCATTCCCACATTTAACACTGGGCTCTGAGCCTTCTCTGCTGTCTGCTAGGGTCCCCTCAGCACCCTCACCTTTGCCAGGAGACTTCTGAGCCCAGGCCACCGCCAGCCCCATGACGACAAAAGCCAGCAGAAAAAAGACGGTGACTATCTTCATGTTGGCCTCTGGTGTGGTGCAGGGACAGAGCCCAGCTAAAATTTATACTCTCACTGTCGCCAGAAAGGAGGGTGGGGTGGGAGGCAGTAGAGCAGGAAGAGGATTCAAATATAAGCTCTCAAGGGAGTGTCCTAGGATATTCTAGTTTCCTTGTTCTATTTCACAACTGGTTTCTCAGACTAAGCAACTGGTTCCAGGAGAAGCGAATATTAAACTGGAAATCTCAGGAACATGTTTTAGCTCTTCATTCATTGCTCTGTTACTTCTTGGCCCTGATTTCCCTCGTGCCTCTAGGAACCATAGCCAAATAAAAGAATTTTCTCCGTGTAAATTATATTATCAGAGTAAGAGCTTAAGCTAGGTGTTGTTTGTCAGGGCCCATCTGGGGTCTCCTGCATCTCCAGTTACACAAGGATGACGAACGTGTGCTTTGGAGCTGCCCCCATGGCTGAGGGTGGGACCACAGTGATAGTAAGTCACTCATCTAAGGCGATGGATATTTAAGACCACAAGCTGGGCAGGGCCCTTGGGAGTTGAGAGGCATGGTCGATCTTGGTGTCTGGTGGTCTCTGAGGCTACCCTGCTTCATACCAAGAAGTTTCTGGAGAGAAGGTTGTGTGGATGCCCTACATGAGCAGAACTATAGGAGAAAGACATGAAAGGGTCCTCAGGGGCTTGTGTAAGGAGCCTAGCCCACTTTCCCATCCCTATTACAAAATCTCTGAGAGAGGCGTATGCAGATAAACCCCCAATGACAGTGGGAGTGAAGAGAAAGTCTGCTTTGTCCTTGGTGGTCAGAGCTCAGACAAGCATCTTAAGACCTCCTGTGGGGAGGCCTGGGCAGAGAAAGACTAAGTCAGCCAAGAGGGGGCTCAGCCTGTCCATCTCAGGCAGTGAGCTCACATTAGCATCTCAGAATCTCGGCAGGTTCAAAGCGCACAAGCACTCAGAAATGACTCCTTAGTCTGAAAGAGGGACCAGGGTCCCCAGAGAAGAAGCTCAGTCCAGGGTGGGGATCAATGGCCCCACGCAGCACAGACCATAGCAAAGGGGAAGCCTGGATCCAAACCCATGATGGCTGGCTGGACCCCAGGCTGCTACATGTTGTGGTCTTGATCGTGGGGCCAGGGCTGGACAGCTCCAAAGAGCTTGCAGGAGCGTTCTCTGGAGCAGCACTGCTGGAGAGGAAAGGATTCCTGAATATCTCCCCAAAAGTGACCAAGATACAATGATTATCACTGAGTTAACATAATGGCAAAGTTCATTTTCACACAAACACATGATTGTGGTAAATAATTTCAACAATACAGATATATCCCGTGTAACCTTCCAAGAAGTAATCAGTATTACGAGTTTGCTTTGTATTTTTCAAAGCTCTTTTCCTATGCTTTTACATATATTTATAAGTGTATATATAAACACATACTTTTTTTGTAGAAATGAAGTTATATGTATTATTTTGCTTTATTCAGTTAATGTGGTGTCTTGGAGAGCTTTTCAGGTTAGTATCTTCTCTTTTAAAAAGAAATAATAACTACTATCTAAAATTCCACTTTATGAATGGTTTATAATTTATTTGGCCAAACTTCAATTGTTAAGACATTTAGCAGGTTTGGGGTTTTTTGTCATCAAACAATTCCTTGTGGATATGTATCATACACTTTGCAATGCTTATATATATATTTATATATATATACACACACAATTATATATCACACACGTATACATATAATTATATACATAATTATATATCAGTATTTCCCCAGAATATACGCCTAAACATGAAAATACAGAGGATGCAAAGGAGCCATCTACTGAAAAGATACAAGATATCATTGTCCTCCAAAAAGACTATGCAACTTATGGTTCAGTAATACACATATATGTATATCTCACACTTTATTCCACTATTGATGGGCACCTAGGTTTCTTTGCAGATATGAAATATACAGTGTGGAGAATATAGTCAATAATTACGCAATTGTTTTTGTATGGTGACAGGTGACAACGAGACTTTTCCTGATGTCATTTTGAAGCATATAGAAATATTGAATCACTGTCTTGTGTCCCAGGAACTAACATAGTATTGTAGGTCACTTATATTTCAAAAACAAACAAATTCATTGAAAAAGTGTTCAGATTTGTGGCTACCAGAGGCAAGGTGTTGGGAGTATTAGATAAAGGTAGTTAAAGGTATAAACTTTCAGTTTTAAGTAAGTATTAGGGATACATAATAATATACAACATGATGCTGGGAAAGACTGAAGGCAAAAGGAGAAGAGGGTGGCAGAGGATGAGAAGGTTTGTTGGCATCACCGATTCAATGGGCATGAACTTGGGTGAATTCCAGGAGTTGGTGAGGGACAGGGAGGCCTGGTGTATTGCAGTCCACGGGATCGCAAAGAGTTGGACATGACTTAGAGACCAAACAACATGGTAAAAATAATTAACAGTGCTACACTTTATAAACAAAAGTTGTTAAGAGAGTAAATCTTAAAGAGTTCTTATCAGAAGGGAAAATATTTTTTTCTACTCCTTTACTATTGTATCTCTGGAGATGACGGATGTCCACTAGACTTCTGGTGATAATCATCTCACAACGGATGTAAGTTAATTTACACTTTAAATGTACACAGTGCTGTATGTAAATTATATCTCAATACAACTGAAAGGGGAAAAAAAAGACTATACCATTTACACTTCCTCCCACAGCGAAGGAGATGTGAATTTGTCACACTGATCCAGTAGATTTGCAGTCTTTCTTCTGCAAGTTAAAGTTTTTCAGATTTTATTTATCTACTTGTAATTTACTATTCATTTTTGGCTCTTCTAGATCTTCATTGCTACTCAGGCTTTTCTCTAGTTGCAGAGAGTGGGGGCTACTCTCTTGTTGCAGAGCTTGGGCTCTAGGCGATGGACTTCAGTAGCAGCAGCCCATGGGCTCTAGAGCTCAGGCTCCATGGTTGTGGCCCATGGATAGTTGCTCTGCAGCATGTGGGATCCTCCCAGATCAGGTTTTGAACCCATGTCTCGTGGATTCTTTACCACTGAGCCACCAGGGAAGTTCTATTTATGCTTTTCTTTACGTGAAGCTGAAAGTCACTCAGTCAGGTCTGACTCTTTGCGACCCTGTGAACTATACAGTCCATGGAATTCTCCAGGTCAGGATACTGGAGTGGGTAGCCTTTCCCTTCTCCAGGGGATCTTCCCAACCCAGGAATCAAACCCAGGTGTCCTGCATTGTAAGTGGATTCTTTACCAGCTGAGCTCTCAGGGAAGGCTTAAGTATAGGTGGTTTATAATGTTGCATTAGTTCGCTGAATCACAGCAAAGTGATTCAGTTATACACTGCTGTTGTTGTTTTAGTCACTAGGTGCTGTCCAATTCTTTGTGACACCATGGATTATAGCCCGTCAGGCTCCTCTGTCCTTAGGATTTCCCAAGCAAGAATACAGGAGTGGGTTGCCATTTCTTTCTCCAGGGATCTTCCTAACCCAGGGATTGAACCCACGCCTCCTGCATTTGCAGGTAGGTTCTTTACCACTAAGCCATCAGGCAAGCCGTTACACATATACATATATATCTGTTCTTTTCAAATGCCTTTCCATTATAGGTTATTACAAGATATGGAATGTAGTTCCCTGTGCTATACAGTAGATCTTTGTTGTTTATCTATTCTATATAGTAGTAATTAGCAAACTCCTAATTTATCCCTCTTCCCTTAAATTTTTAATGGACTCTTTCAAGCTGTGTAGTCCCATACTCCCCTTGGGATATATCCAAATTGGGAATATGAGGCAAAGAATTCTCACGACAGTAAAGGAACTTTATTGGCAGAAATTATATAACACAATATAATTTGCTTGCTACTGTAGCACTTCAAGTTCCCAGTATGAAGCAAAGGATAAATCATGGTCTATAATGTCTTGTTGACTACTCTTTGTAATAACAGATGTTGCAAGGTTATGAAGGAGGGACTTTGTCCAAGAATTATAACAATACTTGACCTTTATTAAGCACATGATTGTCTGGCAGGTCCTGGGTTTATACTTTAGACACATCATCTCACTGAAGACTCACAAGCCTATGAGGTTGCTTCCACCGATAATCTCCATGTCCCGGGTGAAGAAATGAGACTCAAAGAAGTGATGCCTTGCGAACACTTCAAACCCACCCCAGACTCACTGCTGTGGAAACTCCGAGGGTGGGGTCCAGAAAACCTCCCCAGATGCTGTTCACAAACCTGAAAATGAGGAGCACTTTACCTACCTGATTAAAATCTTGATTTCTCTGTGAAAAACAAAACAAAATGATGTTCCTATAAAAAGTGGATTTCTAATACTCAAGTGACAGTCACAAATTTGGGGATTTGCTAAGTTCTCATGACATATTATCATTTGAAAAGACCAGGTGTCTGCAGCATTCCTAAGACACAAATGAACATTTAAAGGAGAAGACTGAGTGGAAAACTTGGGAATTCCTGGATGTCCTCCTGTGTCTGAGCCAGGACCCCATGGGGACTTCCCTAAGACAAACGCTTCTCCCATATCCTCTGCTTTAGCTCCTCTCCAAGTGAGTGAGTGCTCAGTCATGTCCGACTCTTTGCGACCCCATGGACTGTAGCCCACCAGGCTCCTCTGTCCATGGGGTTTCCCAGGCAAGAATACTGGAGTTGGTTGCCCTTTCCTTCTCCTGGGGATCTCCCCAACCCAGGGATCAAACCTGTCTCCTGCATTGGCAGGTGGATTCCATACCACTGCACCATCTAGGAAGCCCCAGCTCCGCTCCAAACTACCCAGATAATAGTATCTGACGTACATTTCCTGAGTTGCTCTACATATGCTAAAATCACCACCAATGGGAATAAATTAACTGGTTAATGACCATGAGCACATAGTCCCCAGGCCTATGGGAGCCTAAGGGTTGATAATATTAACCTCTGTACACCCTCACCATTAACCAATAAATTGTGCACGAGCTGATCACAATCCCACCCCCTGGGACTCCCCTCCTCACCTTGCCTTTTAAGAGGCTTTGCTGATATCTATCGGGGAGTTCAGGCTTTTTGAGCACTTGTTGTCCCGTCCTTATATGGCTCCTCACGTTAAACACTGCAGTTTCCTTCCCTGTAACCTGGTGTCTGTAGATTGGCTTTACTACATGCAAGGGAGCCACCCAAGTTTTGGTTCAGTTACTCTCAGTCTGTAAAACATGTTTGGGGAACCACTGACCGAAACCACTGCCCTGGCCAGGCACGATAGTAACCACTTACATAAGTTATCTTTTTTTTTTTTTAACTTTTTATTTTGTATTGGGCTAGAGCCGATTAACAATGTTGTGATAGTTTCAGATGAACAGCAGAGGGACTCAGCCAGTCATATACTTGTGTCCATTCTGCATGAGTTATCTTAAACAGGAGATCCTGATGAGGAATGTGGAACTAACAAGTTACCACCAAACAGAAGCATTTAAGAACGGTAAAGGGAGGGAGGAGATGTCAGTGCAAATGTCCTGCCAACCTCCCAGAATCCTTCTCACTGCAATCCATCATGGCTGAGTGATATGCGTGCCACTAGGGACCTTGAGTCAGGGTCACTGGCCAGCGACAACCCAGAAACTAACGCAATTACTGTAAAATCTGAGACTTCAAGCCACGTGGCAGAGAAATTCTCCTGGGTCCCCTACCCTGCTGCTCTCTGCCCAAAAATCTCTTGCTTTGTCAGCAGGTGTCTCCTTAGATAGTTCATTTCTGAGTGTTAGACAAGAGCCCAGTGTCAGGCCCTGAAAGGGCTCTGCCTTTCCGGCAACAAATCCACCTGTTGTACTTGCAGCTATCAAAGTTGTATTTCGTTTTTTTTTTTTTTTTCCAGGATGACACAAGAGACCTTGAGACTGCAGCAGCTTCTCTGTTCAGTCTCCTGAATTTTCTGGAATTCTATTTTTCCTGCAATTTCATATTCCAGAGAGTTATTTCCCAACGCTGCCAAATCCTTTAAACACCCAACTGCACATTCAGCCCCCCAGCTGAACGTTCTTGTTCATTTTATATCTTTGTCATCTTTATCCTGTTTCATGAAGAGCCAAGAATGAACACCAAGGCATTGTGTAACAGAGCATGAGACCTTGTTAGGTCAGAGATGATGAAATTTAAAAAGTCAGATGGCACAGATCTGACCAAAGACATCTTCTCAACACCTGTGGGCCTGCTGCCTTTCTGCATAACTTTAAGTGTGGAATAGATAATATTTGGAGGAATTTGCAAGGTGCCTTCCCTCTCTTCCCCTACTTCCTTTTTCTCATACCCATTTCCCTGTGTTGCAAGCAGTCACTTATAAACTGGACTCCCTGGCCTTGGGGGGAGGGTGGACACAGCTTAGAGAAGCAAGTCAGCTGAATTCTTCAGGGGATTTTCCTTCAGACTGGACTCATTAGTTCTGAAAGCACAGGCTTCCTATTTCAAGATGTGGGCTTTGGTGGGAGAATAGGATTTGGGTGGAGGTGGGAGGATGGGAATAAGGCCCAGCCCTGAAAGAAACCTGACATAGGGTTGATAGCATAAATGATAAATATGTTTTTAAAATTCATGATTTAAGAGCTAGCTTTCCTCTTACATATTGGCAGAGAAAAATAAGATACACACTAATGAGAGAATAAAGGAAAGATGTGAGCTGAAAAATTAGACATCTGAGAATGGCCTTAATAGGGTCTCATCCCTGCATGGGAAGAGGATGGACTGTAGATAGAGTTGGCAGGGTGAAGGAAAAACCCAGGAAGGCTGCCAGCCTTTCCAAGAAGCCTGCTGGGCTCAGAGGTGCTTAGGCTGCGTCAAATGGGGCAGAGTCCCGGACCGGACCTGAAACACTGTGACGGGACTCCTGGGTCTGTGAAGGGTGAATATGCAAAGGGTGACTATGCAAACTCAGAACAGCCCTGTGGCCGCTGGCTCTGTCATCAGGAAGAGCTGTGGTTTCTTTCACCCTCCACAGTTCAAGTCATATCCTTGTTGCCCGCTAGCTCAGCTCCTGGCCTCCTAGGAGGAAAATGTCTGTCATGAGAACATGGAAGATTCTGGGGACTGGGGTGAGGTAGTGAGGGGACACAAAATTTGCCTAAATAAGAACAGGAGGTAACAGCCTTCCTGCCATCTAGAGAGGGAGACGGGGGTGAGAGGGGGCAGGAACTGCAGGAAAGCAGAAAACACAGGCTAGGCATCCAGTGGCTCCCAACCCCCATCCTGTCTCATCTGTTCTGGCCCCTACCCAGAAACCCAGAGACTCCTCCACGAGACAGTCTGGAAAGCAGATACAAGCTCCCTGGCCTCTGGATGAGAAAAGGAAGTTGTATGAAAAGAGGGGGGGAAATCCAAGTCTGATATTGCCCAACAGGTGAAGCCCCATGTTGCCCCAGCACAAGGAGTCTGTGCTCTCATCTGTAATTCCCTGGTAAAGCATTTCTTCATGAGGGTGTAAAGGCTTCCTGCCGTCTTCCCTGCTGATCTGGCCTCAGTGGAGTGGAGTCTCCTCCCTTCCAACTTGCTCAGGGGCAGGGAGGTATGGGGAAAGGGCTCCAGGGTGAGGGAGGAAATCTGGATCCTGGCCCTAACCCTGCCTTCTCTCTAATAATGAAACAGTGATGAATGGGCTCATTAGACAAAGCTCTAATGGGCTTCATTAGACAAAGGAGAGGGTGGATTCTTCCCAGTTAGGAATGCAAGACACCCAGAGGCCCCCCGGGAGTCTGGAGAAGAATCAAGACTCCTCTTAATGTGATGGGTGTGGAATCATTGGTGGAGCTTTGGCCCTCATACTGAGCTGCTGAAGCAGCACTTCTTTTTTTAGATGCCTCACCTCATTATAGATCTTCACCCTAGAATGTGTCCACTTTACCCTGGGTTTCTCCTGTGGGGAAGTTTGTCTCACTTCCAGTCTTCAAACTTCAAACAAACTTGAAGTTTGTTGTTCAGTTGCTCTGTTGTGTCTGACTCTTTGCGACCCCATGGGCTGTAGCACACCAGGCTTCCCTGTCCTCACTATCTCCCAGAGTTTGCTCAGACTCATGTCCATTGAGTCAATGATGCCATCCTACCATCTCATCCTCTGCTGCCCCCTTCTTCTCTTGCCCTCAATCGTTCCCAGCATCAGGGTCTATTCCAGTGAGATGGATCTTCACATCAGGTGACCAAAGTATTGGAGCTTCAACTTCAGCATCAGTCATTCCAGTGAATATTCAGAATTGATTTCCTTTAGGATAGACTGGTTTGATCTCCTTGCAGTCCAAGGGACTCTCAAGAGTCTTCTCCAGCGCCACAGTTCAAAAGCATCAATTCTTCGGTGCTCTGTCTTCTTTATGGTCCAACTCTCACATCTGTACATGACTACTGGGAAAACCATTGCTTCTTTCTAGAATGTTCCATTGCCTTCCACACTGAGCTGGGGTGGGGGTGGGGTCATAATGAATTACTCTGACATTGATGATTGTATTAGCCTCCTACTGCTGCTGTAACAAATCACACACATTCAGTGTCCTAAAACAACACACAGTTATTCTCTTAAGCTTCTGGAAGTCAGAAGTCCACAATCTGATTAACTAAGCTGAAATCAAAGGGGCTGTGCTCCTTTTGGAAGTTTTAGGAGAGAAACTTTTTTCTTACCTTTTCCAGCTTCTAGAATTGCATTCTTTTTGTAGTCCTTGGCTCATGGTCTCTTCCTCCATCTTCAAAGCCAGCAGCATGGTATCTTGCTTTTGTTTTCATGTTGCCTTCTCTTCTGTGGTCAGATCTTTTGTCCCTCTTATAAGGACACATAAGACTAGATTTAAAGTCCAGACAAATAACCCAGGATAATCTCCTCATCTCAAGATTTTTAACTTGATCACATCTGCGAAGTCCTTTTTGCCATATGAGGCAATATTCACAGGTTCTGGGATTAGGATGTGAACATCTCAGGGACCATTATTCAGCCTACCACAGTGATCTAGACCTTGTGCTGGGCTTGGGGATCATGGATTCTCTCTCCCAACCCCTTACCTCAGACTAGTGTTGTGTATCTTTTGCCAAAGACCATGTCCTTTCCTTCCAGGCCACCCCCAACTTCTCCTTTCATTCTCTTGAGGCCCTGAGAATATCTGTCCAATGGAAATTTCTATGATGAAGGAAATGTTCTATATCTGTACCATTGGACATAGCAGCCATAAGGCACACTGCTCAAGTGCTGGCGAGCCCTTGAAATGTGACTAGTGCAGACTTCCTGGTGGTCCAGTGGTTAAGAATTCACCTGTCAATGCAGGGGACATGGGTTCGATTCCTAGTCTGAGAGGATTTCACATGCTATGCAGCAGCTGGGCTCATGAGCCACAACTGCTGAGGCTGCGCTCCTTATAACCCAAGGTCCACAGCAAGAGAAGTCACCACAGTCAGAAGCCCTCATACCATCACTGCAGAGTAACCCCCACCCACCGCAACTAGGGAATGTCTACACCAGCAATGAAGACCCAGAACAGTCAAAACTAAAGTAAGTAATTAATGTTTAAGAATGTGACAAGTGTAACTGAGGCACTGAACTTTATTTATTATCTTTATTTTTGGTTGTGCTGGGTTGTCATTGCCGAGCGAGGGCTTTCTCTAGTTGCAACGAGCGGTGGCTACTCTCCAGTTGTGATGTGCAGGCTTCTCGTTGCAGTGGCTTCTCTTGTGGCAGAGCATGGGCTCTATGCATGCAGACTTCAGTAGTTGTGTCTCTCTGGCCTAGTTGCTCCATGGCATGGGGAATCCTCCTGGACCAGAACTCAAACCACACTGTCTGCATTGGCAGGCATACTCCCATCCACTCTACCATAGGAAAGTCCAGAACTTTAATTTTCTTTTCATTGAAATTACATTTAATTGACATTTAAATAGTCACTTGCAGCTTGTGGTTACATATCGGACAGCTCAGATGTAGGAAGATCAAAAGTAGAAGGCAAGACCAGTCAGGTTCTTGGCTTCTAGACTCTTCTCACACCTTTTGGGATCAATTCAGCCCCCAACATCCTTCTTTCAGTCCCTGCAGAATCCGAAGGAGGTTTCTACAGGAACTCTGGGATGATGGGAGTGACTGAGGACAGGGCAAGGCGGGAAATTGTGTCTGTTGGCCTCAGAGAGATACATAGTCTCAGTTCTGCTTTTCCATCACACTAAGAATGCTCAAACAAGAAATGCAAATCAAAACCGCAATGAGGTATCCCCTCAGACTGGTCAGAATGACCATCATCACAAAGTGTACAAATAATAAATGCCGGAGAGGATGTGGAGAAAAGCAGACCCTCTTACACGGTTAGTGGGGATGTAAATCAGGGCAGACACTATGGAAAACAGTACACAGGTTTCTCAAAAAACTAAAAATAGAATTGCCATATGACCCAGCAGCCCCACTCCTGGGTGTATATCTGGAAAAGATGAAAAGCTTAATTTAAAAAGATACATGCACGCCAGGGTCCACAGCAACACTATTTACAGGTCCTGTAGATTAGGACGTGAACATCTCCGGGGACATTAATCAGCCCACCGTGGCTGTTTACAATAGCCAAGACATGGGAGCAACCTAAATGTCCATCAACAGTAGAATGGATAAAGAAGATGTGATACTTATATACAATAGAATACTACTCAGCCATAAAAAAGAATGAAATGTTGCCATTTGCGACAACGTGGATAGACCTAGAGATTATCACACTAAGTGAAGTCAGATGGAGAAAGACAAATACTCTATGTGATCACATATATGTGGAATCTAAAAAAAACAATAATACAAATGAACTTATTTATAAAACAGAAACAGACTCACAGACACAGAAAGCAAACTTATGCTTACCAAAAGGCGAGGGGAGAGAGAGGAGGGATAAATTAGGAGTATGGAATTAACAGATATACACTACTATATATAAAATAGCTAAACAACAAGGATTTACTATATAAGACAGGAAATTATATTCATTATCTTGTGATAACCTATAATGGAAAAGAGAAATTATATATATATATAAAACAAACTATATATATACATATGTGTGTATGTATGTATAATCTGAATCACTTTGCCATACACCTGAAACACAGTACTATAAATCAGTAAGAAAGAACACAAGAAGTTTTGAGGTAGCCCCCTCTTTACCCTACTTATACAATGAGCTGTTCTTTTGGGGACCACAGTGGCCCATCAAGGAGCACAGAAAAGGGAACTAACCTGGGACTTGGCACTGGCCTTGACACTTTCTGGGTGGCCTTGACAAGTTACTTCTCATTTCCTAGTCCTCAGTTTCCATAATATGACAGGGCTGGACCAGATGGTCTGAGAGCTCCCTCCCAGCCTGTGGATCAAGACTTAGTTGGGCATATAATTCTATTTCAGCCCATGATCTCTCTGACACATGTCATGGGAATGCTTGATTGAAGGACTGTCAAGGAGAAATGGCCTTAGATCATTCCCACCACACTCCAAAACCAAATCCGACATTTATTCTTTTGTCCTCGTGACAACAGTTTGCGTTTGCTTTGGCTCTAGATCCACTAATTTAATCTGCCTGATGACCCTGGGAGGATAGACATCATGGCCCTCTTTAAGTGAAAAATCTGAGACTCAGAGAGGGAAAGAGAGGATCTTCCAGGTGCCAGGCCCTCTAAGGAGCACTTTGCACATCATCTCATAACAGCCCTTCAAAGTGAATAATATCACTCTCATCTTACAGGTGTGAAAACTGAGGTCCAATAAGACAATGAAACAGGAAACTGAGTACTTGTTTGCGGAGCTGAAAACTGAACTTCACAAATTCTCGAACACTCACACGGGCAAAGTTTATTTTAGAGGATAGAGATACAAAACTCTCAGCATGGACACTGAGAGGGGGTGTGAAGAGCCCCCAGAGGTGGGACTAAAAGCCATTGATATCTTTATTAGAATTCATCTGTTCATTTTTGGTTGGCTTGGGGCCAGATGTGTGTAATTTCTGACCGTTCAGTTTCAAAGTTGGAGTCTCCAGTTTGTCATTTTTATGGCTTTCTTTTGGCTCCCAGTTTCTCAGTCCTCCCACACATTGCCATCCTGCGACCCTTTTCCAAGACCCCAGACCATTCTTTAGGGACCAGAAGTATGTTTACAAGTTAATGGTCCACCTGGAGGTTTTTTTCCTTGATAAACTGGATAAGCAGTTAATGATTGTCTTGTCCTGGGTCTGAATGTTTTATAACCCTCCAGACCAGGGAGGCCTTCCTCTGAATGCCTAGAAACTGGTACAAAGAGTTTAGATTTATGTTAAAGAAGTGAGATGCTTACTTGAGAAGAAAAAAACTGAAATTAAAAAATAAAAGGAACTGAGGTCTCAGAGTCCTATACTATCTAGCAATTTCTGCTTCAACAAGATGACTTTTGTAATGTAATGATAGTGAGGAATGGAGGCCCGTTTTTCTGACTCTGAACTACTTCATCTTCTCTCTATATTGTGCTGCTGTTCCTATTTACAACTTCCTTGCAAGATGTTTCACAGCAGCACAGATATCTTTTTGAGTCATCCTTTCACGATGCTCCCCGAGCAGACCTGCCAGCCTTAACAAGTCACCTCACCTTTGAGCCTCTACGCCCTCATCGGTAAAATGGAGAATAATAGTCCCTACTTCATAAGGGTCTTAAAATCCTCCTTGCTAAAAGTACTAAGTGAAGTTTGTATCTTTAGACATTTTACCCCATATTCCATCCTCAGTAATTGTTCATTCTTACTGTGTTTGGAAATTGTAGTTTGTCCCTATTCATAATACCAGGCAGTTGTAGTAAATTAGATTTACTACAAATCAAATTAAAGCACAAAGAAATGGTCTACATTTTTAAAAAAAGTTTTATTACAAAAACACTTGAAATCAGTTACATTATCCATGTTTTCACAATAGCAGAGGAACAGTGATGGCAGACCATCCCCATGGGGGACATGTGTTCTTTGGTAAAACAAACATAAATAATGGGAAACAATAGCAAGAATAGTAATAACACAGCACAGAATAAAAAAAAATTAAATTAAGAGAAGGAACAGGGACTACTGAAGGGAGTTGTGAGCATGGAGAAGGTGCATCTCGCTGAAAAGCTTCAGGTTAAGGTGACCTTTCCTGCAGAACACCTGCCCCGGGGCTCAGAGCAGCTCAGTTCAATTCAAGGTCATCCATGTACTCCTGGACCCAGGGCTCACTGGGGTTGGCGCAGACCTGTCTGCCCTTTTTGGTCTGAAATCTGTGGAACCAAGAGTGGACAGGTGAGAATCCCTTGTAACCTTGCCTGTATTGGGTATCTCCCCATCCTTAGCTCATGTTGCACAGCCTAGTGGGGGCTGCTGGAACCTGATTCCTTGTAACTTCCTCCCTGGGGTTTAGCTCTGGCCTCTTGGGTTGCCCAGATTAGGAACCCATGAGTTTTGCAATCAATGTGGATGCAACCTCCCCATTCATTTCCAGCTGTCCTCAGCAGTGCCTTTTCCACGTGTTTTCTAAGCATGCTTTAAAGAAACAGCTCGCATCTCCTGTCATCTTTTTTATTTACTGCTTAATCGCCCCCCCACCCCCAAATAGATCCCCTTCTTTAATCCTGCCCTCACCCTTGTCTCCCTGAAAAGCCCTGGTTTGATACTCACACCACGGCTGGCTGGGAGCAGAGGCTGCTGGTCTCATAGTAGTCAATCACAAAGTTGCGAGGGATCTTCCGCAGGGTATAAGTAAAGCAGCAGGCCGTGGGAGGGTCTGAGCCCACTGGAAAGAAAGGCTGAGGTGAGACTGAAGTTCTACAAGGAGCTCTTCATTTTAGCTTCTAGTCATAGATATTCAAGGGACATTCCTGTAGATCTATCAGATCCCCCAACACGGTCCCTTCTATTCAAGCCCACCCACTCAGAGTAGGAGTCTTATTCTGAACAGAGGATCCTAGAGATGAAAGAATTCTACAAGGTTGAGGCTGGATTGGGTCTCAGTTCACACGTCTTTAACTCCTTTCATTTTACAGATGGGGAAACTAAGGCACTCAGAGAGACAGGGACTTGCTTAAGCCAGCCTATGAGTTGCTCTTTCTTATGAAAACAGGAACTTGAATATTACTCAGTGTTTACTAGGCTCTGCATTTAACAGCAGGCTACTTAGAGATCTCCCTGGCTCCTTTTAGCCCCTTCCCCGAATGCTACTGTTGGACCAGCACCAACTAGAAAAGTCAGTTCTCTCTACATCCTGACTCGGGGGCCACGGGAAGGGTGGACTTACTTGGTGCTGAGAGCGCAGGAGAACAGAAGGCAGCCATGAGCACGAGGAGGGACAGGACAGCCACGCAGAGCTTCATGGTCTTGGCAGAGGAGAGATTCGCCCAGAGCTTGGACGGCAGCACCCAGAAGCTTCAGAACCCTTCTGTGTCCTGTGCTGATCTTGAGCTGGGAACCCCTCTTTATAGGAACTCTGAGGCCTGGGACAGAGGTGAGGGCATTGGAGGGCGAGCGGAATTTCCAGGGTACAGATGATGTCATGGTGCTGAGAGGGAAACTAAAGCTAGCTGACAGTGAGGAGCTCTGCACAGCTTTCTCTTCCTCAGTGGTGTCATCACAGAGGAAAGCGGAGGGAGGTGGGGGAGGAAAGAAGTGGGTTGAACCCTAGAGGGAAGTGGTACACCAGAGACAGTGACTGAGACTTGGGGGCAGAATTGCAAACCCAAGAGGAAAGATGGAACCTTCACACCTGCTAGCAGGGACTTGTAGATGAGAACCATCCTGCTCTCAGTGGTTAGCACCTCCAGAAGCTACAGGCTTCATGTCAGTTCTTCCAGGGTGGCCGCAGGCCTGGCCCCAAGAAGGAAGAGGAAGCCAGGATTCCATGTCCCATTGCAGGGCCTCCTTCGGCTGGGCTGAGTGATTTTAGCCCCCCGTATATTTTCTTGGGCATAAAGAAAGAGTCCGGCTTTGAATGTGCAGAAGGCTGCAACAGAAGTATAGCTTCCGCATAGTAAACATTTACTATGTGCCAGGCACTGGGCAAGCTGCCCTACACACACAAGACATCTATAACCATATAACATCCATCATAACCCTGAGCAGGGGTGTGATGATTCCCCAGGCAATGAGGATCAGAAAGCAGAACAGAAACCGCTGATAATCTCAAGGCCACACAGCTTTTCAGTGGTAGTGCCATGATTCATCTGACCCTAAAATCTATTTTCTTTCCACCCTGCCACCTCCAGGACACATCTAGAAGGTGACCACAAAGAGACAG